>NC_056726.1:1662637487-1662854987 GCF_019279795.1 Protopterus annectens
CTTTTTCTCCACTCCTCAGGCATCCTCTGACTTTCAAAAATTTCATTAAATAATCTGGTTAAAAATTCCACTGCCATTTCTCCTAAGCACCTCCATGCTTCCACTGGTTTGTCATCTGGGCCAACAGCCTTTCCATTCTTCATCCTCTTCATAGCTGTCCTTACTTCCTCCTTGCTAATCTGCTTCACTTCCTGATTCACTATCCCCACATCATCCAACCTTCTCTCATTCTCTTCATTCATCAGCCCATCAAAGTACTCTTTCCATCTACTCAACACACACTCCTCACTTGTGAGTATATTTCTCTCACTGTCCTTTATCACCTTTACCTGCTGCACACCTTTCCCAGCTATGTCCCTCAATCTAGCCAATTGGTATAGGTCATTTTCTCCCTCTTTAGTGTCCAATCTCTCATACAACTCTCTATAAGCCTTATCCTTAGCCCTCGCCACCTCTCTCTTTGCCATGTGCCTCATCTCCTTATACTCATGTCTACTTTCTTCATCTCTTTGACAATCCCACTTCTTCTTCACCAGACTCTTCCTCTGTATACTCTCCTGTACTTCCTCATTCCACCACCATGTCTCCTTGTCCTCCTTCCTCTGTCCAGATGTCACACCAAGCACCTTCCTAGCAGTCTCCCTTGCTAGCTCTTCTGTAGTTACCCAGCTATTTGGTAACTCTTCATTGCCTCTCAGTGCCTGTCTTAACTCTTCCCTGAACTCCACCTCACAATCACCCTTTTTTAACTTCCACCATTTAATCCTTGGCACTGCTTTCACACTCCTCCTCTGCTTCTTGATCACCAACATCATCCTGCAAACCACCATTCTATGCTGCTTAACTACACTTTCCCCAGTCACCACTTTACAGTCTCCAATCTCCTTCAGACTGGCCCTCCTACAAAGGATATAATCCACCTGTGTGCATCTTCCTCCACTCTTGTACATCACCCTATGCTCTTCCCTCTTCTTAAAATACGTATTCACCACAGCCATGTCCATCCTTTTCACAAAATCCACAATCATCTGACCTTCCTCATTCCTCTCCTTAACACCATACCTACCCATCACTTGCTCATCCCCTCTGTTCACTTCACCAACATGCCCATTGAAGTCTGTTCCAATTACTAGTCTCTCACCCTTGGGTACACTCACCACCACTTCATCCAACTCACTCCAAAATTTTTCTTTCTCATCCATCGCACACCCAACTTATGGAGCATGTGCACTAACAACATTCATCATTACACCATCATTTTCAAACTTCCTAAACATCATTCTATCAGACACTCTCTTCACCTCCAAAACACTCTTGGCATACTGTTCCATTAGGATAAACCCTACCCCATTTCTTCTGCCATCCACACCATGATAGTACAATTTGAACTCGCCTCCTATACACTTGGCCTTACTTCCCTTCCATCTGGTCTCTTGCACGCACACTATATCAACCTTCCTTTTCTCCATCATATCAGCTAGCTCTCTCCCTATACCAGTCATACTGCCAACATTCAAAGTTCCTACCCTCAGTACTATACTACTAACCTTCCTCCTCTCTTCCTGCCTTCAGGCATGCCTTCCCCCTCCTCTTCTTCTTCGGCCAACAGTAGCCCAGTTTCCGCCAGCACCCTGTTGGCTAACAGTACTAGTGGCGGTCATTGTTAACCCGGGCCTCGACCGATCTGGTATGTAATTATGAAAATTTCTCCGCATCAGTAATTTTTGGCAGAGGTTTTACACCGGATGCCAATCCTGACGCAACCCTCCCTATTTATCCGGGCTTGGGACCGGCACAAAGAAATGCACTGGCTTGTGCATCCCCAGTGGCTATATATCTATATATATATATATATATATATATATATATATATATATATATATATATATATATATATATATATATATATATATATATATATATATATATATATATATATATATATATATATATATATATATATATGTATACATATGGGTCTACTTGAAAAGATAGAAATCCCATTTACTCGAGTCCAAAATAACCAAGACGACAGCACCAAAGTTGCAAAGCACTGAGACGTCATATGAACAAATTGTTTTACAGGTAAAATGAACACTTGGCCAACAGAAAAAAATAACAGAACACATTATATCAAATCCACCCAGTTGGGGAGCTACAACCCCCACACACCCCCTAACTAAATATACCAACTCTGGATTTGCACTACAGTAGGGAAAAGGGTAAATTTCCAAATGCTGGCCAACCATTAATTTTCCCTGTAAAATGATTCATACATATGACTTCAAGGTGTCTTGTAATTTTGGGGTTGTCTTCTCGGTTATTTCAGATTTGGGTAAATGGGGTTGCATTTTATATAAATATATATATATATATATATATATATATATATATATATATATATATATATATATGGGTGTACTTTATTGATCGAATTACCATTATTTCAAATTAAAAAAGTACGACCTTACACTTTCGCGAATTCTAGTTCAGTGAACCAGTAATTCAATTAAAAAATAACAATTTAAACTCTATTTTGCAGGGGGGAAGCCCCCCTGCACCATCCCCACTACATTAAATATACTAACTCCGGGATCGCACTACAGTGGGGAAGCACGTATATTCCCTTATCCCCACAGTAGTGCTCTGTTTTATTTACATTGCTGGTTTGGTTCACTAAACCAGAATTTGCGAAAGTGCACTTTCACTGAAGTGCAAAGTAAGGTCGTACTTTTGTTGTTCAAAATAATGGTATTTCAATCAAAAAAAGTAAACCTATATATATATATATATATATATATATATATAGATATATATATATATGGATAGGCATCAGCTCTCAGTTCTATCTGACATTTTAATTCCTGGACTTGCAGGAATGTGACCATGTCCCCTACAAACTCTATTTTTTCCAGTGCTGTGAATATGAATTCTGTGAAGATTGGCAAATAGAACTGTGTTTAACCAAGGCATTCAAACTGTCCTGTTTGTGTATTGCTGCAGTGTGTTCTTTAATACAGTTACTCAGCTTTCTGTTCATTTTGCCGATATAGAAATTACCGCAATGTTCACAGAAGGCGCAGTAGACTACATTTTTTTGTGTTGCAATCATAGTGGTCATGTAGACCGACACTTCTGTTGCAGTGCGGGAAGGTGACGTTGTTGTCTTTTTGTATGTTTTGTAGACATATAATTTGGGGCACTCTTTGTTTTTATTATATACACAACCCCCCCCCCCAACCTCATGCACAAGTACATGCATTTATGACATTCAACTGAAATGTATTCAGGTTGATTAATGACATGCAACAATTTTTATGTATACAATAACTATTATTGTTTTTTGGATGTTTTAGCTGGCTTTTTCATGCATAGTTATTTATGTATTCTTTGTGTATGTACATATGAATTTGAGTATTAAGTCAATAGGAAAGTGTATATACATTTTTTACACAATTGGTTATACAACTTTTAGGTACATGTGTTATAGAAATGAGAATGTGTCAGGTGACATGGTGTCATGTGAGGTGACTGAACATGTGACTATGAATCTAGTTTTAAATATGGCTACCATTCTTTTAACTAATATCTGATGAAGTTGAGTGTAAGAATACTTGACAAAAGCGCTAACCATAAGAATTACTGTTGCCTGCCTATTTTTTGTTGTTTTTCAGTAATTTGTTTGCAGTTTGACTCTATGCTGGTATCTTTTTGGGTATGGCAACTGATGAGTCTTTAACAATCTCCAGTAGTTCATCATCCCTCTTAGGAAGGGAGAACAACCAGGGGACTTGAGGATCTGAAATAAGTCGGTTAATGTTTTTTTATCAACAACCTAACTAAAAAAGTGGATGATTTGTCTGACCTTGTGAACAGTGAATGGTTCCCTAACAACCGGGAGCAGGTTACAGTACAGTGTAACACTTTGAACCGGGCTGGTTTGACCCCACCAGCCAGTTCAACAGTTTCAATGTCACCTCGAGGGAATATTGGTAATCCAATTGAAATTACTTTTATAAATTCAGCATCTTTAACCCTTAATGACTGGCTGCAACCAGGCATTGGTTTGCAGAACGAGGTTAACCAAGCTGATGTTAGTGCCAGCTCTTCCAACAATAACATCAGCATTGTGGACAACCTCAAGACTTTGGATTATAAGTCTTTCAAGCTAAAGAAGTCACAACTCAAAATCTCCTATTTCAAGGAATGCTTCAAGTGACGCCAGGTGCCGAAAGGGCTTTGTACCCGGCGTTATCTAACAGGGCTGATTTCCAATTCAGCCTTCCATGTTGAGCTCTTGAGACTGTTCGATCAACAAGGGCTTGAATTTCTGGAGGTGCTGGTTAAGCACTACCAATTCATGGCAGAGACTCTAGTGCAGGAGATCAAGGATGTGGATAATGTTACCAGGATGGACCTTGATTTCTCTCAGTACCAATTCGATTACCAGCGAGTTTTCGCTAGTATCGACAAGCAAATGGAGAAACTAAAATCTTTTAAGATTAAAAAATTGAAGAGAGATGAGGATGAGTACAAAAGAGGGATGGCTTATCCGGAGCCTCCCCCCTCACAGCAATGGAACGCTCGAGTGGAAGGGAATACCAGTTTTCCAAACACCCGGGCTAATAGTGACAACGAACTCTCCAATATAGGAGAAAACAACTGCTTCTCCTGCTTAGACCAACAGGACTTGGTTGGTACAAGTGAGGGAAATGGTGGAATAACCCTACAGGATACCCAGGAATTAAGAAGAAGCGAATGGCTTCAAAATCAAACTGAAGCTGCTCACTCTCAGGCAAACATGAATGCGAGGTCAGCAGCTTATTATTCAAATTTTCTCCAGGGACAGAAGCAAGATAGGGCAACCCAGAACAGTGAACACAATGGGTGGAAGACCAACAACAAGCATTGAGGCCGCAAAAGGTAACATCTAATATGGTGTTGGAAGAGAATACTAATTTTCAAAATCCTGTTTGCAACTGTAATTTGCAACCCACCTTAGGACAGCCCAAGTTAGTATGTTTACCACATGTAATAGTTGACTCTGGAGGTGACAAGATTTTTAACTACTCGGAATATATTGTTCAATAGGTATTAGTTAATGTCCTTTCTAAAGGCTTGATATTTGTACCAACTAAAAAAGAATGGACATTTGTGGTGTTTTGATTGACTTAAAGTTGTACTTACGGAAACTCAATTTAAACCTGTTGTTTAATAATGAGTTGAGTGTAAATGCAGAGCTTAAAGTACCCAGTGTTTACAATCCACCCTTACATCCATTGTTGGATATATTTGAAAGGATGTGTGACATTGACCTTAGGTGTTTATCGGCTACCAAAAGGAATAGGTTCAACAATGTGAATAATCTAGGGAGTGAAGCCTTTAACATGTCAAGGGATGAATGGGTTTTGAAAGACACCTTAAGGAATGCTGATGTAAGAATTGTTAAGACTGACAAGGATGGTGGTTTGGTGTTGTTTGATCATACAAACTACATACAGAGAATGGAAAATATGCTTAATTTGGCTACATATACACAGGTTTCTCTAAATGAGATGAACCAAGCATACAACCGTATTAAGGTGTTTGTTAACGACTTGGTCATGGAGAACAGGATTGATCTAAATTTGGTAAACTACTTAACTATGGTTTCCCCTAAAACCCCTGTGATTGTCAGGATTCTGAAAATCCACAAATGCTTGATGGACCCTCCCATGTGCCCAGTTGTGGATGGAAGGGATTCAATTACATACCCATTGGCAAAATATGTGGACAGTTTGTTGAAAAAATACATATCAAGGGAACCCTTTATTTGCAAGGCCTCCTGGTCTTTTTTGGAAGCAATAAACAACCAGGTCTTTCACCCTGATTTCAACTTTGCCACAATTGATGTCAAAGATTTGTACACCGTCATCCCACGTGATGTGGGTATTAAATGGCTCGCGTTACTGTTAGTAAAAAAAAGGGGCACCTGCAACTGAAATTGGCCTAATAACAGAACAGTTGGACATAATTTTGTCTAACGATTTCTTTTTGTTCAATGACCAGTTTTACTTACAGAACAGTGGAGTGGCAATGGAATCCCCAGTGGGGGGCAGTTTTGCTAGCCTAGTAATGGCCTTTTGAGAGGACCGATTTGTGCATAACACCATAAACAGATTTAAGAGTGAGATTCATTACTATACCAGATTTTTGGATGACTTTTTTTGATCTGTAAGGGAGAAGAAAGTATGTTTAAGGAATTCATGACATACTGCAACAACACGATGGATTTTCTGGTATTCACTCACGTATTTCATACTGAAAGAATAGCTTTTTTTGATGTTGAACTAAGGAAGGATAATGCCAACAAAGAGTATTTAGCCAAAATACATTGGAAGGACACTTATTGTAATTCCTTTTTCCATTACAGTAGTGCCCACCCCCCAACATCAAAAAAGGTCCGTAGTAAAGGGACAAATGGTCAGGGCCACAAGAATGTGTACTAAGGTCATTAACTTTGAGGAGGAGTGTAGATTGTTATTGCAAATGTTCACAAACAGAGGATACCCTGTAGAGATGTTGAGCAACCATTGATGACAGGTATGAAACATAGTCAATAGTATACCACTGACAGATTCCTGCTTTGGAAAGGTTGTGGGGTGTACTGTGGATCCTACAGTGGGAAAGTAAAGGAGAAAGAGAGCACAGTCATGTCTTAGCAAAAAGAACACTAACAGTGACAAATATACTACATTGTAAGATGGGCTGCAAATTGTCATGTGATAGATGCTGCAACTGTACATCAGATGGGCCTGTATTGACAAATATTGATGTAAATGTCAGGTATTACATGTGTGCTACACATTTTTGAAAGCTATGAACATTTTGCTGTAACGTACCTTGTCTGTCTGCACTTGAAAATGTATGGCTTGCCCCTCCAATGGATGTACCTGTAGTGTGCAACTGAAGGTAAATAACAATATGACAATAAATAACAGAGCCATGATATGATGTTGGGACACTAGCAAGATAGTGTTCACAGTAACAGTACAGAGACACTCACCTGCCAGTCCCTGGTTTAGTCCCAAAGTAGAATGACCTGTGAAAATGAATGCAAATAGCATTACAAATGTCATTTTGGACTGCTCCATCTGTACCTCATCTGTATGAATATATGTCATTAGATTTACATTTATCATCATCACCCTATGTGGATGTGTTTGTATGCCTCAACTCTGTTGCTATAAATCAAAAACAATACATGAATGTGCATGCTACAGCAATATGCAGTGCTTGTCTCAATACACAGCTTTGTAATGAAAAGAAAGATATATATGTTAGTCCTGGAATTCCAGCTTCAATCTCAACACAAGGGATGCATTGCTCCCCTCTTTCTGTATGCAGTGAGGCCACAAATATTGTTATGTTATTGGGGGATCAGTGGTGGTCCACCACTGGTGGCATCTATCACTCTCTCATAACATGTCACTCTTTTCACTCCATGGAGAATCATGTCTGAACAACATAGGTTCATACTAGGCTATCTGCCCTGGGGCATTTATAAGCCTAGCCCGATTGTGTTTGGCTTACGCCACCCCTTGATTTGAGTATAGGTTCATAGGTTCAAAAAACTCCTTCAATGTTTTAAGCACTTTTTGTCTTGTTCATAGGTTAGTACTAGGCTAACTGTCCTTGCGAGCCATTTTAAGCCTAGCCAATTATCCCCTGGGGGATTCAAACCCTGCACCTTGCGTTTGTAAGGCAAACACCTTAACCATTAGGCCACCCTTGTAATCTAGAAGTCTTCTCGGGATAGATTGTGGCCTCCAGATGTTTGTGTGGTCTATTCCGATTTAATTTATCCAGACAACATCACCTGAGTCTCCTTCCATGTTATTGGAGAGCATCAATTATGGTGTCATTTTCCTGGAGGTAGATGTTGTCAATGCTATGACAGTTCCATCTGAAAGACAATGATATGCACAAAATAATATTCCTGTGTGAGCCCAATTATGCATTTGATTCTGTGAAGAGCATATGTCAACATGAAAAGTATGCATTCTTGTACAATGAAAATGTCTGTAAAACAGTGTGTAATAAATGGTAATGTGGCATATTGAAAGTAACAACAATGCCTTCATACATAATATTTGCAAAGTCAACATAACTTGAAATATCTTTATAGTTCATGACTGGGAATAGAAGCCTTACAATACATGTATGTTACATGGCGGTCCAAAAAATAGCCTCCTGCCACAGGAGTCTGTTTACAATTTATATTCAATACTTACAGAAAGCATTGGCAAAGCTCAGAATCCATAGCCAGGCCACAGACAAGATAGATCCTTAGTATATTGAGCCGGTAGTGATAATACCTTTGTTAAGAAGCATCACTGAAGACATATCCATAATAGCATGTGTTTTTTAACAGTTTTAGGTTCATAGGTTCATAGGAGTTTAGAAGGCTAATGGCCATGAAGGCCTTTTTAAGCCTAGCCATGCATCCAAAATCTCTGGCAAGTTCTGATACCCTTGATAATTCTAAGCAGGGTGTTGGGAGATTACACATTTGCAAACAGGGGCCTAGGAGATGAATCATTCACAGGTTGCCTGTGTTCATTAGAGACACAGGTGCCAAACCAGAGATGAATTTTCTGTTCCCATGCAATTGTCCAAGTTGCATTTGAATTGGTTTAGGGAGGAACTCTGCTTCACATGGATGGGGAGCCTGTTCCAGAGATGATAGTCTCTGGGATACATACATGCCTCTCCAGCAATTCCTATTTATATCACAGAAAATGTTTAAATCTTTAAGACAGGTACTTCTGCTGCTGCTTGTTTTGTGTATATGCAGGAGGTCCATCAGAATTGTCTCTGACAATGTCCTGTATGCCAGGAATTGATCTCTCCTCAAAAGCTTGTAGAAGACAGAATGCAGGGATGAGGCCTTGAGGCAGTCTGCACAGGACATTTTACTTACACCCTGTATTCTTTTAGTGAGGAACCTCTGTTGGACGTTCCATTTGTTGGATATGCCTGGTTAGGTACATACTAGAGGATGTATTGTACCCAATGTAGGAGGTATGAATTCAGAAATATCCATAATACCAACATAACATACTAGATACAGATAGTGTAACATTCTGTAGGTTTCCGTAGTTATATCACAGAGTGGAATTACCAGTAAGAATTGCAGATGATCCATAAATTAACCTTCATATGTTGCTAACAATTGAAATAGAACTCTGTCTATACAACTGTATATGGGACAGAAATTGATTATTTAAAACAACAACACCAGTATGCATAAAGTTCAAAACAACATCACTGCAGTAACTTATAACAACTCCTGTTAAAGATAACATTTTCAGTAACAATTCATTTAAACAGGTACCTTTATAAATGTCTAACTTGAAGAGATTTATTATTCACCAAAAAAGAAATGGTACCAGTTGCCAATATACCTCTCAATCCAAATTACAGAATCCAAGTGCACTTAATGCACATCCACCTTTAAGTACCATTTGCGCCATACATATAATTAATTAAGTTCATTTTAATTCAAGATTTTGGAATCCCGTTTGCTTACATCTACATAAACTGGTTTCATGCACCAAAATACCCAGGATACTGTGTAAACACCCAATAGGTATCGATAAATGGTACCATGTGTGTCATGTGCCCATTATCTTCAAATAATCTGATAACATGACAACAGAGCCACTTTCAAATATTGATTTTGATACATTTATTGATTGGACTATTGCTAACTGTGATCTTGGTGGTACCTCAATGAATCTTTCTCTGTGTTTGTATTTTCTAGACTTCTTCAACTTCATGATTGTGATGGCTACTTCAAGGAGGCTGAGACATGTCCATGCTCCCAACTGGAGCAACAAAGAGATGACCCAGATGTTTACTGAATATGGTGGATTGGAGCAGAGGATGTTAGTCAGACCCAGAAACTTCACAATGATTGATGCATGAAACCAGATTGAGAGGGGGCATTCATAGAGAATGGGGATCTACAGCACTGGAGTGCAGGTTTGTCAGCACTATGATGACCTGCACTGAAGTGATTTGGAAGACCTTTAAAGGAGGGTCACAGAGGTGCAGAGGCCACTCATCTCAGGGGGATGGCAGAATGGTTAAGGTGTTTACTTTGCAGACACAAGGTACATGGTTTGATTCTCACATGGGGCAATTGGCTAGGCTTAAAATGACCCGCAAAGGCAATTAGCCTAGTATTAATCTATGTACCTATGTAGATCCCTACAGTTACTGTCAATATTTTACACATAGCTGAGCATTGCTATGGATTTTACAGATATTGCTCTATCCAATATATATCAGATATATGTCTTTATAACCATCTAGTAGCTGGTGTAGCAATTAGCTCATGCAGATAATTAAGTGGACTTGATAAATATTGTCCTATTATAATTATGTCCTTTGTAGCTGCATATATGTTTTACAACATCTGCCAACATCATTTTATATAGTCACTGGGCAGGATTCACGAAGGCTTGCACGGAGTGTAAGAGACGTGTAACACTCCATGCAAGCCTCGCGATCCAGGAACAGCCCGAAACACCGTGTAAGAGACCAGCTAAAACGTCTCTTACACGGACTGGGCGTGGATATGCTAAATACCTCACTTGCAGCCGAAAGGTATGCAAACAAGGTATATTAGCGATCCACGAAGCAGAAACCAGCCGTGTAACAGACGTGTTAGCTGCAGAAATGTACTCAGTTGACAACTGAGTACGTTTCTGCAAAAAACACAATGGAGCTATGTCAGCTCCAAATAAAGGGTGCATATGTGTCAGGCAGCATGCCAATGGCCAAATATGTGGCCATTGGCAAGGTACCCTGATGCAAATATTAAAAAAATATAATTTTTGTTTAAACGCAGCGCAGCCCCGCGCAAACGGGCTGCGCTGTATAAAACATAAAAATAAAGGTTATAAACCCACAAATGTGGGTTTTATGCAATACATGGAATGACAATGCAGGGACCAGCAGACCAAAAACAACATGGCCACCGTGTAGTGGTTGCTAAGGGGGGAAGCTGAGTCTAAGACATGTAACTAAGCATTAGTAGGCAATCTGATGTAAATGAGGGTTAGGATACTGAATTCCACTGTCACATAGCAAATGAGCACAGTCTGAGTAGTGTAAGAGATACATAAAGGGGAGGAATAGAGTAGGAGATAGGTGACATCACAGGGGGGAATGGTAGAAAGAAATGCAGTTCATTGGAGGTCAGTGTTACATGACAGATGACAGACACAGATCATGGAAAGAGGAGTGCCACAAGATAAGCATGGGAAAGTCAAGAAATGGAAGGTGTACACTGTTACTTACGCCAAAGTTTCTTGCTGGGCGTGCATGAGCATGTGTGCGCGCCATGAAGCGTGAGTAGGACAGTGTACGTGCTTGTAAGGCAGACTGAGCATGTGGGAGCATGTTGGTAGATTTGTAACACTGTTTGCACTGGTGTGTGCGCGTTTTAACCCGAATAGGCAGATCCTGAACCGTGTAAGCATGTGTGCATGCGTGTAAGCGACTGTGAGCGTGTTTCTGCTGGTATGCACGCTGCTCCCCCCTGAGGAAACAGAAAGGAAAAAGGAAGCAACAGAATTAGTAGGAAGCTAGCAGGGAATACTGCTGGAGCTAGCAGGTGAAAACAATTAGAAGCAGGCAATTACACAGGCAGAATACTAGCTAGCCCAGCCCAGCACTTAAAACTCTGCAAACAGCAGTCCAGGATGTTTCTCTCAAGAGACACTGCAAGACAGGAGTAAGCTATTAGAAGTGAAAACTGAAAAAGCTGAACTCAGAGCAGAAATGATAGGGGCTGCCATAGCTGTCATAATGAGACATAGGCGACTTGCTGAGGGTGGTGACAATGCAGATGGTGCCAGACAACCCACAGTGAGGAGATGGAGAAGAGTGTACAGGCCCAGGGTCACCTACCATGGGTTACATGAGCTGGAGATAGTAGAGTGCTATAGAGTGGACAGAGAGCTCCTGCAGCAAATAGTCGAGCTGTGCAGGCCACGCCTCACACACAGAACCAACAGAGGGGAACCCATCCCAGTGGAAACCAAGGTATGTGTTAGCCTAAGAATACTAGCAACAGGTACCTTCCAGAGACCAACTGGTGATATGATGGGGATATCACAGGCATCAGCCTCCAAGGTACTGCACCAGTTCCTGGATGCCATGTCAGCACATGTTGGTGATCATGTATATTTCCCCAATGCCCATGAGGTATTGGCCAGCAATATGCGTCTCTTCCAGCAAATAGTGGAATACCCTGAGGTAGTGGGTGCAATAGACTGCATGCACATACGCATCAAAGCACCAGCTGGTGAGCGGGGTAGGGCCTACATTAACCACAAGGGCTTCCCCTCCATCAACTGCCAGGTCATGTGTGATGCTCAGGGCATAATAATGAATGTGTGTGCTGGCTGCCCTGGGAGCTACCATGATTCCCACATCTGGCATTTGATGCAGCTGTACCAGACATTTGCCAATGGGGACATCCCACACGGACACCTAGTGGAGGATGCAGGTTATGCACTGGAGCCGTGGCTGATGACACCCATCAGAAACGCACACACACCTGAACAGGAACGCCATAATGAGGCACACGCACAAACACGTAATGTAATAGAGCGTGTGTTTGGGCTGCTCAAGTCACGGTTCCGGTGTCTGGACACATCTGGTGGAGCCTTGCAGTACTCACCAACTACATGTACCCAAATTGTCATGGTATGTGCTATGCTACATAATATGATCTTGCGAAAACAGCTGCAGCAGGACCAGCATAGGGCTGGGCCAAACAGCCCCCCACCATTGCCAAGGCCATCACAGGCAGAGCATGACTCGGAGGAGGAACAACCTGAGCCTGCCCCAGTAGGCAGAAGGAGGTGTGCCCAGTATGCCCTGGCCTTGGCAAAGAGGCAACGCATAGCACATACACTGGCTCAGTAGGAACCCTGGGAATGATACCCCTCTCTGACTCACTCAAATAATAACAGGGATGCCTAAAATGACATGACCTGCTCAAAAACATGTACAGGGAGTGTAATATGTGCATCTGACAGAGGCAGCCCTGCAGCACCACGTGAGGCATGAATGCCATGTGTTAAGTAATGTAACACCATGTACTATTTGCACACTTGAGGACCCTGGCTAACATCCACCCTCACCAAGCATGAAGCCCCAAAATGACGATGGGATGTTCAATTGCAATAACTGGCTGAAGTAATGCAGTTAGTCAAAGGGGAGCCAATGCGTCTCAGCCTGGGAAGACATGCTGAGCATGACATGATGCACCACCTGGTGGGGGTGGCATGCACCTATCAGTCCAGGCCCCATGGATACTGGCAAAGGCTGTCAGTACCCACAGCGTGCCCTGAATAGGTAAGTCTCAAAACACAAACCCACCTTCATAGGTACCACAATGGATAGGAACCTAGATGTAATGCTACCCAATGCCAGAAGTCTAAACAGCAAGATGCGTGCAGTGTAAACGCACACAGTATGGAGAATATTGATATCAGTCCTGTAATAGAAAACTGGGTCAAGGCTCACATCCGCACCCTAACACTACCAGGTTACACCTCATACTGTGCTGTACAGCCTCAAAACATGGAACAAGCTACAAAAGGAGGGTGACTAGCAATAATTGTCAAGGATAACCACACCCCCATGTTGGTACCACAACAAGAAGCAGCATGGATTAGCCATGGTCAAATGCCAATGGCTAAAACCACCTCCCAGTATATAGCCTGCTGCAGACTACTGTCCTAACACCAGAAACTGCACCTGGCCTATGTTGGAATACATGAATATATCAACCCCCCAAACCACATTATATTGGGTGACTGAAAATACCCAGACATACACTGGGAGCATTATACTATCACCAACACAGTAGGAGAAAAGTTCCCAGAATCCATAAACCAAAATGCCCAGGAACAATGTGCCACTCCCACAAGAGGGGTAAGCATACTGGATGTGATAATCAGCAACATGCGTACTGGATGGCAAGATGAGAAGTATATCCCTCACTGGTAAGACCAGACCATAGAGTAATCACACCGGATATACACATCCTGACCACAGTCCCTGGCCAGAAAACCACAGTGAAAAACATGTGTAAAGCATAAGTTGCACCCCTCCAAACCGATGTGGAATCCACGAAAGGCCCTGTGCAGGTGCAGAATATGGGACACACCGCAGAACATGTTATACAGGCATTCCATGAACACAGCCAGGAATGCTTGGATTATGCAATCACAAATAACAACAACACACAATGCCATACATGCAGGCATCTGGCATGCTGAACTCCAGCCATCACCAAACCATGCAAGAGAATGAGGAAGCTACTACATGAGAGAGCAAACATAAAAAGGGAAGTAATCACTGATCAGTAGTATGGCAATAACATATGTCCACACATACAATCCACTAAGGCCAGCCACAACAAGTAGAATCTGTGAATCCAGAGGCAATGTGACACCTGCCCCAAGTACACAGACAACCCTCAACTCCCCCCAATAAATACAAATATATGTGAGAGATGCAACCATTTATCCAAACCGGAGGCTAAGCTCCCCCAACTCAGTACTGTCAAAACTAGTCAGGAGGAGAAGGTAACCACATACACCACAAACCCAATCCCACATAGACCTATCACAACTGTAAACCAACCACATAAACACAGAAAAACATTCCCGGAGGCCCTAATTACAAACACACCACAGCAACAGTGGCCTCCAAAGCAGACCCCAAGCAACCACAACTTCCAAACATAGCACATGCAACACATAGTACACAAAGCTGGTGTGCCAAACAGTCACAGGCCAGAAGGAGAAACAACATGCCTGATACAGTTGTAATAGGTGTCTGTATAGGCAGACACACTGCTGTCCCACTCACCAGACTGAACAAGGGAAAGGGTACAGTAAGTTGCCTGTAGGCTGCCACAATATGCCACATAACACAAGTACGCAGGTCACCCCAAAGCAAGCAGAAATATGATGCTCCCATTGTCCATGCTGGTGTGAATGACCTGAGATGTACCTCCCTGGACTACATGAAAAGAGACATGGATGAGCTCTCTGAGTATGTACTCCAGGCCAGTATGACACTGGCCATTTGCAGCATCCAACCCTCACCAAGAATGATGCCACAGTACAAACACAGAATGATCAGCTTTAACAGGTGGCACAACTACAGCTGTCAGTCCAAGAGGGTCTAATGTCTGTCTGCTTGAGATGTCATGCATGACAAGCCATGCTGCTGTTCCAGGGATGGCTTGCACCTGTTACCCCTGGGCGTCTGGATACTGGATAAGGCCTTTGCCACCTCCATAGAGCCGTACATAGGCAAGGCTGAAAAGACTAACCCACCACCCTGGAAAACATAAGTGGTAAGAAACATAAGGGTAATGCTTACCAATGCCAGATGTGTAAACTGCAATATGCATGCTCCCGAGGCACTTCCCAGTATGGAGAACATTGATGTCTGTGCAGTGACAGAAGCCTGCTGCAAGCCTACTGACAGCACACCAGCACTACCAGGTTATACCACATATCATGCATTATGGCCCCAACAACTGGACCAAAACATCAAAGGAGGGGGAGTATCCATATGCAGCACAGACACCCATTCGGCCAGGTGAGTGACAATGCACGAAGCAGCGGAGACCACCCATGTGCACCTAACTGTAGTCAAAACTGCTGTACAGTCTGTAGCATGCGACAGACCACACTCTCACACACAGGAACCCCACCCAGACATCCTGAAGACACTGGACAGTATGAATGTCCCACCAAATACCAAACAAGGTACTCACAAATTACGACATAGGTGGTAAACCATTATGTATGCAAGGAGTAATCAGGGACCTAGGGACACAAGTCGACAGTAACCTGTCATGTGACACTCACAATGCCAATGTGGCTAGGAAGACCGTCTATATTGGAAACCGTATCATGAAAGGATTCACATCTACATCAACAGAGGTCACTGTGCCCCTGTACTGTTCCCTTATCAGACCCATAATCTGTTACAATGACTCATATTGGATGTACCGTACCTGACATCTGCAGCGGTTAGGAAGACCTCAAAGGTACCTCACCAAGAGGATAAAGGGTGTCAAATATATGTCATATGCTGCCTGGCTGTAGACACCCCAGCTGAATGCAGTCACAGACTGCCTACACAGAGGCAATGTATGTCTGTTGTACAAGGCCATGTCCAACACAGGAGTAATGGACATGCTCCACCCCAGGAAATCAAAGCCATTGGAGCTGTGAGAGTGACAGATGTCAGCCTCAACACATAATGAAATAGGATGTGCAGGAGGGACAGATACATAACCCAGAGGCTCCCCACACCCAGGAACAGGATCCCAATCCATGTTAGGCAGAGCCCCTCACTGACACCCCTCAACAGGAATATTGCCAAGTGGATGGATGATCGTAGATGTACACTGGGGGTCTTCACTGTGTCACGTCCAGACAGAGGCACAGTAAAGAAAATCATAAATGGCCATAATATTCACATAGCAAGGGGCAGCGAAAGACACACATACTCTGGCTAGGCTTACTAATGCCCTAGGGTGGATAGCCTAGTATGAAACTATGAACCTGTGAAGATACAAATTGTACAGGACACTAAGGATAATCACAAGGCTTACTCAACTGATGGTAGGAACCATGTTGGGAATTCACAGATATGCTCCGAGTCACACAGATATTACAAACAACATACCAAACACACACACATATTGCCAACATACAACCTGACAGGTGTAGTGCAACCCCCCCCCCCAGAATGCAAAATATCTATCGCAGCAGACTGCTGGCCCCCCGACATTGCAGATGCTGAGGTAACAGCCATCATCTACAAAGCAAAACACACAGCAGCAAAGGTATGAGATGGTGTCCTTGGCTGAGGCCAACATGGACTCCAAGAAGAATGGAATGCCAAATCACACTACTGCCCAATGTCAGCCTTACCACAGGATATGTACTCAAAGAGCAGTGTACAACAACAGTGGTCCTTCACAACAAAGGTGTTGCCTGAATGGATACTGGAAACTACCACCCCAGGATCCTGACAAGCTTGGTCTGCACAGCTATGGAAAGGATCAGTATGTACCGCAGACATAAAGCTATCTGGAACCTACTGACACCGGACCCTACCCAGTGTGGCTGTCGTAAGTGCAGATCCTGCCCCTAAACATGTTTGACCCATTTGAAACAGTCATTAAGGTCATTGATGAGGGCAATGTGGTCCACACAGCGTAGCTGGACTGTGCAAATGTTTCCAGACAATACCCTACGAGTTCAGTATGGATATGTTCACCAGCTTAAATATAAACCCCTATGTCAGTAGAGGGGTTGCAAACCAGACCAAGGACAGAACTGACATGGTCAGACATGCTGCATCCATGTCAGACTACAAAGCAGATATGAGTGGCATCCCACAAGGCTTGGTACTGGGACCTTCCCCGTTCCGTATATATGTCCCATAGGTACAGGCCAACATGGAAGGACAGTGACTGAACATGTATGCAGAGGAGTACAAACTGCCCACCATATCTGACCCCCAGCTGACACAAGCAACCCACAAAAGGGCCACATAGAAACAGACAACTGGAGCCATAGCCATGTCAGCAAGCTAATTGCAGAAATGTGTATAGACAACCACCGTGAATATACAGTAAGTGCCCACCAATTACCACACAGGTGTTAACCCATTACGTACCTAACATGTAATGAGGGACCTGGGGACACAAGGTGATAGATATCCTGCACTGGACAAACATGTGGCTGTAGTGTTCGCAGAAACATACCATATACCCACACAATCATGAAGGTTGTCAGATCTAGATAAGGGGAGGTCACTGTGGCTCTGCAGTCATCCTTCATCAGCATCACAATTGACTACAATAGCCCCTGTGGGATATACCTCAGCAGACACCTCCATCAACTGTAAAGTCCAAAACAGTACCTCACCAGGAGTAGCAAAGAGCATGAACAGATGCCATGTGTTGCCTGATTAAACAAACTGCAGCTCCACACACTGCCATACTGCCTACCCAGAGGCAAGCTGTGCCTGATGTATGAAGCCATGTCCAAGCTGGAATCAATGAACATGCTGCACCTTGTACAATCTGAATGGCAGTGAGCTATGCACATGAGAGACCTGAACCCCAGCACTGACATACATAGGACAAGCTGTACTGAATGATCCATAACACAGAAGCCACCCCCACTCTTGAGTAAACTCCCAGTACAGGTTAGCCAGAGAGTCACTTATCGACACCCCTCAAGAGGAATCCTGATGAGTGGATGGGAGATGGTAGGATAACCCTGGGTATCACTGTTATGTCAGAGGTAGACGGAGGCACAGTATACTAACCATGACATATGTCATGGCAAACTCCAGTTACAATGTGTGTCGAAGGACAAACACACTCTGTGACTAGCATCAGAAATGGCCTAGGGAACATCGCTAGTGTTTGCCAATGTCCACCTATGTTGTGGAATACACTACCAATGTTGGACAAGCCTGGTGTAGGTAGTCCATGTCTGAACATAATGCAACATGGTCATATGTGCACAACTGGCCCCTACACTGTCTGTTGTGCTCACTATGAAGATGTCAAGCAGTGATAGGACTAAAGCCCAGGATACTGTCCACCACAGTGAAAGTACTGAACCAGTACACTATACGGTACTACAGTGTTAGGTCATTATGAAAGGATGTTGACAACTGTATGCAAAGTATCCCATGCAATCCCTGCCGGCACAGTATAATCCCTGTTGTGGCAGACACGAAGCAGTTGGCCAGTAAGTACACAACATGACACCCAACACACAACCATAAACGTGAGATATTGTTGAAGTTCACACCCACCCAAATATGTGGTGGACTGCAGAGTTCAACATATGGAAAGCTCACACTGGGCATGCTCGCACACTTTGATAAATGAGGCATATGTCAGACAACATGCCATGGAAAGGCTGAACTTGGCATGCTCACACACTTAGGTCATATCTCCGTTTAGCAGTTGGCCACACATATCTGGTATTTGTACGTGTCATTCCAGGAACTAACCACAACACAGCAATCTGCCCAGTGCACACAGTAAATGACTACAGAGACATAAGTGATATAGTGGATCGCCCTCATATTCAAACATCTTCCACAGATACACAAGTTGTTCATAGGAACAGTGAACGCTATGGCAATAAAGACATGCAAACAGTCTAACAGCAACAAATAGTGTGCATCTGACAATTAAACATATGGGTGTAGAGGTCAACACTAGGCTGTTTGCCCTAGGGAATGACAGCTTAGCCAGAGTGTGCTTGGCATCTGCATCCCCAGTACAGTAGGCTGCTGTGCCACTGTAAAGTAGGTCACATAAGGCAATGTGTGAGGCTAGTGAGCTGTGCCTCTGTCAAGCAAGGGCACAGTGGAGATGCCAGGGTTTGAATGTGCTAAGCCACATTCATGTTGTTGGTGTGTGCTGGAAGAGGGTTGCTGAGGACCTCTAGCAGTAAGTGGGCATCAATAACAGACTGAGGGGAGCCCTATCTGCATTGTCTGGACAATTCCACTGTCAACATTGTGTTGTGATGAGTATGTGGGATTGAAGTGTCATGCTGGTACTGTATAGCACATGGACCCACAAATTGTAGTGGCTGTAGGGTCAAGTTGTAAAGGCCTGAGTAGTTCCTACACACAATATGCCTGTAAATGATGTTAACAACTGGAATGGTGTATGTGAACACCTGCATATCTTGGCACTGTTCCCAGGGAAGCAAAGTGTGTGTCCTGGATGTGGGAGTGGTGTTCTGGACTGGTTGTGTTGTGTGCTACAGGTCCTGTGGTCACGAAGCATGGTATAGAACATAACCTGCTAGTGCGATGTGCATATCTGACCCTGAGTAGGTGGCTGCAAATGCATATATATGCTATCCCCCACCTGACAGGTGTGACAGGTAGTACTAGATGTACATACCTCTGTAGAAATAAAGATGTCAGCACCCTATAAATAGAGCAGGTGCAGAGAAGATGCCCAGTAATTTGGATAGCGCACTCTGCTAATGTGTCTCCCTCAAGTGCCATAATATAGTTAGGTAGGAGTTTGAACCATGCAAATGCTCAGTGTGTGTGTGGGTGAGCAGGGTTGATGTGTGTGCAAGTCTGTGTGTGGGAAGTGTCCCTTTTGTCAACTGTGAAAACACTCTACAGGATGCACATTCCCCTTTCTAAGCACTGATGATGTCAGCACCCTATAAGTACAGCAGGAGAAGGAAAACCTCCCAGTAACGCAAATAGCACACTCTGCTAATGTGTCTGTCATAACATAATTAGGTACGGGTTTGAATCCTGCAACTGCCCATTGTGTGTGGAGGTGGGGTAAGTGTGTGTGTAAGTCTGTGTGAGGGAAGTGTCCCTTTTGGCAACTGGGAAAACACTCTACAGGATGCACATTCCCCTCTCTAAGCACTGATGATGTCAGCACCCTATAAGTACAGCAGGAGAAAGAAGACCTCCCAGTAATACAAATAGCGCACTACGCTAATGCGTATGTCACGCGTGTCATAACATAATCAAATAGGGGTTTGAATCCTGCAACTGTCCAGTGTGTGTGGAAGAGGGCTAGTGTGTGTGCAAGTCTGTATGAGGAAAGTGTCCCTTTTGGCAACTGGGAAAACACTCTACAGGATGCACATTCCCCTTTCTAAGCACTGATGATGTCAGCACCCTATAAGTACAGCAGGAGAAGGAAAACTTCTCAGTAATGCGAATAGCGCCCTCTGCTAATGCATCTGTCATAAGTGTCATAAAATAGTTAGATAGGGATTTGAATCCTGCAATTGCCCAGTGTGTGTGAAAGGGAGTTAGTGTGTGTGTGAGGGAAGTTTCCTTTTGGCAACCGGGAAAACACTCTCCAGGATGCACATTCCCCTCTCTAAGCACTGATGATGTCAGCACCCTATAAGTACAGCAGGAGAAGAAAAACCTCCCAGTAATGCGAATAGCATGCTCCGCTAATGTGTCTGTCATGAGTGTCATAACATAGCTAGGTAGGGGTTTGAAACCTGCAAATGGCAAGTGTGTGTGTTTGGATGAGGGGAGCTTGTGGGTGTGCAATTCTGTGCTTTTTGGCAATCAGGAGATCACACTACATGATGCACATTACCCTTTCCAAACACTGATGATGTCAGCACCCTATAAGTACAGCCAGAGAAGAGGAACCTCCTAGTAATCCGAATAGTGCGCTTCGCTAATGTGTCTCTCTGACGTGTTGTGACATAGTTAGGTAGGGGTATGAATCCTACAAATGGCAAGTGTGTGTGCAAATACTACAGTACACCACATGCTGCATATTCCCCCAGTAAACACAGGGGATGTCACCACACTATCAGTACAGCCAAACAGGGGTACTTGGCCAGTAATGCCAATAGTGCGCTCTGCTACTGGGTCTATTACCACTGTCAGAGCACAGATAGGTATGTTTTGGAAACCCACAACTGCCACGTGTGGTTGTGTCACACAATATGACCATGTGTGGGTTGTTGTGCATAACAATGCATGCCATTGCCTAAACCAGCAATGGCAATGCACACATGATGTATGTGTGTGACACATACACATATATACCTGTGACCTTCAGTAGTTACCATGTCTGCCACGTGCCTCAAGTGGATAAATGGTATTCGCAATGCATAACAATATGACTGTGTCTTACTGGGTAGGGGCACTGCATGTGTCTACACAGTGTGGGTTGTATATGGTATAATACCTACAGCAGGGGATACACATCTGGTCTGGGCCATATAGTCTACATGTAGTCGATGAACAGGTGCTGCATGTTCCCACCTGTTGTGGGAGTGGTAACATGTTGTTCCACTGCAATTCAGTGACCACATGCTGGGAACCTGTCAGCTAGTGTGTTGTAGCTACAGTAATGCTCACGCTCAATGTTTGGCTGGATGCAGTCCAGCCATATAAAGACATTTCTTGAGACTGTCATATTGCCAGTGTTGTTAGGGAGGATATGTGGGTTTCCTGTGTATGGGAGGGTTGTGTGTGCCAGGCTATGAACCAGAAGGCAGTCCAACACACTGTTAGCTGCTCATGGATAGGCCCTGATGCTTTGTGCTGTGCCAACAACCTGGAGGTGTGTGTATCTGTGGTGCCTTGGGATACCACCCCCCTGTCCATGTGTGTTATATGTGTAGGGGACAACAGGCATGGTATGAGGTATAACCTGGCAGTGATGGGTTACACCTGTGAGCCGTGAATCAGGAATCTGGTACTGCACAGATATTGGAGTTCACCATGCTGAGGACAGTGTCCAGTGCATGCATCTTGCGGTGTACACTGCTGGTGTTGTGTAGCATCACTGTTAGTGTCCTATCCTGTGTGATACCCGTGGATGTGGCTATGTAATCCGTGTCCTGCAGCAAAAGGCACTATGTGTGTATCAAGGGGCTTCGCCAATATACAATGGCCCATGGGTGTCACGTGCAAGCTGCCCCTCGCAAATCATTGTGGCTTCCCTAGCATGTAAGCACACGTTTACAGCCATTGGATACCCTATGAATGACATTGGAGATTGAGCAGAATGTAGACATAGAACACCCTTCCTACATATTGTGGTAGCATACCTGGTGAGGTATGATGGCAACCAAGATCAGGCTCATACTGGCCCATGCCACATGCTGAGAGATCCTTTCTATGTTCCCTATCATGTAGTCCAGGGAGGTATGTCTCAGGTCATCCATAGTGGCATGGTCAATGACTGAGTCATATGTGTCCATGCCTCTGACTGACCTGTATGCATGTGTTTTGTGGTGGACCATAGTGCCCCACAGGCATATCACTGTGACCTTCACCATGTACAGCCTGTTGAGCGGGACCCCACTGCAGCGGCCAAGAGAGGTACCTGACACATCTGTAGCAGGTGTGTTGTGTAGCCCTACAGGCTGTGAGTGTGTAGCACACAGGATGTGTGTGCCATGTGTGGCATGTGCTCTGTTCCGACGTACTGTATGCCTGTGTGCCAGCTTTGGAAGTGTGTGATGCTCAGGCAGGATGCTATTCTGAGTCTTCAAGTATGCCCCAGTGTGTTCAGATTGCTGTCAGTGCAGGTCTATGTCAGACTGGTATTGTAGTCACTGTAGTATGTCATGTCACCTGACAGGGTATGGCAGTACTGGGTTCAGAGTGCTCAGTCCCCAGATTGGCTATGTGGTGGCATCCCACACATGTGTTGTACGTTCCTGGCCAGGGGAGAGGGTGGACTGCATACATGTGGCAGCTGTGACATTGCCACATGACTCAAATAAACCACAACTGGACCATAGAGGTGATTCACAGGTTACCTTTGCACATGCTACCATAGTAGTGTGATTGCCATGGTGATTACCAACACTTAGGGCCAATGGGGAACAACATACTGAAGGTGTGTATGTGTGGGTGTACTGCTACTGATTTCATAGCACTGGCATATATGACTGCACACGTGGGTAAATGCCAGGTAAGTCATGTGCAATGTGTCACAGGCAATGTACATGCAAACAGGACAGACAGTGACGTTCTGTCATGTGGGAACCTGACATACGTATAGTACGCTATGCAGATGTCACTAGGAGTCCACAGAAGCACTGTAACTCTGCATTGCAGGGGGAAGCAGTGTTCCAGGGAACCCCAAGCAAACATGCATGCAAACAAAGCTACAGTAAGCAGGGCTGGAAGTAGTCCATTGTACAACAAAGAAGGGGTAACACTTACAGTAGGTAACAGTGCAAATATGTAGGCACTATCAACATGTACCCAGGAATGCACAGCTCAGATGTCCATGGTAGAACTGATATTATGTCATAGTTAATTGTGATTTGTATTACATTGGTATTGCACACATATCAACATGCGCAAACATCCACATTGCATAGTCGTTGTGGGCAACTTGCCACCATTACTGTACATGTCCATCATTGCGTATCACTACTTGCATTAGCTTCCCCCCTGTGCTACCTATGTATGTGGCTATCTGTTGACATCCTTACCACCGGTATGCAATAATGTGCAGCTGTTACACTATGGTACTTACTATGGGTGTAGATAACAATTCAGGACAGTCATACGATTACTGCATCAGGCATGCTGGGATAAACACAGTCATATCAGCACAATGTACTGTTACCACCATGATACTACTAATACACTTCTATGTAGTCACCCTGTGCATCAGCAACATGTTTACCTGTTCCTGCACTGATGTTGGAGATTGCAGAGGGAGGCACAGTTTCATCATATGCACAGTGTGTTAATTAGGTATGCCTGAGTCTGCCACTGATACCACCAATTGACATGTGTGTGTATGTGTGTTGGTGAGGGACAGCAGTACAGGGTGGGGCACTGTTGGTGCAGTGTGTGCATGTATTTGGTAGCCCTAGGTGTTAACATTTCGCATGTGTGTATGCACACACACAGTTCCACCTCATGGCTGCCATATACAGGAGTTTGTGGACAGCCACAGACTGCACCTGGCAGGTCATACAGATCAGTGTCTGTGGGCACGGACACGATACCTGTGCCTGGCAGGGGTGCTATGGACCGTATCTGGTACTAAGCCAGACTGGGTACTGTCATCAGAAGCGGGAGTGTGTTGACTGGACACAGGTCCCTGTTGGGACTGTCCAGAGTCACGTGCATGTGGTCTCCTGGGGCGTTCCGATGACAGCACAGACCCAGCATTGCTGGGGCTGCTGCTGGCACTATGGGGGCATCCGCGGGCCTGTTGTCATCCGCGCCGACTGCCAGCTGCTGCTGTTGCTGGCATACGGCCATGTCGACGCCGCAACCGTCCACCATTGCCCTGGCTCATGGACATGTGGTTGTGGAACTGCTGTAATATGCCCCCACAACGTCTGTCAATGACATTGGTGAAATTACGGATAGCATCCACAATGTCATGCATACTGTCAGTCATGGCTGTGCGACATGCTCTCAGCTCCCTCAGACCCTGTCTGGTGTACCTTTCCATACACGACTGTGCCTGCATGACAGCCTGAAACATAGCTGAGGTTGACAGACCTTTTTGGGCAAGTCTGCCAGAGGCAGTACGCCCACGGATGCTCCCACGAGAACCAATGGGCAACTGTCTGTGTGGTGCCATCGCAGGACCTGCCCATGGCTGCTGTGTGGGGAAGCATGTGCCACAGATACCACATTACCCTGGTCAATGCCCACTGTATCCTGTCCATCACCTAGGGACAATGCTAACATAGGATGTACTGGCAGGATGACTGTGCACAATGATGGGGTTGACAGCTGTGTACTGTCAATTGGCTGACCAATGATGGACCCTGACACATCTTCCTGTGCCATTACACAGATATCATCATTATCAGTACCTGTGGCACCAGATTCAGGTTCCCTGCTGCAGGACACAAGAGCAGCACCAGAACCTATAGGAGGAAGACAGGAAACACAGTTTACAATGTCTACACAATGTTACCAGGGATGCACTAATGCACACATGCATACATGCACATGTGGACATATGCACACATGCACACATGGACACGTGCACACGTGGACACGTGTACACATGCACACATGCACACATGCACACGTGGACACAGGCACACATGCACACATGCACACATGCACACGTGGACACAGGCACACATGCACACATGCTCACATGGACACAGGCACACATGCATACATGCACACCCCGCAGTATACACACAGAGCACTACTGAGTTACACTAGTATTACTAGCACTATCAGGACTATTATAGGTATTGTTAAAACACACTCACCAGCATGGATGGGCTGCCTTGCTGTAACACCAGAGGGACCTGCAGAAATGAGGAGATTAATGTCAGTGGGTACAACTTTGCCATTGATACTGCATATGATACAGTGCAGTAGTACACCAGTTGCCTTTCACATGTCAGCTGCTGATATTGGCAATATCACACCTGCACAATTACATACTATGTTGACAGCTACATACCACGGACACACCTTACACATGCATAAACTAACAGTGTACAGAACAGTCAAGTGTACATATGGCATATTACCTGCATGCTCCATGTCGTGTTGCTGTGTGGATCCAGCCTCCATCATGATGCAGGTGTGTTGCTGTTGATGTTCCGGGGCTGGAACCATAACACTTAGGAGTAGCCCCTCCAGTCTGGTGAGGGGGATGTGGCCACCCACCTCCTGTGGCGACCTGTTGCCTGTGGATATCCGACGCATGCTGACGGACATTTCTGATTAAATCACTGCAGTGATGTCGTACCTGCTCATATGTCCTATTATGCGTGCCAATATCATTTACCCTATGGACAAGGTCTTGCCACAGTGCAGCCCTCTCCTGCTGATTCTGGCTGGTGCGGGAAAACAGTATGTCATAATCCCGCACCAGGCTCTGGTGTATCTCCTCATCTTCTGCTGCAGAGTAGGCAGGATTACGCTGACGTGCCATGTCCCTGGAAGAGAACACAAACAGGATATCAGCAGACTATGTCAGCAATATATGGCACACATACTATACATGATACTCAACTGTAGTGATATACTACTACTCCCATATGTAGCATGTGTGTGTCTCTTGGTGGATACATAAGTACATGGCCAGATGTCAGTGCTCAGTCAACACCTGTGCAACAATACCTGCCACATTCCATACAACATAGTAGCGTGCCCCATCGGTCAGCACACTGCGACGGGTCCAATGCACAACCAAACTTTGGGGATTCATACCAAGGTGCTGTATGTGGAACGCCATCCACTAGTGTGATCTGGACACAAATTACTTGGCCTGAATATAGATATCCCACCACCACCACCACCAGCACAGTAGACTACTTTGATATATATGTGATTAGACAGATATTCACTTGTTAGGACTGACATGGTATCCATGCAGCCCACTGGGCCAGTGGAAGCCACAACCCACACTGCTGACCCCTTTGCGAATGCTTCTCACGGACATCCCAAAGAATGCATGGAACATGCACACACATTTCTAACCCAGACCCTATGCACAAAGGTTAGGCATCCTGTCTGGTGGACCCCAGCCAAAGGCAGATTGTATAACAATAGAAGGAGGCTACTGCAGGACAGAGCAGATTCACATAAAGGGAAGGCATCTGTGGTCAGCAGTGGTAATAATCTACGTCTCTCATAACAACATCCACGGCCTACTCTGGGAGGGAAATGGCCACGAACACTATAGATAACCACAAGGCCTTCTTCAGTTATGTTACACATATGGACCAAATGCCTCAGATATGCTCTGAGTTACTACACACATACTTAACATTCACCGAACACACAGATATTGGCAACATTCTTGCAGACAGGTTTGGTGCACGTATCCCCCCTCCTTCTCCCCCACACATAGAAATACTTATCACAGCTGAATGTAACCTCCCTATCATCTCACATGTCCAGGTGAGGGCCGCCCTCAGCAAAGCAGAACACACAGCATCAATGTGACCTGATGGTATCCCTGGATGTGTGCTACGTGAACTCCAAGAGGGCCTACAACCGCATATAAGACTGATATTTAACCCTGGCCATACTATGGATATGTACTTGAACACTGGCATACAGCAACAGTGGTCCCACTCCACTAAGAAGGCACCTCTACTGACCCTGGGAACTACCGCACCATAAGCTTAACCAGCCTGGTCTGCAAAGCTATGGAATGATTCAGTATGGAACGCATATACAGCGATATTGGGCACCTGCAGACACTTGTTCCCAGCCAGTTTGCCTTTGTGATGGGCTGATCCTGCCTTTTGAACCTAGTTGACCTTTCAAAACAGTCACTACAGCCATTGATGAGGGCAACGCAGTCCATACAGCTTACCTGGACTTGCCTAAGGCCTTCAACACAGTACTCCACTCAGGCATCATAGACAAGCTCATTAGCTTACATGTTACTACATATGTCACATGATGTGTTGCACACTGGTTGACATACAGAATCCATAATATCGATATTGCAGGAGCCATGTCAGACTCAATGCCAGTCACATGTGGTATCCCACAGGCCTCCGTCCTAGGACCCCTCTTGTTTGGCATTTATTTCTCAGATGTAAAAGCAAACATGTGCGGGTTATGGATGACAAAGTTCCCAGATGACTGCAAACTAAGCGCCATAGTCGTTACACCAGCTGACACACACATCCTACAGACAGGCCTCACTGAAATGGAAAACTGGTGCCAGGATCATGGCCTAACACTGAATGACATGTAATGTATAGTCATCCCCTTTGGGTGGAACTACGTGCACACAACATATCACATGGACATTCCTATAGATACAGACCTATGACACATATGGAGGGTTCACAGTATGTAGACTATTAACTTGTTACTTTACATTACCTGTGTTTGTCGCAGCTGGTTGCGTTACCATTACTACAGCTTCCTGCTGCTGCTAGCCCAGCTTGGTACTGACACTGCTGACAGCTTCAAATTAGTTTGTGTACCGTGTGTTGTTGTTTGTGTTCTCATTTATTTATTTATTTTTTTCTCTCTCTCTCTCTCTCTCTCTGTCTGCCTCCAGACAGTGTAATGAAAGTATTGCATGTGTGGAGTGTGAGTACAGGATGCTTTTGTAGCTATCTGCAAAAGTCCATGTGATGGCCTCTGCACCAATTGTAAGTCAGCATTTGCTAATTGCATGCAGCCAGTTGTGTACTAATTGCAGTTCTCACTGTGATTTCAGGACAGTGCTAAAAAAGGGTATGTGAGATAGGCATTGCCCTTTCAGATTGTAAGGGCGGGGACCATGCTGGTATGCTGTGGACACTGTTCTGTGAGTGTAAAGGTTAGTATCTCTCTCATGATTCAGGCTGTGTTGTAGATTCACATTTCTCCATTCCTCTCTCCTGTTTCTTGTAGTAAGTGTGTATGCACACTGACACCTACAACTATATATATATATATATATATATATATATATATATATATATGTAAATATACATACATTTATATATGTACATTAACTGACATTATTACCTACTAGCTACCAACTAGCATGGCTGTTTCTGTTCACACACTACTATTATGGAAATCCACTAGTTTTGACAGAAGTATAAATTACATGCTTTGTGTACTACACATCCGATATTCCCTTTACATTCATTCCTACTATTACATGATATATTTATTTTAGCACAATGTTCTTGTGTAACAGTCATGACTTAGTGGTAGGTCATGCAGACTACTGTTTCCAAGATCCAGGGATCGGGACTGACAGTGGGATTTTATTTTGCTTTTGAACTGACTACAGGACTTGTCAATCAGAGTGACTAAGGCACTTTTAAGCAGTTGTAACCGGGTTAGCGCTGGTTTGCGCGGAGCTCCCGCATGCACACTGGCGTTCAGCTCCACGCACACCCGCTTACAACCGCTTAACAGTGCTTACTCTGGTGCACACCCACGCTATTTTCTTTGAAAGAAATGAAAATGGGGAGACAGGAAAGTGGTGAAAAAGGGGTCACAAAGAGGGTAAGACAGTAGGGAAACAAGCTTGGGTTTTGCAGGAGGGATGTAGGTAAGGTCCATAGCTGCCCATTTCTTCATCAGCAACAGCTGTGCATATGTATGTAATTTGGTGTGACATTAGAAACCTTCCACCCCTGAGAGAGGTGTCAGGACAACAATAATACTTGTTGTACAGCCAATTGTAATTGATAGTTTCCATGTCCAGCAGACATGTGTGCGGAATGGGCAGCTATGTATGGAGCGTAATTTTTTTGTGGGTACAGAGTGCCCTTTTTTTTTTTTTTTTTCAGGTGAGAGTGGTATGTCAGGTGAAGGAAGTCGGTATAGCTGGGGAGGTAGGTTGGGTAGGTCAACAGACAAGACAAACAAGACGCATACAGGGGTGGTGTATGACACGTGTGGGGGGGTTACACAATTGACGGGGACGGATATCCAGAGCCCATGAGCCCACAGATGACAACAGTGGAACTGATATCCCCACCCATGGGCAGTTGCCACTGTTCCTTCACTGCCCAGGACGGGGCTGTACTGGGGGCTGTGTAGGCTGGGCAACGGGCATGCCCGTAAGTTGTGCCACCTGTGCCTCAAGCTGGTGTAGGGGCCCAAGAACAGAGTCCCAGATCTCCCTACGCACCACAATCCGGACGCTACGGAGGGTGAGTGGTGGTTCTCCTCCAGCCACACTTGCAGAGGGGGGAAGGGCCCCATCCTCTGCAGTGCTTCCACCCGCAGGTGGCACAGGGCCACCGGAGGAGGTTCCAGACTGGGCACTAGAGCCAGGTGCACTCGCCAGCTGAGGTGGGAGAGGTGGGTCCGCTGGAACCCGCCTTCCCTGTCGTCCTATGTTTTGCATTATGTCATGACAGTTTGGGTTAGTAACATACAATACCATTCGCAATTAGTTGTAACAACATGCATTAGTATTCCCATTAACCAAACGCCCAGATATTCACACCATTGAACAGCGAGCATAACACATGCATAATTTGAACAGCAATACACAGTCCAACAACATGCAGGGTTGATTGATGGCAACAGGCCATCAGGTTTGGATGTATGAACAGGGCAGATGCATCAACGTACATGCAAATATTTATGACCCAACAGGACAAATGTCCAGGGGTGTTAATTGTGACTGCACATACCAATTTCACGTGGAATGGATTATATGTGGTTATAGGGTGGGGTGAAGAAAATATTATTAACACCTTCAAATACCAATACATATGCTGTACATTTCTAATAGCTGCAGATATATACACACTACTGTTCTAACTACAGTTTCCTATATGATAACTACTTCAATTTGGTGATAACAATGTTACTGCTACATCAATATACATTTTATTGTTATTCATACATGTTCATATCTGGCTTTGTTCAGCTACATCATCCTGCTACATTTGCTTTATATAGCTATAGACAACTGTGGATGTTTGGTATTTCAGACAATCATACTATCTGCATATTGCAGACTGAGAGCAACATATCCAGATTTTGGGATACACATTCCAGCTGCAGCAACACTTTGAACACATTTCGCAGTTTGGTTCTACTTGTCACATTCATTTCATTCTGTACTGACTGCAGTATACTTTATTCAGGGGTTATTACTACTTTATTGGTGGATTCATAACTTTTTCTCACACTCTCTCACTTGTTTTCATTTTACTATTCACGATGGTACTTACTTCTAGGCTTTATTGACATGTTTTACCTGTAGTTATTACAATCCTTTCCAGCAGTCTCACTTCTGTCATGTTTCAGTATTTCAACAGGGATATATTTCACACGTGATTTGCTCATCTTCATCTTCTACTTTTCAGCCTGCTGCAGGTTGTGTACTATTATATTACAGGTGGGGCAACTTTATTTCAGACTTTATTTCAGACATTTTCATTTTTCTGTTTGGATTACAGACTGCAACACACTTTTGTAATCAAGCAATACTTGCAAACACTCTTACACTGTTATTTGCACATTTTATTACTTAGTGACTGCACTGCACTCTTTTGCTAACTGTAATACTTTTATATTTCTTTACAGTTACTGGGAGTGGATTACTGACCTGCCTGGTGGCGCAACTGCACCAGCCTATCGCCATAGGCTCTGCGGTTCGCAGAACGGACACCTGCAGCTGTAATATAAATAAAGTAATATTGGAATACACATCTCCATAATATCAGCTAGTTTAATTTCTTACATACATAATTAAATGTAACTTACTCAGTAGTGGGGTGTTGGGCATTTGCTGGGCCTCCTGGATCCAAAGGTTCAATGGGTCCTGCTTACGTCTCTTCAGGTCCGCATGGTGGTGACGGACCTGCTCACCAGTCCTTGGAATCCCTGTGGCACTGGTGAGATCATGAGCCAACCGGTCCCACACCTCAGCCCTATATGCTCCCCACAGGACCTGGCCCTGCATGAGTTGGGCCTCCTGATTGTGGACTAGGAGCCAGACCATGTATCTGGACTGCTCAACGCCCCACCTCTGTGCTCGAAAGCAACTCCCCTCACCTACTCCTGACATTCTGGCTGCAAGTTAGTTCTACAATCGTTTATGCTGTGTATTCCCACCTATATGGCATATATATGCCGTTTTTCCCACACTTATCTGTGATTGGCCATTTTGGAATTGTATCAACTTCACAAAACCTGCTTTGTCATGCTCCACTTTCTATTCATTCCTATATATTTGCTATTAATGCATTTCTAAGTACAGCTGTCATGGCTTAGTGGTTCAGTACCTTGACTATGGTGCATGGTATCCTCGGTTCGAACCTGGCCACTGCTTTTTATATTTTATGACTGTCTAGACAGGCTAGGGGGTGTGTCTGTGTAAAGGCAGTTTTGATACAGCTTGCTCAACGTTGTCCGTCGGTTAGCTTGTTGGCACGGTGCGCAGCTCCGCGAAAACGGGGTACGCTGGTTTACGCTTCATTTGGCTGTTAGCACACATATTACGCTCAGCTCAGCTAGGGGCACACAGTTTCAGTGTGTTAAACCACTGCTCACCTATGGGCACTCATTTTACACCTGTTAAACCACTGCTCATCTAGGGGCAGATGCACTCACCTTGTTAAACTGTAGCTCAGCTATAGGCACATCTGGCATTTTTTATTATTTTGTTATCTCACATTTCTTCATAATAAATGGCCTATTTCATTACATTTTACATAAAATATAATTTTATATGTGTACATATTTGTCAGGGACTTGTTTCGTGCTTATTTTACTAAAAATAAAAATTGATGTTGTGGGGGCTCGAACCATGACTGCCTGCTCTTCAGCCGACGTCTGTACCGCTACGCTATTGCTTTTTGGCTTACTTTGCATATTTAGTTCTTATATGCTTTTCCTCTGACTGCTAAGCTACGGGCACCCCCGTGCAAACGAGCACACTCACGGGCAAACATCTATACAATTTAAAAAAAAATATATAACATGTTCATTTATATATTTTATGTTCATAGTCTATGGGGGCATGTGTTGTGTTGTGTTTATTCACATTTACATGGACTCTGTTGTGGGTGTTTACTTTGGGCACTTTTACTCTTCTGGGGGCGTGTCCGCTTGCAGGGTTCAGCCTACAGACACGCTCCCTACTGTCTTCCATGGACCGTGTTAGCCTTAGCATGACATGCTGATGTCACACAGTTTAACTGCAGCCTCTGTATAAGCCTTGTATCTCTTACATAGAGGCTTCGTGAATACTGCCCATTGTCTTTGCGTATCAGACATGCCTATAGTGCCTAGGCCATGGATAACTGTGTACTTTGTAATTTTCCATTATAGTACCATAGTACTGCATATTGCACTATTATACATTAGAATAAAAACACTTATGTAACCTCATTCCTCCTAAGAAATTGCACAGACATGTTTATTTGAGCTAAAATGTAATGTCTGTCTGACTGTTTACACGTATGTTTTCAATTATATGTTAAAATAGCTATGGGTGGCACAGTGCTGCAGCGGTTAATGCTGTCACCTCACAGCAAGAGGTTCTCCGGTTAAATTCTCGGCTGGGGTGCCTTCTGTGTGGAGTTTGCATGTTCTCCATGCGTTCGCGTGGGTTTCCTCCGGGTACTCCAGTTTCCTCCCACATTGTAAAGACATGCTTCTGGAGCATTTCTCCCCAGGCCTCCACTGAAAACAGGATATGTGGAACCTAGTCTGACTTTCCTGGTCAACAAATGTTAAATAAATAAAAATAAATTTCTTTATACCACTCTTTAATATCTTGCAAGAATTAGCAGAAACTGTGTACTCCAAAATCACTCGAAGCCGATGATATCACCAAAAAACACACTTTATTGATTAAAATTAACTGTGGTTGAGCGCTTTCATCTGTGACAATACAGATTTCATCAGAACCATAATCTTACAGCAGTACATTCTTTTTATAGCAGACTTGGCGCCAAAAATTGTGTATTAAGTTTTAAAACGGCAATGTTCCCTCACAACCTTATCTAATGTCATGCTAACTAGAATACATACTAAAAATATTATTAAAAATATTAGACGAGTGGAATAAAGATACTGTATTCCTAAGATATTTAGATATGTATCTATTAATAATTAAAAAATATATAAAATTACAAATATTAATAAAAAATATTAATAAAAATTAAAATTAAAATGTCTGATGGAAGGAATAAATAACCATCAAATTACACTCACATACTTCTAAATACATCAATATTAAACTTATTGTAATGAATAATAATCTAAATACATGAACTGTAGATGGAAACTACTCATTCTTTAACATATAAAAAGAATAGTGATGTATAATTGGACCAATATTAAAAATTTTGTCCAATTAACACGTATACATTATCTGATTTAATGTTTTTAAATGATTGTTATTATTATAATAAAATGCATATGCTACAATGCATATGCTACAATACTTGTAACTAAATGTATCTGTCTATGGGAAACTTAATTCAGTGCTAACAATGGTTTTATGCTAATGAAGTCATTGATGCCAGGTCGTGTAGTGGCATCAGTGCATATTTGCCATCTACTTTCTTTCCATGCGAGGAATGTCTTCCAATTTCCACCTTTATCCTTAACATCTACTTGATCAATGATTGAAAACCTAAACTTATGCTCTATCCCTTTTTCCTGTATGTGTCTATATAATGCATTTTTAGTGTCTTCCCTTTTGATACTATACATGTGTTCATATATTCTCCTCTTCATTTTCCTATATAGACACATACAGGAAACAGGAAAAAGGGATAGAGCATAAGTTTAGGTTTTCAATCATTGATCAAGTAGATGTTAAGGATAAAGGTGGAAATTGGAAGACATTCCTCGCATGGAAAAGAAAGTAGATGGCAAATATGCACTGATGCCACTACACGACCTGGCATCAATGACTTCATTAGCATAAAACCATTGTTAGCACTGAATTAAGTTTCCCATAGACAGATACATTTAGTTACAAGTATTGTAGCATATGCATTGTAGCATATGCATTTTATTATAATAATAACAATCATTTAAAAACATTAAATCAGATAATGTATACGTGTTAATTGGACAAAATTTTTAATATTGGTCCAATTATACATCACTATTCTTTTTATATGTTAAAGAATGAGTAGTTTCCATCTACAGTTCATGTATTTAGATTATTATTCATTACAATAAGTTTAATATTGATGTATTTAGAAGTATGTGAGTGTAATTTGATGGTTATTTATTCCTTCCATCAGACATTTTAATTTTTATTAATATTTTTTATTAATATTTGTAATTTTATATATATATTTTTAATTATTAATAGATACATATCTAAATATCTTAGGAATACAGTATCTTTATTCCACTCGTCTAATATTTTTAATAATATTTTTAGTATGTATTCTAGTTAGCATGACATTAGATAAGGTTGTGAGGGAACATTGCCGTTTTAAAACTTAATACACAATTTGTGGCGCCAAGTCTGCTATAAAAAGAATGTACTGCTGTAAGATTATGGTTCTGATGAAATCTGTATTGTCACAGATGAAAGCGCTCAACCACAGTTAATTTTAATCAATAAAGTGTGTTTTTTGGTGATATCATCGGCTTCGAGTGATTTTGGAGTACACAGTTTCTGCTAATTCTTGCACGTTGTGACTGTTCTACATTTTTACTCTTTAATATCTTCACAAATCTGCTACATACCTCTTGTCCCCAGTCATCCCTTATACAATAATCAGGTGACTCTAAGTCATCTCCATCACTGTCACTCCCTCTGACCTTAACTCTGCTACCCAAGCATCTTTTAACTCCATAGAATCCTAGCTCTGTGACAACCAACTAATTTTCAACTCTAAGAAAACTAAACTCTTACACTTTCTCCCCAAAAATCTCACTAATCTCAAATCAACTTTTACTATGCTGTCCCTCAATCACAAAGTTATCACTGTCGAATCCAGCACAAAACTTCTAGTAGTTACAATTGATGACCAACTTAAGTTTGATTTACTGTTGTATAACTGCATTAAGAAGATACACCAAAAACGTGGACTCCTTTACCACAACAAAAAGTTCTTAACAAGCAATGTAAAAATAACCCTCTCATGCATACCTTCTTCTTAGCCTATTGTATAGCTGTCACATTCTTACTAATCTGAACTCCACACTCTTAGCTAAACTTGAATCAACCTACAATAAGGTGTCTAGATTCGCTGCACACCATAGTTATAAATCCCATCACTGTTTTTCTCTAAGACACTTAGACTGGCTGGAATTAACCCACCAGCTTCTCCTCTCTCAACAACAGATAATTCATTCAATTCTATACCTGCAATCTTTCTGTCCTAGCCTAACTCCTTTTATCTCTAAACATTCCCCAACTAGGTCTCTACGCAGCTCTGACCAAAACCTGCTACAAATATATAAACCCAAGACAAAAACTGGTTGCAAGTTCTACAGCTATAACCTTGCCATATCTTGGAACACATTTTCTTTAGAAATTAGATCCCTCAGACACCCTAAACAATTCAAAACAGCCAACAGAGAATTCCTAAAAACTCACTGGTCTTGCCACTGCACTCATCCTCCTTAAACTACTTTCCCATGCATCTAATACTGTTTTACCGCCTCTCCTCTCACGTACACTCTCTTCCTGTATAATCTCACTAGCCTCCTTCCTTGAGCTGTTATCTAGATTTACAATCTTACCTTAGCCTTTAACCTCCATTAGCCATCATTCTTCCACTTCATTTCTCTCATTTTCTCTTCTACAGAATCCATGTATTGCAAAATGACAACAAATTCTTTTGTAATATTGTTGTTATCAATAATGTACTTTTGTATTGGTATTATGTTCACTCTTGTCACAACCTCTTTACCAACTACTTGTGTAAACTATTCTCATATTCTATGTATCTATAGTATAATAATGATTGCTTATTATCTAATTTTCTCTGTATAACAATTATATTTTACTGTGGAGCTTTTCTCCCCGGGTCTCTGCTGATAATGGGCCACTCAGCTTAGTTGGACTAATCCGGTCAACAGATGTAAAATAAAATAAATAATAATAAATAAATAATAAAATGTCTAGTAATTGTTTGCAGTTTTTATATTCATCTGTTCTCTGTAGGACATCTAATAAATATCTGCAGTACCTGTTTACTGAAACAAATCTCTTGCTGAATGTTAGCTTGGCTTATAAAGCAATTGCCTAGTTTTTCTAAATATTGACGTGCTGTGGGTTCCATCCACATAGTAGGACATATCTCTGTACCTATTATATCTGTTAAATTCACCTGTGGCATTTTTGCAAGAACCTTACACCAATAGTTGATGTTAATTCCTTTGATGTGCATGGCTATGACTCACTGAGTTTGTCTTGAATTCCTATGAATGTGGATGCAATCCATAACGCTCTGAAAACAGGGAGTGTAGAGCAGTATCATTTTGTTTAGAAATAACACAAATTAGCTCAAAACAGGCGGGCATGTTTGCACTTTAGTGGGTTGTGTATTCAAATTCAGAGAGGGGGCACATATATCTAAAACTGTTTTTTTGCTGTAATATATCCATGGCATTTATTTAGAGAAGCATATTGCACTTATTGATTGATATTAATGGAAATATTTTTAGCATGGTTGACAACTCAGTCATTTGTCAAATTCCTACAAACTTATTCGTAATTCATAAGGTTCCATTAACATCAGCTATTTAACAGCAGGGGTGGTAAAGTTTGTTAACTACTGTTATATGTCTGAGCAATTCTTTGTTTAATATTGAATACTTTGTAAAAGTGCTATGAAGGTTTGCTTTCTCATGAAATATTAAATTCAGTTCTAGAACAACATCATCCTCAGGTTTTGAGGGACTGGGATGGGCAGACTAACAGATGACATGAAGAACAATCAAGATGTATGTGTTTTCCTAATAACGTGCACTTTTGCAAGGAATATCATGGTCCTCACACATGCCTTATTGTGTCCGTTATGCACAGCAGCATATATGTTTCTGTTCACAGGATATGTATGCTACATGACACTGTCCATTACTGTTAACATCTCTGAACACAGTGCTGACATGAATCCAATTTTCAAACTGTTTAGCTACATTTGCAGCACATGCTCATACTTTGCAACTGTAAGTCAAGGTCCTTATTAGTAGACCATCTCCCATTCAGATGATGTATTTTCACTGCATTCAAAACATGCTTTTTCAATCAAAATGTGTTAGCTACACAGGTAACTGTAAAGTTTAGAGTTTGGATGTGGATTGTGGTGGCAAGTTTTAATCTCATGTCCACCAATCTGTGTTCCAGGATGTTAACATTTGAATGTGAAAATGTTAACTTTGTATTGTGATTATCTAATTCTCTTCAGAATTAAATGTCTATCAACTGGGCTGAGAAATGCACATCAATGTTATCTGAGGACATTATTCATACTTTCTATTTTGTGATTTCAGACAAGGAGGATCGCAGCCAGAACACAGTGGTTGCAGAGGCTTGAGGAACAGTGGAAGGAGAGCGGTATGTTGTTTATATTCCCTGTTTTATGAAATGAAATGCATCTTCTCCTGTGTACAGGCCTATATTTTTCACAATAATATTTATATTAATTAGAATGCAAGAATTCCCATCATGCATCAGTAAGGTAAGTGAAGTTTATCACATGATAGCCATGCTTACAATTGTGATTAAAATCTAAAAATTGTTGATCTTTTATGTAGTATTGAGCCATTGTTTCAGCACACAGTTTTTCAACTGTACTCTGCAACTTAAATAATAGTTGGGTTGGTATATCTGTCATACATATGTTATGCTTTGTGTTAATATTGCATAGCTTGGGGTATTTGTTTGTATGGTTGCAATTTTCAATGCCTGATCTTTTGTGTGTATTCTACTTATCCACAGAGTGAATGGCTGTGTGTTATGTCATTGTGCAGTGTACTCTTTAGTTCAGTAATGGTATTGCATCCGTCTCAGTCAGCTTGGGTGTTTCTGTAGTTACAAAGGTATAGCCTAATGACATTTAAACAGATACACGTTTGATTGCAGCAATTCATTATAAGCAAGTGCATTAATTGTTTTAGTAGATGATGTATACGGTTGTCCACATACAGTATTGTTAGTAACAGATATATTAAATTCTCATATGTCACCAGCTGTTCTTATTGAACAATCATTCTTTCTACTGTTGTAATCATTATATTGATGTGTGTTCATACAACTATCATGATGCCTGTCTCAGATGTTTGTCATAAGGCTTGCCTATTGACCACAGTATTATCATATCACTTTCTCTTCAGTTTAACAATGACACTTTGTGGCTGCTTATATGAAGCACTGAATGCAGGCAGTGCAATCTGTTAACTTGAGAATTCATACATTCTTGAAAATCTAATGATATGTGTGTCTGTGTCTAAGAATATAGAATTGTTCAGAAAATAATACTGACATCCTTTTTTTATGAATAGGACATAGAGGGCTGTAAGTAACTCTGGCCATAATGGACATGTGTCTGACCCTGTGTAAATTGTCATCATAATCTTGTTCTCTTGTGTTATGATATTCATAGGACTGTTTTCTGTGATAGACATTTGCTTTTTTTTTCTGTTGTGTTTTGCAATTAATCCTTAGCCAGCATGGGACTTACGGACATTCTCCGATCGAAAATGATGATGACCACATGCAAGGCCACTGCTCCAATCTTCAGAGGATGATGTGATGATTATGATGATGCTGAGGAACCTGGACCTGTCCCTGTCCAAGCCATTATGCATACAGCCCGGATAAGATGCTGACGACCGGAATCGAGACAATTATCAAACAGAGACTTGGGATGGCATGACCGATGTGTTCTGATCACAGATGAGGGACATTATGGGGTCCTTTTTTGTGGATATGACACAAGCTGTCAGTCACTATCTTCCTTCATAGAGCTGAACCTGTGGACACAACATCTGACCTCGATACTGTAGGAGCTCTGCCACAACCTCTACTCCTACAAATTTGCTGAAACGTTTGTCATTGTATCACATAAGCACATTTATCATAAAGACCCTTACTGTGTATTAACTTTACTCCGTTAAATATATGCCTGCTCTGTGACCAAAAGTCTCTGTGAAATAGACCATGCACTCTAAGAATATCTTACTAAGTTGGCCATTGTCCCCTTTTTTCTGACCTGTAGACTATACTGCATATCATAAGCATTTAGTCTCAGGAAATGACAAATAACCTGCTTTACTTTGCAGCTCTTTGTTACTACATACACATTCCTCTTGTGACTCTTATTCCAAATCTCTCACCAACTTACCTTACTACTTCTATACATACAATTCTGTTTCTTGTTTCCTGTTTCCCCATTTCATTTTTAGCCCCATTCCAACTAACTTTTTCACTCCCATACTGCTCTGCACTATATCCATTCATAATCATAACCCTCCAGTAGTACCATACCATTCCACTTTGTGTTTTTTACTTTTCCCAAATAAACTTTCATTTCTTCTTATTTTGACTACATCATTACACTCTAGCCTTTAATACCCCTCTATTCCTTGCATTTCAGAGAAGATACCAGTACAACCTAACTCACTTTTTTTATAGAAAATACTTCTCGCCTTACCAATCATGTACCTGCTTTCAGAATTCACCATCACTGTTTCTCTTCCTGTCTGACAGCTTCTTTCCTTCTTCGTTGTTACTTCCCCATTACATGACATCCATAAAATACAGATTCCTGTACTTAATTCTGCTAACTCTTCAGCTTATCCTCTAGTCTTCTCTTCCTACTGTGTCAGCTTCCATCCTACCACGACTCAATAATATCTCTCCAACTCTGTCCCAACCACCTATCCATACTTCCTCTGTACACTCTTAATATTGTCCCTCGCATTTATTCCAAAAATAGACTGATTAACTGCACTTCTCCTTAAACCAAAAACAAAATTAAGTGCAAGAATCCTCTCCATAAAACAATATGCCTCATTTCTCAATGTACTAAAATCTTTTTAGGAGATATACACCCTAATCCTGGCCTAGACTATCACAATTCACATAAAGATAATTCTCACCTGCACATTTCTCTCACCCATCAACAGCCAATCCCCATACTAATTTTTGCTGCAATAAATGTTGGAAGCATAAGAAATAACCTGCTGAACTACATGTTTTGATTACCCAGCATAAGACTGATATTCTCACTGTAACTGAAACTTGACTGAAACCCAGCACAAATCACTCCAAAGTTATACTTCCTGGCTATAATATCATCTGTAATGACTGTATAAAGAGGAAAGGTGGTGGTATTGCTTTAATATTTCCCAACACCAACCACATTTCCCCTTTCAGCAAACCAATGACAAAATTCAGTTCAGGAGCGCTTCTTATTACTTTCCTCAAAATAAAGAATTATAAACAAATATGTTTTATTGTCCTTTACATCTCTCCTGGCAACAATAGATACCATAACATTTTCACATAAAGACATACTACTAGGTGATGTGAATGTCAACTGGCTGGACATAAACTCTATCTTCTCTACATCTAGCATAAGCCTATATGGTTTCACACAACTAATTAATAGCCCCACACATTATAGCAAGGCATTAAATTCCCTATTAGACTGGATCCTGGTATCAGACCCTAGCAAATATCGCACCACAAGTATGATGCCAGACTGTCTCATTGATCATCGCCCAATCTATATGACCAGACATCTCACACATCCAAACAAATTGTAACCTTTCCAAGTGTATCCCAGAAATGTTCATTACTACACCATAATATTAACTAGAACTTCTTAAAAATCTTCCACTTACAGTAGATGCTGCCGCTGCAAATTAATTCAATACACGTTTTCTAAATATCCTAAATAGCCTTGCTCCTGTTAGAAGGAAGAGACTGAAAACAAATAACACAATTTGGATATACAAAAAAGTAGAATGTTAATGCAAAACATTGAAAAAGCATGGAAAGAATGGCAAAAATATAAAACAGCTCAGTTTCTTTAAAACTTCAGAATGCTTTCCAATCATACTAAAAAGCAAATAAATGAAGACAAAAACTATACTATAATAACTTTCAGAATAATATTAAAGACAATTCTAAAAAAAATGGACATCCATTAAAGAAATCTTATATCCCAGTGAAAATTTCAACCCAGACCCCCTCTCATAATAGCCCACCACTCAAAACTGCAATACAATATAGATATCATAGCATCTCTAACCAAGGATTCAACATTTAATGCCAGCACTTGCCAAAAGCCACATATCACCACATCCACTTTTACCTTCAAACCTGTACCCACATCATATATAAAACTACTCTTAAACAAACTTAAACTGTGCTCTCCATCAGCTGATAACCTTTCAAGTGAGTACCCAAATGTAGCAGCCAATAGCATTGCCTATCCTGTCTCAATCCCTATAAATAGGTCTGTCCAGGAATCCCACATTCTCTGTCTGTGGAAAAGGTCACACATTATCCCCATGGAGAAATGGGGAATTCAACAGACATTCATAACTTTAGACCTATAGCAACCTTATCTCCCCTCACCAAAATACTTGAAAAATGTATTTAAAAACAATTGCTAGACTAACTTCAGCAGGAAGAACTCCTATCCCCTACACAACATGGCTTCCATCCTTCCAATAGTACCAGCACTGCCCTTCTAACCTGTATAGAAACTGTCAATAAAGCTAGAGATAATGGCAAACTAGAGTCCTCCTTATTTCTAGACTTGTCTAAAGCCTTCAACACAGTTTGTCACAGCAAACTTGTACTTCAAATATCCTCAATAGTTCTATATCAACCCACCCTTCTGTGGATCAAAAGCTACCTGTCCAGTAGGTATCAATCAGTAAAATGGTACTCCATGCTCTCTTCTTACCTCCCAGTCACCGCCGATGTACCACAGGGCTCTATCCTTGGTGTCTTCCTCTTTAACATTTTCACCAACACCCTCTATACATCCACACAAAAGGTCACCCTAATACATTTCACAGATGATTCTACTCCCAATTGCACATGTGATAGTGTGGTGCACCTCTAAAAATTACTCAGGAAGCTTTAACATCCACTGAAACATGGCTCTGTAGCTCATCCCTCATGCTCAACCCAACTAATACTTTTCACCCCCAAATCCCTCTCTCATGGAAAAAAAAACAAAATGTAAAGTTTTCTATCTTGATAATACAACACACAATGTATACAACGAGAAATCACTTCTCATAGCAAATTATTGGGGGTGATAGTGGATGATAAGCTTACATTCAACCTACAGATACAAAATTGTACCAGAAAAACTCATCAAAAACTACAGATGCTTTACAGAGCCAAAAACTTTATCTTTGATGCAACTAAAACTACTCTTGCCATTACTTAGCTCCTCCCCACTCTTCTTCATGCCAATCCCATCCTTACTAACCTCCAGGCTTCACAAAAATTTAAACTTGAACAATGCTATAACAAAGTTGCTAAATTTGCAGCAAATACCCTTTTCAAATACCCTTTTCAAAACCTACCACTGTATAGCACTAAAAAGCCAAAAGTGGTTAGAACTGCCTCATCAACTAACACATACACAGCTTCTTACCACCTATAAAATTATCCAGCATCCATCTGCCTGTCCAGCACTAAAAAACATCCTACACAACCATGTTCCAAGTCAGTCATTGTGATCCAGTGACAAAAAACTCCTGCCTGTCTACAAACCTAGCAAATCTGCTGGGCATTGTCTGTACTCGTACAATGTTATTAAGGCCTTGAACTCCTTACATGTATCCATCAGGTCAATACTACCCTCCCATCTTTCAAAATGACTCTGAAAAACTTCCTACCTAAAATCTGGCTCTGTACTTGCTCAAAACCAGGATAAGCTATATCCCTAAATTTGAACAAGTACCTTTTCATCACTTATACCTCCTTACTCTCCCTCTTCCACTTACTTCCTTATTTCTATCAAATTTTCTTTCCTTAATTTCTCTCTAAATATACCGTAAGCCTGTTTATACTCACTTGATATTGTAATTCCTGTTTGCATTAGACTAGCTTACCTTTAATTTATCTACAAAGCCAATGTTTTTTTATATTATGTCTAATTTGTTATAATTAAAAAAGAACAATCGAACTGAGAACAGTCCACCAAGTAAGAAAATAGTGAGCACAGCCTCCTGTCTCAAGTGGAAAATGCACCAGCACGACACCAACAGTTCAGGAAACAATAGATTTAATCCAGTTTAATAAAAACACAATAGCAGTTAAGCGCTTTCATCCACCAGGGACTTCTTCAGAACAATGAATAAAAAATTCTGATCCCTTAAATACAATTAAAAAATCACATGTCCTTCATAATTAAAATTTTAAAGTGCTAGTGCCAAAAAACCAGTGCATAGAAAAACAACCTTCCATCAATACATAAGATATGTTATTCAAACAACTATTTGTTTATTTACGATTATCTAAAACAGGTTTGATGGAGATGTGTTCGTTTATACCAGGGTATGTGGAGGCATTTAATTTAACCTGCCACCTCACCTCTTTCTCACTCACTACCTTTTTAACATCCCCACCCCTAACATTGGGTCTAACAACCTCTAAAATACCGAATGTGAAATTAGAACACTCTTTGCTGGCTTTTAAATGCTTCCATAGAGCATTCTTTTCATCCTGTTTCCTTATACTGTATTGATGATCGTAAATCCTATTACGAAAACATCTGGTGGTTTTCCCTACGTAAAAACAGGGACAGTGGGTGCACACAGCTAAGTAAATCAAGTTGGTAGTTCTACAATTCCCTTTTTGAAAATAAACTTTGGTATTATTAAAATTCTCTACAGTGACTTCATGCACTGCCGTAATATATTGACACTGTGAACACGTGCCACACTTTGTTGTTCCTCTCCTATTGCCAGTCTTGGTCTGTTTGTTCTCTAACAAAAACTTCAAGTTCAGACCATTCCTATATACAAACTGGGGTTCGCTCCCCACTATTTCCCATATCCTTTTGTCAAATGTACCAATTTTTTAGTTATATTAATTCCTGTAGCGAGTACTTAAAATTTACCATTAACATGGATAACAAAAGTATTCCATATCTTGATGTGTTGGCCACACTGGAAGAAGGTAAATTTAAGTCCAATATTTTAGGAAACCCACTTTCAGCAATTCCTATCTACATTTTAATAGTACTCATCCATGGGCCCAAAAGAGGAGTATAGTAAAAGGGCAGTTTATTCGAACTGCGAGGATGACGTCTGAAATCAGGGATTTGGATATGGAATTGGTGAAAATTGGTACATTTTTTCAGGAAAGGGGATATCCTGAGAGTATGATTAATGATTTAAGTACTTATGTTCGACAACAATGGGGTATTAGGTATACCCCACTGCTGGGAGGGGGCTCATTGACTAACAAACCTATTCCCAAGAGAGACACAGGAATGAAGAACAACTTTGAGAAAGCTTGTATATTACAATATGGGCACCATAGTAAACACATAAAAAATATTATTCAGAGTAACTGGAAGGTATTCAAAACTGACAAAAGGATATGGGAAATAGTGGGGAGTGAACCCCAGTTTGTATATAGGAATGGTCTGAACTTGAAGTTTTTGTTAGAGAACAAACAGACCAAGACTGGCAATAGGAGAGGAACAACAAAGTGTGGCACGTGTTCACAGTGTCAATATATTACGGCAGTGCATGAAGTCACTCTAGAGAATTTTAATAATACCAAAGTTTATTTTCAAAAAGGGAATTGTAGAACTACCAACTTGATTTACTTAGCTGTGTGCACCCACTGTCCCTGTTTTTACGTAGGGAAAACCACCAGATGTTTTCGTAATAGGATTTACGATCATCAATACAGTATAAGGAAACAGGATGAAAAGAATGCTCTATGGAAGCATTTAAAAGCCAGCAAAGAGTGTTCTAATTTCACATTCGGTATTTTAGAGGTTGTTAGACCCAATGTTAGGGGTGGGGATGTTAAAAAGGTAGTGAGTGAGAAAGAGGTGAGGTGGCAGGTTAAATTAAATGCCTCCACATACCCTGGTATAAACGAACACATCTCCATCAAACCTGTTTTAGATAATCGTAAATAAACAAATAGTTGTTTGAATAACATATCTTATGTATTGATGGAAGGTTGTTTTTCTATGCACTGGTTTTTTGGCACTAGCACTTTAAAATTTTAATTATGAAGGACATGTGATTCTTTAATTGTATTTAAGGGATCAGAATTTTTTATTCATTGTTCTGAAGAAGTCCCTGGTGGATGAAAGCGCTTAACTGCTATTGTGTTTTTATTAAACTGGATTAAATCTATTGTTTCCTGAACTGTTGGTGTCATGCTGGTGCATTTTCCACTTGAGACAGGAGGCTGTGCTCACTATTTTCTTAATTTGTTATAATTATTTAAACTGCAGATGCTTTTGTTTTATTTTTGAAGACTGTAAAATTATTGTTCTTAAAATCTTTTGTAATAATTTGGAGCTTTCCTCCCCAGGCCTCCACTGAAAATGGCTTCTACCCAGTGGGACTTCCCTGGTAATCAAAGGTCAATGAATGTCAATAAACAATAAATAAATAAATAAAGCTATGAAGGATGCACTCAGGGTGATAGCTCGTGAGGTCATTCCAGAGTCTGAGCCTCATCAACTTGGTCCCTCCAATCCATAAGTATTGATGTGTGCTACCAACATGACGATTGCCATTTCATTGATTTTACTGTATATGCACTCTTGCACATGCATACCATGTATCTGTCATGCTTATGTGTTATTGTTGTTTTTATGTGTTATTGTTGTTTGACACTTACTTCAGTTTCAATATGAGCATGACACACATTAACACATTATGCTTTCCTCCTATATACAATTGTCCATACAGCTGCAGATAGTGCTAAAAGAGGTAGCCTATAAATATGTGTGTTATTATGGTGGCCATTGTACAATGCATATCATGTCCACACAGGTTGATGCCTAATGCTTACCATAAGTCCTTTTTCTCATTATACATGTGTGTTACTCAGTATGTTTTTTTTACATCCATGTGCATAATCTGCTTTATTTATTATGCTGTACTGTTAGATGTTTGAATATATTATTACATCATTATGTATATACTTGTATTGACCTTGCTTTCATGTACATTCTATTTATGTCACTGACAGACATACATGTACATCTATACCTGTGTGTTGCCTTTGATATAATGCATGTGTGGAACATATGCACATTCCATTACACATTTGTTTGGGTTGTGTACACCTACTTGTGTATGTGGCAGCCTTTGTTGTTCTTCTGTAGTTCTTCAGTTTGTCACTGTGCTTGACTGTTTGCCTTTCACATACATGGTTGTGGGTTTGCTTCTGTCCTCTGGTGGAGTTACTTACCATTGTTAGACCTGCATTTGCTCATCTGTGATGTTGCTTGGCTTAAACCTGCATTGCTAATGGACTGATTGGACGTCTGTATATTTATCCAACATGTACTGTGACCCTACTTTATTACCCTGGAGCACACATCTATCATTGGTCATACACATCCAGGTATGACTGCCACACAGTTTGCAAATGTCATAATGTGATAGTGTATAGGAAGGCATGTTTTTCTGCATTTCACCATGGCTGGTATACATCCTCACCCTGTTTGTCAACTTTCCATTGCCTGTGTTGTGCAGTGTTCTGTCTGTATAACTTACTTTCCTTACTGATTTTTCCTACCTTTGTCTGACCTGTTTTGTGCTATTTCTTCTATGGGTATACCAGGTGTGATGTCCTTCTCCTTCTCTTTCCCTTTTTTATGTTTACCTTTCCTTCTATTTCTTAAATTTAAGGAAATTGTGGCCTACCCCCCCCCCCCAAAAAAAAATATAAATGTATTTTTGAATTTGTTCTGAGGAAGTCCCTTACTATTGAGGGAAGAAAGCACTTAACTGTCAATTGTCTACCATTCAATAAAATTGTGTGGTTTTAGCTGTTCCTGTGGCTGGCTGTCCATTCCTGTGGATTGTTCTGGAGTTTTGCATTTTTTTATTATATATATATATATATATATATATATATATATATATATATATATATATATATATGGATCCACTTTCAATCATCGAATGTTCAGAACATCAATCTAATCATCAAGACCAGAATATCAATGTTCAGAACATCAAAGGTTTAAAGTGGAAGTGCTAGGTAAGTAAAATTGTAGAATTTTGGGTGTGTATGCAGGGCAACAAGGATCCCTGCATGTTGTGTGCATGTGTGTGTGCCATCTGAGTGTTGGCATTGCAGGTAGGGTACGGAAAATCTCCCATTTAGTGCTACTGCATATAGCGGTAAACGGGAGATTTCCCTTACCCCACTGTAGTGTGTTCTCATAGTTGAAATATTAAAGTAGGGGGGGTGTGGGGGGCACAGCATAAAATAGTTTTTGTAAGTGTTTTTGTTTTTGTGTGGTTCATTTTGAACCTTCGATGTTCTGAACATTAATGTTCTGGTCTTGATGATTAGAACGTCGATGTTCTGAACATTCGATGATTCAAAGTGGATCCATATATAGCTATATATATATATATATATATATATATATATATATATATATATATATATACCTATGCCCTTCTGACTTTCCCTCAGATTTTCCTATTGAAACATCTCACTTGTGTGTTCCTGCTCTTCATCCACACCCAACATCTTTCCTATCACCCACTTTCCATGGCTATGGGCATTACTTGGGTTCCCCACACAAATCCCAAACCCATTGTTTGATAATGTTAGCTGTTGTGATGTGGCCATGATTGTTTTTTCACTTTAATTTTTTTATTAAAAATTTTGTACATTTCATCAGAATCCATAAATGAAAGCAAGTTATATTTTATTAATACATGACTTATGGGGGATATCCATAGTTGATCCCTAAGCTTACTGTACAGATTACTGAAGATATGTATTACAAAGGGTATGAAGCTTATAAGCAAGTATCTTTTGTTAGTAAATTAATTATGGAAATAGCAGTAGTTGCCTGTAACATTTCTGGAAAGAATTATGAAAATATGTCTTACGAGCGTCATGCAGCGTACACTGGGATAGTTTTTTTTTTTTTTTTTTTTTTTTTTATAGTAGAATCAGTTATATTCCTTAGTTGTCCTTAAGTTTACTGATGAGATTCTGTTATAGATATTTATTTAAAACTGTCAGGATGCTTGAGCTGTGATAATCTTTCCATAACTTTGTTAATGTGCAACACTGACAGCAATTTCTCACTACTTGGGGATAACTTGTGGATGTGTTTAGTGCTCCATTGCTACTGCAATACTCCCTCATGTGTGCCAAGGTATTCTGAATTCATTGTGGCACATTCTGCAAGTTTAGTGCTGATATCGGTGTAATGTGGCAAAATACACAAGCTTTATGGAATCTAGGCCCTGAAGTCAATGTTCTCAAACACATTTACTGAGGAAATGCAGAAAGCAATAAAACAATGCAGAAAAACAGATTAAAATGGCAAAAGGCAGTTTAAAATGTTTTTTTGCACTTGATCAACAATAGATTAACTGAGAAAATGCAGAAGACAGTAAAACAATGCATGGCAAAGTTTAGAATATCACTTATGATTGGTGATTTCATGATTTCAGGACTCAGTTTAGTCCACTGGTTTCTATCACTGAAGTCCTAAAGCTGATATAGCTCTAGCTGGCATTGTAAGCAGGGAAATGATATGGCAGTTTATATATTTTATTTTTATGGATCATCAATTATATCCTTGAGACCAGCACACCTACCATTCAAGTGTTATAGGTTTTCCTTTTAGATATATTTAGGTAAAATCTGTGCAGTGCTGATCTTAAAGCTGATTTGTGACCAGGCATATAAAGCTTGAGCAAATTCCTGACATTTTAACCTTCAATGTTTAAGGGTATGGAGAGTTACACCCAAATATGAAAACAAATCAACAATAGGCTAAGCTTTAATTGTAATCTGAAACGCTTATTCTTCCTTCTACCTTATCACATAACCATATATTCAGTTCTAATTTTCTTAATCTTCAACCCAACTTCACTGAAACTTTGTCCAAAGCATTCTTATAGGTTCATAGGTGTATGCTAGGCTGTTGACCGTTAGGGCCTTTATAAGCCTAGCAGTGTGCCTGAAATGTAACCCACAAGTTTAATGTTTTAAACATTTATATGGGGGGGGGGGTGAAATTTTCATTATGACATAATTTACTAGCTGCTTCTTTCCATCAAACACAGGCACAAGACCAGGGGTGAATTTCTGATGGTCCAGCCTGCACATAAATAGGGTTAGGGATGGACTCTGTTTCATGTGGATAGGGAACCTATTGCAGATAATGAGAATTCTCTGAGATGCATGTCTGTGTCGCCAACATAGTAGGTGGGTTTGACATAATGGGGGTGGGTTTGGCATAATGGTTAAGGTGTTCACCTTATAAACATAAGATAAAAGGTTTGATACTAACCTTAAGTTTATTGGCTGGACTTAAAATTGCCATTCAGGGAAGTTACTCATGTATTCACCTACAAACATATCCAATTTATGTCCCAAGCAAAATTTAGATGTTTGGATCTAGTAATGCTAATGCTGTTTGTTTTGGGAGTGTGCAAAAGGTTCATCAGAGCATAGTCCAAGTATGCCTTGTAAGCCAGGCATAGATTGTCTCTCAGTAGTAAGAAATTGGGCTTTGAGGCTATCCACAGTACATTGTATTTATGCCCTGAATTCTTTTGTAAGGAACATTTTCAGGCAATTCCACTTGATGCATGTGTCTGGTCAGGTACATAGTGAAGGGGGCATTATACTCTATTAGGGACCTGATGAGGCCAAGTACAGTGGCTGGATGACATTTCTGGACCTAGATGCCATGCCCCTACTTATAAACTGAGAAATGAAGAAGGATTTTCTTACTGCCTAGGACACATTTTGGTCAAAGGCTAGGTTACTATCTACATAAGTTCCCAGATCCCTGAGTACAGATTACGTAGTTACCCCTGGTGGCTGACTTCCCAAAAGGTACTATAATGCATTTCTTGACATTGACTTTTAAGCTGTTGCGTTGGCACCACACATTTCTCTGTATTAGACCTTTTTATAGGGTATTTTTGTCTTAGGGAGCATTCTATGACTGCTCCCATTTTGCAATCATTGACTTGGACGTCCAATAAATAGATGTCAAAGATGAGTGTGCCTAACACGGATTTCTGAATGACTCCACTGCTGACAAGCTGACTAGCCTCTTTATGGAGGTGATCTCACCAATCCTAACCTCCTGGGTTCTATCTTTGAGCCAGCTGGCTGTTCAGTATGTTATAGAGGGATTTATTATTAATACTGTATGCTTGTTAACAATGTCCAAGTGGGATATTGTATCAAATGCCTTAGTCACATCAAAGTAGGTAGTATGCACCATTTTACTCTCAAGCATTTCTTAATTTACTTTTTCAAAGAAGTCCACCAGATTCAGAAGGCATGACCTTCCTTTGATGAAGCTAAGCTGGGATAGAGTTAGTGCCTGGAGGACTCCAATGTCTTTGTTGACCATTTCCTTGATAGTTCTTTCCATGATTTTGTAAATAAGACTAGTAAGACTAATGGGTCACTATTTTCTGTGATCTGTTGATCGGCAACCCTTATGAAGGGAGAGGGCCATTGCAGTTCAACATTCTCATAGCACAAAGCATGTTTTGAGACTATAATTAAATAGTGATTCCAGTGGCCCTGCTAAGTCATTAGACTATTCAGGGGGCATCTCTGGATGTTTTTAGGGCTCACTGAGGCTGTACTCTTTGCTTTAGCGACTGCAGCCAGAAGATATTCTTCCTTTATAGTAGGACGCGTTATGTTTGATGGTACATCTTGGGTGTGGTACCTGAGGCTGAGTGGAGGATAAAGTTGGAGCTGAATTTGTCAGCCAACACATTTGGTATATCACCTGGCTCAGTGAATGTGGCACCATTAACCACTAGGTAAGAATGTTGTGTGCTGCCTTTGAATTTTATGACATAAATGAAGAAGGCCTTATGATTATCATTTGCCCGGAATGCTATCCTAACCTTAATGTTGGCTTTATTGGACTTAAACACCTTAGTTGTTGGTTTCATTTGATGAGAGAGTTCAAATATTTATGGGAGTTACACTTAATGCTTTTAGCTATGACTATTTATTTTGTTGTATATCGTATTTAATTTAGGATGCCACCAGGGTGGTTTGTTTTTGGAGTTAGTTCTGTACTTACTTCTGTTAGGTACAGCAGCCTCTATACAGCCATTGACATTGTTGTACAGGGTTTCTGTGAACAATTTTACATAGGCTGCTGTGTTCTCTTGGAAACTGGATTTTGACAAACTATCAGTTAATAAAACAAAGTTCTTCTTGTTCTTAACTGTTACTGGATTTACTGGTGTTACCGAGTTGATTCTGATTTTAAAGGAGAGAGCTTTATGGTCGACCAGAGACAATATGACATGAGGGGGTCCAGTGTTTTCACATATTTGAGAGTACAAGATTTAGTATGTTGGAGCCTCATGTACTAACTAGAGCCCAGGGTGTTTGTATTTAGGAATTTCAGGAAACTCTGTGCCTGTGCATCTGAGCCCATGTAGGATTATATGTAATTAAAGTCCTCCATGAGTAGGGAGTCAGGTTGGATTGTACGTTTCTCCAGTAAGTCTAAGTATGCACTGTGAATTTCATGGGAAATGGAATGTGACTTATAGTTTAATAGGATATGTTAAGGGATTTTTATCTATTTTTCAAAAAACAAACAAAATAACTTAAAGAAACAAACAGGCAAAGGGCATTCACCGGACTAGAACTAATTCAATTTATTGTAAGTGCTTTCGAATGTAAAAACTCACAAGCATCCTCAGACAAACACAGTTGTTAACTGACTTAGTTTAAATAACCCTCCACATCAATGACATCATATCCTGTAAAATATTTAAAAATATATTGTCCATTAAATCACAATGTAATCACAAGAACATATTTCATTCTACATAAAGTTAATTTCACCTTTAACAAAACTTAATTAATTACATTAATTAACATATAAAAGCATATAAATATATACAAGTATATTAAAACATATAACAATATTAAAACTAGTACACAATTGGTCATTTAACGTCTATTTAAGGTCTTAAGCTTCAAAATACATTTAATGGAACTGTATTCATTTAAACCGGGATAGGTGTAAGCGTTAGTTAATACTTGCCACCATAATTCTCTAAGTTCTAACTCCACAGATACTGGCCCACCTCTAATATTAGCCTGTATTTGTTCAATAACAAGAAACAAAAATGAATGCTCAGGACATTCAATAATCTTCTTTTCCTTGTTAGGGGTCGCCACAGTGGATCACCTGTCCACTCATGATTGGCAGTGGAGTTTTTACAGTGTCAAGTTGCCAGCCCAGCACCCAACCTTCCACACACTCACACCTAGGGCCAATTTAAGAGTGTCCAATCCACCTACAGCATGTCGTCTTTGGGAGGAAACCAGAGCACCTGGGGGAAGCCCACACGACCACAGGGAGGACATGCAGACTCCGCACAGAAGGCACCCCAGCCAAGAATCGAACCGGTGAACTTCTTGCTGTGAGGTGGCAATGCTAACCACTGCACCACTGTGGCCGCCCCAGGGCATTCAATAATATGTTTCGCTAAAGTGTTGTTTACATCTTTCCTATTAATGCTATATAAATGTTCATATATTCTCTTTCTAAAGTGCCTATCAGTTTTACCAATATAGAACTGGGGGCAATTTTGACACTGGGCTAAATATACCACACCGTGGCATTACAATTATATTTACCCTTAATTCTATATTTAGTTCTACCTATGGAAAAACTATTAGTCACTTTAATATGTTTACACATTCTACAAGAACCACATTTGTACATGCCTCCATCCTTTAGTAAAGGGGGCAATACAGTCTCAACCACATTTTTAAGGCTCCGTCCCCTTTTATAAACAAGTTGAAGCATATCTGGTATCTTATTTCTGATAAAGGTGTCCTCTTTCAACACCAACAAGTTCTTGTATAGAATACCCCACACAATTTCAGCCTCAGTACAAAAAGATGTAATAAAATACAATGAGGCATTAGATGTGTTAGCTTCATTAGATATAGTATTCATATTAGAGGAATTCAAATTCGGGCCCCAATACCACAGTCATTAGTATTAACACCATTAATGACTTCAATTCTACCAAGAATGAGTTTAAACCAACCATTATTATGTTTATTACTAACCTCAGATATAAGGTTGTCAAACAAGGTAGATGGGTATCCCCTTGCTATAAACATTGTTTTAAGTAGATAACATTCATCCCAAAAATCATCCTCTAGAGTGGTCATTCGGGCCACTCTAACCACCTGGCCTTTAATAACAGCACGTTTCTGATAATGGTAAAACTGACAGGCACTTTAGAAAGAGAATATATGAACATTTATATAGCACTAATAGGAAAGATGTAAACAACGCTTTAGCAAAACATATTATTGAATGTCCTGAGCATTCATTTTTGTTTCTTGTTATTGAACAAATACACGCTAATATTAGAGGTGGGCCAGTATCTGTGGAGTTGGAACTTAGACAATTATGGTGGCAAGTATTAACTAACGCTTACACCTATCCCAGTTTAAATGAATACAGTTCCAGTAAATGTATTTTGAAGCTTAAGGCCTTAAATAGACATTAAATGAACAATTGTGTACTAGTTTTAATATTGTTATATGTTTTAATATATTTGTATATATTTATATGCTTTTATAGGGTAATTAATGTAATTAAGTTTTGTTAAAGGTGAAATTAACTTTATGTAGAATGAAATATGTTCTTGTGATTACATTGTGATTTAATGGGCAATATCTTTTTAAATGTTTTACAGGATATGATGTAATTGATGTGAAGGGTTATTAAAACTAAGCCAGTTAACAACTGCGTTTGTCTGAGGAAGTTTGTAAATTTTTACATTCAAAAGTGCTTACGATAAATTGAATTAGTTCTAGCCCAGTGAATGCCCTTTGCCTGTTTGTTTCTTTAGGATTTTTATCTATGCTGATTAGCATATATTGAAACTCCAGTGCATCGTCCTGTTTAACCAATTAAGAGCCATGCTTGTTATTGATGTATATTGAAACACCTCCACCTTTAGCCCTTGTCTGTGCAGCTATTGGTCTAGAAGTGTTGATGGCACTGAAACTTTGCACAGCTGGGATACTCTCTACAGCTTTAAACCATGTATTGGTAACTGTACAGATGTCTATATTCTCATGGGTGAAGAGGTCTTAGATGAAAGGTAGTTTTTAGGTTCTTCAATAACACCTTGTGGTATAGTTGAGTTGATTTTGGTATTTCAGTAGGTTTGTCAATTTGACATTGCCTAAAAAGGCTCTGTGGGAGTGGACAAAGTTTGTTACAAGTTGGGACACATTTTATTCTTCTTACTTCCATACCCATTTATTATTATTTATTATTATTTACCCCATCTTGTATATTGTGCATAACCTTTTTTTTTCTTGTAAACTGTCTTACAATGAAAAAATTGAAAACGCCTTTCAATAATGTATAAGGAAGAATGTTTATGATATAATCTGTTAAAGGCAACCAACAATCTTGACAAACATATAAGCATGTAGTCCACAATGGTAACAATAGCTATAGTCTATCTGCGGGCTTAGCTTGACTTAAAATATCTGAGCGTTAGCAAAGAGATGAAAAGCATGCATTTTATAGACAAAAAGCAAGTTGGCAGTAAAATATGATGAAAGCACAATAGAAAAAAGCTTAAGTGGTGATATCAGCATAATTTTCACTATAAAGACCAAGACAAATTATGTGATGTGTGTGCTTTGATTTTTTAAGTTTGTAGTACATATGCTTAATGAATATAATATTTTGCTGTGCTTTTTCTTGAATGTATGGCATTTAAATATTTATTTTTATTGGCTGCACATTATCTTGTAATTAGGCAGTGTTATGAAATGAACAGATGTAATAATCTGAATAAAATGTTTTCTATAAGACATTCACTTGCATTACAATTTGTGTGTTTTGCATATATTGTAACTGATGGCACCTGCTTTATTACCGTTAGCATATTACAAAATGTTATGTCAAGATAAAGTATTTTTTACCTTACTGGCAAAATAGTTCTTTGTGTGGACGTGTGTCTATAGTCTTCTATGCATTTTACTTGTCAACAGCTGGCTCAAATACATTAATCTGTAACTATTTAAAAGTAGGAAGGCATTTTCATCAGATTTACTTTTATTTTAAGTATCAGGTGTAATGTCTTGTAGCAAAGGGAAACATGACCTCCAAAGACAAATGTCATACTAACAGAAAGTTGCTGTGTGCCAAAACATAAAACAAATACTGCATTATAATCATACAAGTGCTACTATGGTAATTAACAAATATATTGAAGTATAAAATTGATGTGTTTCTCACAATTTGATAAGGATTGTTGTGTTGAGATCAGTGGATAATCAGAGTCGCAAATGCACTCTATAAAAATATTGTAGTATCAATCAGGTAGACAATGAAGATACTAGCTCAGTGATATTCCTAAGATCAAGAGGAGTTTGTACTCATCATAACCTTAACTTATTTCTCAAAATCATAACAGAGGGCATCAAGCAGAAAATCCAAAATTGCAAGATTTAAATTTTTGATTTCTCAAATTCAAGCTTTCAGTGCATTTGATTGCTTGACAATACAACATATAAATGGTAATGGTACTGAGAATGAACTTGTAATCTCATCTAGGAAGTAAAAATACACCTTTACACTGCTGAAGGTCCCGACAGAAAGAAAAAACAAAAATAAGAAAAATCTTCGATAAACCACCATGACAGTCAAAAAACTTTTGGAAATACTGTTAAAACTATTTATTAACAAGATAAAACAAAATCAAAAACATATAATCCAGTTTGATAAGTGATTTTGGCTTTTTAGCCTTCCTCAGATCGTATACTTAGAACTGTATCATTAAAATTTTTAAAAATATGAATCTCCAATCTCTTTTTTGCTTCCCGTAGATGCCCACACTCTGGAGCCAATCATTTGACGTTAAACTTCCTTTTCAGGAGTCCAATGATATCACAGTAAAATTCTATCCAGTCAAATCAAAGAATAGCCAATAGTGGTGCATTGACTGAACCTGCCTCTTTTCTTGGCCAATCAAAAGACATTCAGAAAGTCAATTCCTTTGAACGCAATGGATTTCCATGACAAAGCACATATTTGTAGTACAAAGATGTTCCGCTTATATGTTGTTACATATACAAACTGGTTGTGCTCCTCATAAGACTCTAACTAAACCAGTGCATTTATATTAAAAGCATTTATTATTGCGCAGCTTCCTTCTTTCTATGCCAGTCAGTTCCATCCAGCATATAATTAAACACATGCAAAAAAGTAAAGCTCTGTCCAATCCAATCAAGAAATGGATATAATAACCAATAATTGTGCATTGTCAAGACCGGCCTCTTTTCTTGTCCAATCAAAAAAGGGTTCAGAAAATCAATTTTCTAAAACACAATGGATTTCCATAATAAAACACAATTTGTAGCACAAGGATGGTTCACTTGTATATTATTGCACAAAAGAATTAGCAATGGTCTTTATAAGACACTAACTAAATCGGTCCGTTTATAGCCAAATACCATTACTATTGTTCAACTTTCTTCCTTTATAACCAATCAGTTTCTTTCAGTAACCAATGATAACAAACATGCGAGGACTGCCTTTTCTTTATGACCAGTCAAAGAGATCGAGAATGAATCTCTTAAAATGTAATAAATAGTGATTCTCTTTTTTGCTTTCTCTTAAATTCAAACTTTCAGTGCATTTGATTGCTTGACAACACAACATATAAACAGTAATGACACTGAGAATGAACTTGTAATTTCATCTAGGTGTTTATTCAGAGTAGATTTTGCCCCACATGGCATACAAACTCCCTTTAGAATGGCACTCACTTTAAAGCCATGCACCCCATACACTACACATTGGGTGGGGGTTTGCAAGTTGGAATTAGGGAAGTGTGCAAGTTCACACCTTTATGTCTAATGCTTAAATTCAATACTCTTGGAATTGTGGCTGTATAGGAATGTTAAACTTATAGATCTCTTTCTTACCCTAATTGGTCTTGCTTCATATATTTACACTTTACTTGTTATTATCAAGTAGAATATTAAATTAACTGTAAGTACATTTGCTATTGCCTCTGTATGTCAATGTCATGAACTCATGCCTGTTCAGTGTACATATCAGACACTGATCTTAATATCTCTTAGCTCATACACATGCATCACTCATGACATCTGCCATCCAACAGATTATGCCACTCACAAAGCCACCACATTGTAAGTCAAAACTCGGACAATCGGGATGGTGGCACATCACACCAGCCTACATATTCTACCTTAGAGGTTTGGGGTAATGCACCTAAGCAAAGCTATCTAAGATTGCCTAGTGACATAGGTATTGCTTCTTTAGTGCAGCATTAGTTTGCACTCAGAGTGGTGATTTCTGACAGAAGTAATGCTACTGGCCATTTTGTTTTTGTCTCTGTCTCCCTTTGTTGCCATCCTTCATATTAATATTTTATGTGATATCCTGTTGATCTATTTCTACCCATTTATGTTTACATTTTTTCAGCATCTATCACAGTTCTGTCAGTGGCAAGTCACAGGTCCCTACCACACTATCAAGTTTACCCTTCTCCTAGCAGAACTCTACCAGGATCCAGGCCTGCTTTCCCATTTGGATTTTGTTTGAGGGGTAGCTTAGTGGTGCCACCACTGGTCTATGATGGTTGGTCCCTGGAGGTGGGTGCTGTTGTTTCACCCAATGGCACTACCACAGGCTCACAGTTGGCAGAGATGGTAGTGAATCTGATGAACCAGCTACTGAGGGTGAACACTAGCTGCCTGAAAAGGTTACCTGTGTAGATTCATTTGTCACACAGCTGCCTGGTTATGCTTTACCACCTCATGTAGGGGTCCAGTTGAGAGAATGGTCAGAGTGATGTCTTATGTCTCCTTGAGTGCAGCCCAAGCTGTGTACAAACTGGAGTAGAATGCCCATACTGTCCTCCATGCTACCATTCTTATTTATCTTTTGTTACCTCCTTCCGCTGTTTGATTTCCAATTTTATCCATCAACAATGTTCCCCCCTGTATCTTCATGTATATAATTCCACTGCCAGACATACTCCAGTGTGTGTCACCATCACCAGTGGTGACCTTTGTCTATGTTTTCAGTTGATTTCTGTCTCCTACTTCTACTCATTTTTATGCTTTCCATAACTGAATTCCCCTTCCCTATTTTCTTTCTCTAAGAAATAATTAAAAAATGGGTGCCTGTCCCTTAAAAATGAAGTATGCCCTTCTCCCCACTTCCATCTCCCAGGCTTACCTCCCCTGTAAGCTTCTTTATATTTCTCTGTTTCTCTACTCCTCTGCAACTATCCTGTAACCCATTCCATCAACCATTTAAAGTAGAAAAAGTAAATATAAATATTGCTGGACACCACTTACTTTGGTTTCCAGATATTCTTTTGGCATCACTATATTGTACACATGCATGCATTTAGGCATGTACTTTGTTTGCTCACTATGGGTCATCATGGTATCCGCTACTTGCTTACTGTGGGTCATCATGGTGTTCCAGGTACAACTGTGGGAAACATGTTTCTTAATTAGTCATAGCTGGAGCAACGAGATTCCAGCTAGATAATTAATAATTACCATCATGTTGCATCACACAACTCAGCATTTCTGCAGTAGCCTCAGGATAATTGTGGTAGGCATGCTTCTAAATGCCTGCAAATAAGTTCAGTACACATCTCCCGTAATGGGGAACACCAACTATCCAATAGTTGATGAAGTCATTGTGTAAAGCCTACAATTTTATCATGTTAATGGACAGCAAGAACTATGCAAAAAGTGGTTGTTGGAAACTAAAAGCAAGACATTACGCACTTTGTTGCTTAATATCTGTAATAAACTAATATTAATATATCACTCCTGTAACACTGACTTAAAGTTAATTATATCTTTAATTTCATTTTAAATATGACTAAAGTGATAAATCTTTGTTTCTTCAAGTAGGTAAGTAATAACTGGAATTGCTTGTGCCTGGGTGACTACCTTTGAATGAGTCAGTACAAATGCATTATCTACAGCACAGTCAGCTTCAGCAAACACAGTCTGGTCCAGTTTAGATTAATAAGTGGATCATATAATCCAGGAATTATAATACCATGCCTTGTTGCCACATCTAAGGCTACAGTTGCAGCAACATCACTGTCAACATGATGGATATACTCTCCAAACACCTCAAGGTCCTCTGTGCCAGTGGTCATATTACCATGCTGAGACACATCTTGAGCCATTTCATGATCACTGGATGGGCTGCTGGATGACATAGACAGTTGGTGTGCTACAAGATACAAAGACACAGATCAGGGTAATGTGCTGATATCACATGATGGATATTATCAAAGTCATATGATGTATATATCTCACTGCAATGTTACAAATAATAATGACTTTACATGCAGTCTGCTGTATGTATGTTTCAAGGAATCTAAATAAATGAACTATGTAATTTGATTATGTGGCCAACATGCATGACATATTTGAGAAATACAAAAAACACACACACACACTTTATAACAAATCATGGGAAGATGGTGCCGATGAAGAGGGATTAACTTCAACTATTGTAGATGAAAAAGCATATTAGTGGTCACACCACTGACACCATTAACCAGGTGAACACAGTTAATTCACACAGAAGGTGTGACATACACATACCAATCATATGAGGACAACTATAGGATTAACAGCAATGGCAGGCATGAAACAGTTAATAGTATACCACTGACAAACTGCTGCTGTAGAAAGGTTGTGGGTTGTACTGTGGACCCCGCAGTGTGAAAGCAAAGAGAAAGGCAACACAGTCCTGTATTTAGCAAAAAAAAAATACTGACAGCATCACCTATACAACACAGTAACATGGGCTGCAAATACTCACTTGATGGACATTGCAACTGTATGCCAGATGGGCCTGTGCTGGTAAATATTGACATAAATGTCATGTATCACATGTGTGCTACATATTGCTGCAGGCTATGATAATTTTGCTGTAACATAGTGTACGTGGACAGTCATCACTTGAACCTGTATTGTTTGGGCCTCCACTGGACATACCTGTAGTGTACAATGTTAGGGAAATAGCAATATGACAGCAAACAGCAGTGGCATGAAATGAGGCTGAGGCAATAGCAAAGTATTGATCAGAGTAACAGTATAGAAACACTCACCTTCCAATCCATGCTTTAGTCCCAAAGTAGATGGACCTGTGAATATTAATGCAAACAGGATTACACATGTTGGTTGGACTGCTCTGCCTGTACTTTACTTGTACTAATACATGTCATTAGACTTATGCTCATCATCTTCGCTGTGAATGGATGTGTGTGCATAGCTCAACTCTGCTGCTATAAACCAAAAACAACAACACATGAACATGCATGCTATAGCAACATGCAGTGATTGTCTCAATACACAGCCATGTATTGAAAGAAAGACATACATGTTCGGCCTGGAACTCCAGCTTCAATCCCACTACCTGGGATAAGTCGCTTCCCTCTTGCTGTACACAGTGAGGCCAGAAATATCATGATGTCACTGGGGGGGAGTCAATGGTGATCCACCACAGGTGGCATCCCTCAATCTCTCATAACAACTGACTTGGCTGGCTGTGTGAAGGATCATGCTTGAGCAACATCATCTAAGGCTTCATGGGATCAGCTGTGGCCTCCAACTGCATTGTTCATGTTTGTATGGTTGGTCCAGATTTCGTTTCTCTAAACCATATCACCTGAACAGCCCAGGAGTCCCCATTCATGTTGCAGAAGAGCATCAATTATGATGTCATTTTCTTGGGGGGGGGGATTGTCACCCCCTAGGACTGTTGGCCATCTGAAAGACAGTGATGCATCTGATAATATTCCTGTGTGAGCTCATTTATGCATTTGATTCTCTGAATAGCATATGTCAACATAACCAGTATGCATTCCTATGCAATGCAGAGGTCTGTATATCACTGTCTGTGATAAATACTAATGCAAAATATAACAAGTAACAACACTACTTTTATGCATAATATTTGTAAAATAAATATAAGTTGTAATATCTTTACAGTTCATGAGTGGATGAGAACGCTGAAAATACATACATGTTGAATGGAAGTCCAAAGACAACAATATCATGTCATAGGAGTCTGCATGCATTTTATATTAAAATGCTACAGCAAGTAACAATTTAACAGCTTATGAAAAGCGCTGGAATCATTCAGAATCTGTCAGCAGGCCACAGAGAGTGTGGATCCTTAGTATATTGAGCCAGTAGTGATAACACATTTGTTAAGAAGCATCATTGAAGAAATATTCATAACAGCAACAGCAGCTATTTTAACAGTGTTGTTAGGAAACATGAATTAAGAAATATCCATGATATCAACATCACATACTAGATATTGGATAGTGTCCGAATTTATTGGTTTCCATACTTATACCACAAAGTAGAAGGAATTACTAGTAAGAATTGCAGATGATCTGTAAAGCTGCTTTCATTTGCTGTTAACATTTGCAAAATAAGTCTGTCTATACAACTGCATATGGGACTGAAATCAGTCATTTAAAATAGCAGCACATGTATGCATAAAGTTCAAAACAATATCAGTTCAGTAACTTATAACAACTTCTGTTAAAGCTTACTTTTTCAATAACAATTAATTTAAGCAGGTACCTTTGAAAATGACTGACTTGAAGAGATTTACTAATCACCAAAACAAATGCTTCCAACTGCCAATGTACCTCTCACCCCAAATCACAGAATCAAAGTGCACCTAATTTGCACCCATCTTGAAGTATCATTTGTGCCATACCTATTTAATGAGGTTCCTTTAAATTCAAGTTTTTGGAATCCCATTCATGTCACTTTGCATAAATTGGCTTCATGCAACAAAACACCCAGGTGCACTAAGTAAACACCCAATAGGTATCAATAAACAGTACCATATATGACAAGTGCACATTATCTTCCAATGATCTGATAACATAGCATCAGTCACTTTCAAATATTAATTTTGATATATTTACTGATCAGACCACTGCTACCTGAGAAACAAGTGGTAACTCAGGGAGCATTTCTCTGTGTTTGGATTTTCCAGACTTCTTCAACTTGAGGATCATAATGGCTACTTTAAGAAGGCTGAGCTGTGTCCATGCGCCTAATTGAACTGATGAGGAGATGGCCCAGATTCTAACAGTGTATTCCAGATTAGAGCAGTGGATGAGATCCAGAACAAGGAATTTTGCCAAAATATTCATATGGAAGCAGATTGTAAGGGAGCACTGGAGAAGGACAGGGATCTATTGCATTGTAGTGCATATGCATCACCAGTATGATGACCTGCATCAGAGTGACATGGAAGAACTTTGAAGGAAGGCTGTCGAGGTGCATAATAGATCCCTGCAAAAAAAGTGTCAATATTCTACACATGCTTGACCATTCCTACGGATTTTCCAGATATTTCCCTGTACCTTGTATATTACCTAGATGCTGTGACAATTAGCTCATGGAGATAATTAAGTGAACTTGATTAATGCTGTCCTATTAACTGTGGGTATGATTCCCATGTGGTGAATTTATTTAATAATGTGTATGATATTCATAATTATGACCTTTGTAGATGGACATGTGTTTTACAACATCTAACAATATAATTTAACATAACCATTATCCTCATGCAATGCATCACTCATGCCTGTAACGTCTACATGCATAACTGCAGTCTTTGTACTTTTCCATTATAGTATCATAGTACCACCTACTACACCATTATATGCTGGAATAAAAACACACACATAACTTCATTAAATCATTCTTCCTAAAAAAGTACCCAGAGGTTGATTTACTCTAAAAAGGAATAACTGTCCAACTGCTTACACAAATGTTTTCAGTTATATGTTGATAGCTGTTATTTTTTTACAATAAAGTGTACAGTAATTGTTTGCAGTTTCTGTATTCACCTATTCTCTGCAGGACTTCTAATAAACACTTGCAGAACTTGCTTTCTACACTGAAACCCCTGCTGACTGTTAGCTTGACCTGTAAGGAAACCAGCCACCATCTGTAAATGTTGGTGTGCTATGGGTTCCAACCCACAGAGGGGAAACATATATATGCAACCTCTATCTTGATTTAATTCATCCATAGCATTTTTGAAAAAGCATATTCCAATACTTGACATAGATGTTTATGCTGTACATGGTTAAGAATAACTCAGTCTTTGAATTCCTATGAATATGCTTGCAATCCATAATGCTCTGATAACATCAGCTTTCTAACAACAGGGATTGTAGAGCAGTACATTTTTGCTTAAGAGCAATGTGCTCTGGTTGTTAGCTTGACTTGTAAAGAATGAAGCCAGAATGCCTACATTTTACCATGCTGTATGTGTTCAAATCCAGAGAGAGGGATCATCAAAACTGTTATCTTGCTTTAATGTAACTACAGTATTTAGAGAAGCATATTCCACTTATTGATATCCATGTATATTTTGAGTATGGTTGTGACAAATTACTATGGACAAATCTGTAATCCGTAACATTCTGTTAACATCAGCTATTTATTAGCAGGGTCAGTAAATTTTGTTGAATACTGTTATATGTTTGAGCAATTCTTTGGTTAATATTGTGTGCTTTGTAAAAGTGCTCTCAGTGTCTGTTGTCTCATGAAATATTACAGTCAATTCCAGAACATCTTCACCCTGAAGTTTTTCTTAATCATTTTTTTTTATTGAAATCAAAACTGAAATATACACAGTTATCAAAATAATTGTACAGATTTTTGATACATTAGATAAAAATAAAAAAAGAATGGTATAATAAACAATAATACCATAAACTATATACAGAAATGTTCACTGTACAAGAATAAAATGTTACTGTAAGGCTAATACATCACCCTGAAGTTTTGTGGGAGTGAGATGAGCAGACTACCAGATGAACTGCAGAACAAAGATGTTTTATTTTCCTAGTGATGTGCACTTTGGCAAGGAATATCTTGGTCCTCTCATATACCTTACTGTGTCCCTTATGTACAGCAACATGTATGGTACTGTTCCTAGAATCTGTATGCTACATGACACTGTCCACTGTCTGAAGAATGGATGTTCTCCATTACTTTTAATGTTTATAAACACAGTGCTGATGTGAATGTAATTTTCAAATGGTTTAGCTACATGACCAGCACTTTTCATACTTTGAAATCCTAACTCAAGATCCCTGTTAGTAGACCATTTCCCATCCAGATGTGATAAAATTATAGGCAGGCTTCACGAAGCCTCCGTGTAAGAGTTACAAGGCTTACACGGAGGCTGCAGTTAAACGGTGTGATGTCAACATGTCATGCATATGCATGAGGGCATGCTGAATCACACATAAGGCTTACACGGTCCGTGGAAGACAGTAGGGGGCGTGTCCGTAGGCCGAGCCCTGCAAGCGGGCACGCCCCCAGAAGAGTAAAAGTGCCTAAAGTAAACGCCCACGACAGAGTACATGGAAATGTGAATAAACACAACACAACACATGCCCCCACAGACACTATGAACATAAAATTATATAAATGAACATGTTATAGTTTTTTTAAATTGTAAAGATGTTTGCCCGTGAGTGCGCTCATTTGCACAGGCGTGCCCGTAGCTCAGCCACAGTTAGCAGTAAGTGGAAAAGCATATAAGAACTAACTATGCAAAGTAAGCCCAAAAGCAATAGGGTAGTGGTAGAGACATTGGCTAAAAAGCAGGCAGTCATGGTTCAAGCCCCGACAACATCAATTTTTATTTTTAGTGAAATAAGCAGGAAACAAGTCCCTGACATATATGTAGACATATAAAATTATATTTTATGTAAAATGTAATGAAATAGGCCATTTATTTTGAAGAAATGTGAGATAACAAAATAATAAAAAATGCTAGATGTGCCTATAGCTGAGCTACAGTTTAACAAGTTGAGTGCATCTGCCCGTAGGTGAACAGTGGTTTAACAGGTGTAAAATGAGTGCCCGAAGGTGAGCAGTGGTTTAACAGGTGCAAAATGGGTGCCCGTAGGTGAGCCATGGTTTAACACGCTGAAACTGTGTGCCCCTAGCTGAGCTGAGCATAATATGCGTGCTGACAGCCAAATGAAGCGTAAACCAGCGTAACCCATTTGTGCGGAGCTGTGCTCCACACCAACAAGCTAACCGACGGGCAACGTTGAGCAAGCTGTAACAAAACTGCCTTTACACAGACACACCTCCTAACCTGTCTAGACTGTCATAAAATATAAAAAGCAGTGGCCAGGTTCGAGCCGAGGATACCATGCACCATAGTCAAGGTACTGAACCACTAAGCCATGACAGCTATACTTAAAAAGGCAGTAATAGCAAATATATAGGAATGAATAGAAAGAAAAGCATGACAAAGCAGGTTTTGTGAAGCTGATACAATTCCAAAATGGCCAATCACAGATAAGTGCGGGAAAAACGGCATATATAAGCCCCATAGGCGGGAATACACAGCATAACCGATTGTAGAACTAACTTGCAGCCAGAATGTCAGGAGTAGGTGAGGGTAGTTGCTTCTGAGCACAGAGGTGGGGCATTGAGGAGTCCAGATATATGGTCTGGCTCCTTGTCCACAATCATGAGGCCCAACTCATGCAGGGCCAGGTCCTGTGGGGAGCATATAGGGCTGAGGCATGGGACTGGTTGGCTCATGATCTTACCAGTGCCACAGGGATTCCAAGGACTGGTAAGCAAGTCCATCACCACCATGCGGACCTGAAGAGACGCAAGCAGGACCAACTGAACCTTTGGATCCAGGAGGCCCGACAAATGCCCAAAGCCCCACTACTGAGTAAGTTACATCTAATTATGTATGTAAGAAATTAACCTAGCTGATATTATGGAGATGTGTATTCCGATATTACTTTATTTATATTACAGCTGCAGGTGTCTGTTCTGCGAACCGCAGAGCCTATGGCGATAGGCTGGTGCAGTTGCGCCACCAGGCAGGTCAGTAATCCTCTCCATGTAACTGTAAATAAATATAAAAGTATGACAGTTAGCAAAAGAGTGCAGTGTAGTCACCAAGTAATAAAATGTGCAAGTAACAGTGTAAACGTGTTTGCAAGTATTGCTTGATTACAAAAGTGTGTTGCAGTCTGTAATCCAAACAGAAAAATGAAAATGTCTGAAATAAAGTCTGAAATAAAGATGCCCCATCTGTAATATAATAGTACACAACCTGCAGCAGGCTGAAAAGTACAGCTGCAGAAGATGAGCAAAACACATGTGTGAAATATATCCCTGTTGAAATATTGAAACATGACAGAAGTGAGACTGTTGGAAAGGATTGTAATAAATGCAGGTAAAACATGTCAATAAAGCCTAGAAGTAAGTACCATCCTGAATTGGAAAAATAAAACAAGTGAGAGAGTGTGAGAAAGAGTTATGAATCCACAAATAAAGTAGTAACTCCTGAATAAAGTATACAGCAGTCAGTACAGAATGAAATGAATGTGACAAGCAGAACCAAAGTGCGAAATGTGTTCAAAATGTTTCTGCAGCTGGAATGTGTATCCCAAAATGTTGATATGTTGCTCTCAGTCTGCAATATGCAGATAGTATGATTGTCTGAAATACCAAACATCCACAGTTGTCTATAGCTATATAAAGGAAATGTAGCAGGATGATGTACCTGAACAGAGCCAGATATGAACATGTATGAATAAAAATGAAAATGTATATTGATGTAGCAGTAACAGTCCTGTCACCAACTTGAAGTAGTTATCACATAGGAAACTGTAGGTAGAACAGTAGTGTGTATATATCTGCAGCTATTAGAAATGTACAGCATATGTATTGGTATTTGAAGGTGTTAATTATATTTTCTTCCCCCTACCCTATAACCACATATAATCCATTCCACATGAAACTGGTATGTGCAATCACAATTAACACCCCTGGACATTTGTCCTGTTGGGTCATACATATTTGCATGTACATTGATGCATCTGCCCTGTTCATACAGCCAAACCTGATGGCCTGTTGCCATCAATCAACCCTGCATGTTGTTGGACTGTGTATTACTGTTTAAATTATGCATGTGTTATGCTCGCTGTTCAATGGTGTGAATATCTGGGTGTTTGGTTAATGGGAATACTAATGCATGCTGTTACAACTAATTGCGAATGGTATTGTATGTTACTAACCCAAACTGTCATGACATAATGCAAAACATAGGACGACAGGGAAGGCGGGTTCCAGCGGACCCACCTCTCCCACCTCAGCTGGCGAGTGCACCTGGCAGTAGTGCCCAGTCCGGACCCTCCTCCGGTTGCCCTGTGCCACCTGCGGGTGGAAGCGCTGCAGGGGATGGGGCTCGTCCCCCCTCTGCAAGTGTGGCCGGAGGAGAACCACCACTCACCCTCCATAGCGTCCGGACTGTGGTGCGTAGGGAGATCCAGGAAGCTGTTCTTGGGCCCCTACGCCAGCTTGAGGCACAGGTGGCACAACTAACGGGCATGCCTGCTGCCTGGCCTACACAGCCCCCAGCACAGCCCCGTCCTGGGCAGTTTAGGCAAAGTGGCAACTGCCCATGGGTGGGGATATCAGTTCCACTGTTGCCATCTGTGGGCTCATGGGCTCTGGATATCCAAACATCCGTCCCCGTCAATTGTGTAATCCCCCCACACATGTCATACACTGCCCCTGCATGCATCTTGTTTGTCTTGTCTATTGACCTACCCAACCTACCTCCCCAGCTATACCGACTTCCTTTACCTGACATACCACTCTCACCTGAAAAAAAAAAAAAAGGGCACTCTGTACCCACAAAAAAATTACGCCCCATACATAGCTGCCCACTTCGCACACGTCTGCTGGACATGGAAACTGTCAATTACAATTGGCTGTACAACAAGTATTATTGTTGTCCTTACACCTCTCTCAGGGGTGGAATGTTTCAAATGTCACACCAAATTACAAACATATGCACAGCTGTTGCTGATGAAGAAATGGGCAGCTATGGGCCTTACCTACATCCCTCCTGCAAAACCCAAGCTTGTTTCCCTACTGTCGTACCCTCTTTGTGACCCCTTTTTCACCACTTTCCTGTCTCTCCATTTTCATTTCTTTCAAAGAAAATAGCGCGGGTGTGCGCAAGAGTAAGCACTTTTAAGCGGTTGTAAGCTGGTGTGGACGGAGCTGAACACCAGTGCGCATGCGGGAGCTCCGCGCAAACCAGTGCTAACCTGCTTACAACTGCTTAAAAGTGCCTTAGTCACTCTGACAAGGCCTGTAGACTGCTCAAAAGCAAAATAAAATCCCACTGTCAGTCCCGAACCCAGGACCTTGGAAACAGTAGGCTGCATGACTTACCACTAAGCCATGACTGCTATACAAGAAAATTGAGCTACAATAAATATATCATGCAATAGTAGGAATTAATGTAAAGGGAATATAGGATGTGTAGTACACAAAGCATGTCATGAATATTTACTGTCAAATGTAGTGGATTTCTACAATAGTAGTGTGTGAACAGAAACAGTCATGCTAGTTGGTAGCAACTAGGTAATACTGTCACTGTAGCACCTTGCAAGCCACACACATACTCACAGCAGGATAATCACTGCCCCTACCTCACAACCTCATACAGCAAGACATCTGGACTAAGTAATAGGAAATGTGGAGCCAAGGCCCACAAACAGGGACACATTTCAAATATTGCCCCTACAAACCTAGACATTTGAGAGAGTAACAGGTTTTGCATTAGTTTGGAATTTTGGAAGGGTATGAAGTCTGTGACTGAAATGTGTGTCACCATAGTCTGACTTGAGCCCTGAGTGAATTGCCAGAAAAAGCTGTTTTATGACATATGGACTAAAATATGATGCAAAAATGTGGACATCCTGCAAATATCTGTACACTTGACAGGTATGACAGTGTCATATTTGAATAGTTAATAGCCTAGACATAGCAACAGTGACTGAGTTACAGGGATGCCCCACAGCCCCCTTGTGAAATGTACAAACAGTAGGCAGAAAGGTGCTACAACACATGCAATGGTGACTATGAAGTACTGAATGTATGCACCACTTGCACACCAGAAATAGTGTAGTGATACATACGCTCAAGATAACCCACAGTCACAACTGCAGAATACCAGACAATAGAATGGGTGTACCCCACTGATATGTACCATTCCATGAGGCAGATAAAAGATGCACCTGAGAGTCTCTGAGGCCTGCTCAGCAGCATAATCAAATACCGTAATAGATGTCAAGGCCCACACCATGGCCAGACCACACTGCATGCAGTAACACCCTATCAGATATAGCAAGCATTCCAAGGTGTGAATGTACATGGAAAATAGGAAAGCCGCAGCAACACACTACAGTCAAGACACCTAGCAGGCATACAAGGAGTGAATGTAAAGGACAAATATTGAAGCCATAGCAACAAATTGCATGAGCCACTGCTATATACCAGTTACACCACAAGTCCCACAGGAAAGCACACACACCCATATTAACAGTAGTAGTAGTAGTTGTAGGTGTCAGTTTACATACACACTTAGTACAGGAAATAGGAGAGATGAATGGAGAAATGTTAATCTACAACACAGCCTAAAATATGAGAGAGATACTAACCTTTACACTCACAGAACAGTGTCCACAGCATACCAGCATGGTCCCCGCCCTTACAATCTGAAAGGGCAATGCCTATCTCACATACCTTTTTATAGCACTGTCCTGAAATCACAGTGAGAACTGCAATCAGTACACAACTGGCTGCATGCAATCAGCAAATGCTGGCTAACAATTGGTGCAGAGGCCATCACATGGACATATGCAGATACCTACAAAAGCATCCTGTACTCCCAGTCCACACATGCAATACTTTCATTGCACCATCTGGAGGCAGAGAGAGAAAGAGAGAAAGAGAGAAAGAAAGAGAGAAAGAAAGAAAGAAAAAAAAAAACACAAACAAAAACTACACTTAAGTAAAACTAAGTTGAAGCTGTTATCAGTGACAGTATCAAGCTGGACTAGCAGCAGCAGGAACCTATACAAACGGTAACGCAATCAGCTTTGACAAACACAGGTAATGTAAAGTAATTTAATAGTCTACATACTGTGAACCCTCCATATGTGTTATTGGTCTGTATCTATATGTATGTCTATGTGATAAGTTGTGTGTACATTGTTTTTCCCAAAGGGGATGACTATACATTTCATGCCATTCAGTGTTATGCCATGATTCTGGCACCAGTTGTCCATTTCAGTGAGGTCTGTCTGTAGGATGGGTGTGTCAGCTGGTGTATCGACTATGGTGCCTAGTTTGCAGTCATCTTGGAAATTTGTCATCCACAACCCGCCCATGTTTGCTTTCACATCTGAGAAGTAAATGCCAAACAAGAGGGGTCCTAGGACAAAGCCCTGTGGGATACCACTTGTGACTGGCTTTGAGTCTGACATGGCTTTCGCAATTTTGACTTTATGGATTCTGTTGTTTAACCAGTTTGCAACCCATCATGTGACATATGTATTAACATTTAAGCTGATAAGCTTGTCTATGATGCCTGAGTGGGGTATTGCATTGAAGGCCTTAGGCAAGTCCAGGTAGGCTGTATGGACTGCTTTGCCCTCATCAATGGCTGTAGTGACTGTTTTGAAAAAGTCAACCAGGTTCAAAAGGCAGGATCAACCCTTCACAAAGCCAAACTGGGTGGGATCAAGTGTATGTAGGTCCCCAATGTCACTGTATATGAGTTCCATAATGAATCTTTCCATAGCTTTGCAGACCAGGCAGGTTAAGCTTATGGGGCGGTAGTTCCCAGGGTCTGTAGAGGTGCCTCCTTTGTCAAGTGGGACCACTGTTGCTGTACGCCAGTATTCATGTACATATCCCGGAGTAAGGCTAAGGTTAAATATCATTTTTATATGCGGTTGTAGCTCCTCTTGGAGTTCACGTAGCACACATCCGGGGATACCATCAGGTCCCATTAATGCTGTGTGTTCTGCTTTGCTGAGGGCGGCTCTCACCTGAACATCTGAGATGACAGGGAGGTTACATTCAGCTGTGATAAGTATTTCTTCTTTAGGGGGAGAGGGAGGGGGGATATTTGCACTGAACCTGTCTGCCAGAATGTTGCCAATATCTGTGGGTTCAGTGAATTTTATGTAGTTGTGTAGTAACTCTGAGCATATCTGAGGCTTTTGGTCCATGTTTCTAACAAAACTGAAGAAGGCCTTGTGGTTATCTTTAGTGTCCTTGGCCATTTTTCTCTCAGAGTTGGCCTTGGATGTTGTTATGAGAGAACATAGTTTTTTACTAGTGCTGACCACAGATGCCTTCCTTTAATGTGATTCTGCTCTGTCTTGCAGTGGCCTCCTTCTATCGTTATACAATTTGTCTATGGCTGGGGTCCACCAGACAGGATGCTTAACCTTTGTGCATAGGGTGTGGGTTAGAATTGTGTGTGCATGTTCCATGCATTCTTGGGGATGTCCATGGGAAGCATTTGCAAAGGGGTCAGCATTGTGGGTTGTGGCTTCCACTGGCCCAGTGGGCTGCATGGATACCATCTCAGTCCTAACAAGTGAAAATCCGTCTATTCACATATATTTCAAAGTAGTCTACTGTGCTGGTGGTGGTGGTGGGATATGTATATCCAGGCCGATTAGTTTGTGTCCAGATCACACCAGTGGATGACGTTCCACGTACAGTACCTTATTACGAACCCCCAGAGTGAGGTGGTGCATTGGACCTGTCTCAGTGTGCTGACTGATGGGGCTTGGTACTATGTTGTATGGAATGTGGCAGGTATTGTTGCACAGGTGTCGGCTGAGCACTGATATCTGGCCATGTACATATGTATCCACCAAGAGACACACACATGTGCTACATATGGGAGTAGTAGTATATCACTACAGTTGAGTATCATGTATAGTATGTGTGCCATATTTTGCTGTCATAGTTTGCTGATATCCTGTTTGTGTTCTCTTTCAGGGACATGGCGCGTCAGCGGAATCCTGCCTACTCTGCTGCAGAAGATGAAGAGATACACCAGAGCCTGATGCGGGATTATGACATACTGGTTTCCCACACCAGCCAGAATCAGCAGGAGAGGGCTGCACTGTGGCAAGATCTTGTCCGTAGGGTAAATGACATTGGCACGCATAACAGGACATATGAGCAGGTACAACATCACTGCAGTGATTTAATCAGAAATGTCCATCAGCATGCATCGGATATCCACAGGCAACAGGTCGCCACAGGAGGTGGGGTGGCCACACATCCCCCCCTCACCAGACTGGAGGGGCTACTCCTACGTGTTGTGGCTCCAGCCCAGGAACATCAACAGCAACACACCTGCATTATGATGGAGGTTGAAGCCACATAGCAACACGACATGGAGCATGCAGGTAATATGCCATATGTACACTTGACTGTTCTGTACACTGTTAGTTTATGCATGTGTAAGGTGTGTCCTTGGTATGTAGCTGTCAACATAGTATGTAATTGTGCAGGTGTGATATTGACAATATCAGCAGCTGACATGTGAAAGGCAACTGTTGTACTACTGAACTGTATCATACGCAGTATCAATAGCACAGTTGTGCCCACTGACATTAATCCCCTCATTTCTGCAGGTCCCTCCGGTGTTACAGCAAGGCAGCCCATCCATGCTGGTGAGTGTGTATTAACAATACCTATAATAGTCTTGATAGTGCTAGTAATAATAGTGTAACTCAGTAGTGCTCTGTGTGTATACTGCGAGGTGTGCACGTGTGCACGTGTGCATGTGTCCACGTGTGCATGTGTCCACGTGTGCATGTGTGCACGTGTGCATGTGTGCATGTGTCCACGTGTGCATGTGCATGTGCATGTGAGCACATGTGCATGTGTCCCCGTGTGCATGTGTGCATGTGTCCACGTTTGCATGTGTGCATGTGTCCACGTGTGCATGTGTGCACATGTGCATGTGTGCATGTGTCCACATGGGCATGTGTGCACGTGAGCATGTGTGCACATGTGCATGTGTACATGTGGGCATGTGTCCACATGTGCATGTGTGTATGTGTGCACGTGTGCACGTGTGCATGTGTCCACATGTGCATGTGTGCACGTGTGCACGTGTGCATGTGTGCATGTGTGCACGTGTGCATGTGTGCATGTGTGCGCGTGTGCATGTGTGCACATGTGCGCGTGTGCATGTGTATATGTGTCCATGTGTGCATGTGTGCATGGGTGCACGCATGTGTGCATGTGTCCACTTGTGCATGTGCGCATGTGTGCATGCGTGCACGTGTGCATGTGTGCATGGGTGCATGTGTCCACGTGTCCACGTGTGCATGTGTGTATGTGTGCATCACTGGTAACATTGTGTAGACATTGTAAACTGTGTTTCCTGTCTTCCTCCCACAGGTTCTGGTGCTGCTCTGGTGTCCTGCAGCAGGGGACCTGAATCTGGTGCCAAAGGTACTGATAATGTTGATATCTGTGTAATGGCACAGGAAGGTGTGTCAGAGTCTGTCATTGGTCAGCCAATTGACAGTACACAGCTGTCAACCCCATCATTGTGCACAGTCATCCTGCCAGTACATCATATGTCACCAATGTCCCTAGGTGATGGACAGGATACAGTGGGCATTGACCAGGGTAATGTGGTATCTGTGGCACATGCTTCCCCACACAGCAGCCATGGGCAGGGTCCTGAGATGGTACCACACAGACAGTTGCCCATGGGTTCTCGTGGGAACATCCATGGTCGTACTGCCTCTGGCAGATGTGCCCAAAGAGGTCTGTAAACCTCAGCTATGTTTTGAGCTGTCATGCAGGCGCAGTCACGTATGGAAAGGTACACCAGACAGGGTCTGAGGGAGCTGAGAGCATGTCACACATCCATGACTGACAGTATGTGTGACATTGCGGATGCTATCCATAATTTCACCGATGTCATAGACAGATGTTGTGGGGACATATTACAGCAGTTCCACAACTACATGTCCATGAGCCAGGGCAATGGTGGACGGTTGCGGCATCAACGTGGCCGTATGCCAGCAACAGCAGCAGCTGGCAGTCAGCGCGGATGACAACAGGCCCGTGGATGCCCCCATAGTGCCAGCAGCAGGCCCAGCAATGCTGGGTCTGTGCTGTCATCAGACTGCCCCAGGAGACCACGTGCACTTGGCTTTGGACAGTCCCAACAGGGACCTGTGTCCAGTCAACGAACACCCACTTCTGATGACAGTACCCAGTCTGGCATAGTAACGGATATGGTCCGTAGCACCCTTGCCAGGCACAGGTACTGTGTCCGTGGCCACAGACACTGATCTGTATGACGTGGCAGGTGCAGTCTGTGGCTGTCCACAAACTCCGGTATATGGCAGCCATGAGGTGGAACTGTGTGCATGCATACACACATACGAAATGTTAACACCTAGGGCTACCACATACACGCACACACTGCATCAACAGTGCCCCACCCTGTACTGCTGTCCCTCACCAACACACATACTCATACATGTCAATTGGTGGTATCAGTGGCAGACTCAGGCATACCTAGTTCACACCCTGTGCATATGATGAAACTGTGCCACCTCCTGCAATCTCTAACATCAGTGCAGGAAAAGGTTAACATGTTGCTGATGCACAGGGTGACTACATAGAAGTGTATTAATAGTATCATGTTGGTAACAGTACAGTGTGCTGATATGATTGTGTGTATATCCCAGCATGCGTGATGCAGTAACTATATGACTGTCCTGAATTGTTATCTACACCCATATTAAGTACCATAGTGTAACAGCTGCACATTTTTGCATACTGGTGGTAAGGATGTCAACAGATAGCCACATACATAGGTAGCACAGGGGAGAAGGTAATGCAAGTAGTGATACGCAATGATGGACATGTACAGTAATTGTGGCATGTTGCCCACAACAACTATGCAATGTGGATGTTTGCACATGTTGATATGTGTGCAGTACCAATTTAATTTAAATTAAATTTTAAATAATTTCAGTTTTACCATGGACATCTGAGCTGTGCATTCCTGGGTACATGTTTATAGTGCCTACATATTTGCACTGTTACCTACTGGAAGTGGTACCCCTTCTTTGTTGTATAATGGACTACTTCCAGCCCTGCTTACTGTAGCTTTGTTTGCATGCATGTTTGTTTGAGGTTCCCTGGAACACTGATTCCACCTGCAATGCAGATTTACAGAGCTTCTGTGGATTCCTAGTGACGTCTGCATAGCTTACTATACGTATGTCAATGTCTCACTTGACAGAATGTCACTGTCTGTCCTGTTCGCATGTACGTTGCCTGTGACACATTGCATATGATTACCTGGCATTTGCCCATGTGTGCAGACATAAATGCCAGCGCTATGAAATCAGAAGCAGTACACCCACACATACTCACCTTCAGTATATTGTTCCCCATTGGCCCTATGTGTTGGTAATCACCATGGCAATCACACTACTATGGTAGCATGTGCAAAGGTAACTTGTGAATCACCTCCATGGTCCAGTTGTGGAATATGTGAGTCATGTGGCAATGTCACAGCGGCCACATGTATGCAGTCAACCCTCTCCCCTGGCCAGGAACGTACAACACATGTGTGAGATGCAACCACATAGCCAATCTGGGGACTGAGCACTCTGAACCCAGTACTGGCATACCCTGTCAGGTGGCATGACATACTACAGTGACTACAATACCAGTCTGACATAGACCTGCACTGACAGCAATCCAAACACATGAACACACTGGGGCATACTTGGAGCCTCAGAATAGCATCCTGCCTGAGCATCACACACCTCCGCAGCTGGCACACAGGCATAAGTTAAATCGGAACAGAGCACATGCAAGACATGGCACACACATCCTGTGTGCCAAACACTCACAGCCTGTAGGGCTACACAACACACATGCTACAGATGTGTCAGGTACCTCTCTTGGCCGGTGCAGTGGGGTCCCGCTCAACAGGCTGTACATGGTGAAGGTCACAGTGATATGTCCATGGGGCACTATGGTCCACCACATAACACATGCATACAGGTCAGTCAGAGGCATGGACACATATGACTTAGTCATTGTCCATGCCACTATGGATGACCTGAGATGTACCTCCCTGGGCTACATGATTGGGAACATAGAAGGGCTCTCTCAGCATGTGACATGGGCTAGTATGAGCCTGACCTTGGTTGCCATCATACCCTCACCAGGTATGCTACCACAATATGTAGGAAGGGTGTTCTATGTCTACATTTTGCTCAATCTCCAATGTCATTCATAGGGTATCCAATGCCTGTCAGCGTGTGCTTACATGCTAGGGAAGCCACAATGATTTGCGAGGGGCAGCTTGCACGTGTCACTCACGGGCCATTGTATATTGGCGAAGCCTCTTGATACACACATAGTGCCTTTTGATGCAGGGCTCAGATTACATAGCCACCTCCGCAGGTATCACACGGGATAGGACACTAACAGTAATGCTACACAACACCAGCAGTGTACACCACAAGATGCATGCACTGGACACTGTCCTCAGCACGGTGAACTGCAATATCTGTGCAGTAACAGATTCCTGATTCACGGCTCACAGGTGCAACCCATCACTGCCAGGTTATACCTCATACCATGCCTGTCATCCCCTACACATGCACCACACATGAACAGGGGGGAGGTATCTCAAGGCACCACAGATACACACATCTCCAGGTTGTTGGCACAGCACAAAGCATCAGGGTCTATCCATGTGCAGCTAACAATGTGTTGGACTGCCTTCTGGTTCATAGCCTGGCACACACAACCCTCCCATACACAGGAAACCCACTTGTCCTCCCTGACAACACTGGGAATATGATGGTCTCTACATATGTCTTTATATGGCTGGACTGCATCCAGCCGAACATTGTGTGTGAGCATTACTGTAGCTACAACACACTAGCTGAAAGGTTCCTAGCATGTAGTCACTGAATTGCAGTGGAACAACATGTTACCACTCCCACAACAGGTGGGAACATGCAGCACCTGTTCATCGACTACATGTAGACTATATGGCCCAGACCAGATGTGAATCCCCCACTGTTAGGATGATACCATATACAACTCACACTTTATATACACATACCGCATGCAGCCCCTGCACAGTAAGACACAGTCATAATGTTATGCAGTGCAAATACCATTTATTCACTTGAGGCATGTGTCAGACATGGGAACTATTGAAGGTCACAGGTATATATGTGTATGTGGCACACATACATCATGTCTGCATTGCCATTGCTGGTTTAAGCAATGCCATGCATTGTTATGAACAACAACCCACACATGGGCATTTTGTGTGACACAAACACACGTGGCAGTTGTGGGTTTCCAAAACATACCTAACTGTGCTCTGACAGTAGTAAGAGACCCAGTAGCGGAGCGCACTATTTGCATTACTGGGCAATTTTCCCTGTTTGGCTGTACTTATAGTGTGGTGACATCACCTGTGTTTACTGGGGGAATATGCAGCATCTGGTGTATTGTAGTAGTTGCCAAAAGGAACTGTTCTCACACACACTACCCCCCCACACTTGCCATTTACAAGATTCAAACCCCTTCCTAACTATGTTATGACATTTAAGAGAGACACATTTGCAGAGTGTGCTATTCGACTTATTGGGAGGTTCCTCTTCTCTGGCTGTACTTATAGGGTGCTGACATCATCAGTGTTTGGAAAGGGTAATGTGCATCATGTAGTGTGTTCTCCTAATTGTCAAAAAGCACATCCCTTTCATACAGAATTGCACACACACTTGCTATTTGTAGGATTCAGACCCCTACCTAACTATGTTATGACACTTGAGAAAGACGCATTAGCAGAGCACCCTATTCGAATTACTGGGAGGTTCTTCTTCTCCGGCTGTACTTATAGGATGCTGACATCATCAGTGTTTGGAAAGGGTAATGTGCATCATGTAGTTTGTTCTCCTAATTGCCAAAAAGCACATTTCTTTTATACAGAATTGCATGCACACAAACTCCCCTCATCTAAACACACACACTTGCAAGATTAGGATTCAAACCCCTACTTAACTATGTTACGACACTTGAGAGAGATGCATTAGCGGAGTGCGCTATTCGAATTACTGGGAGGTTTTCCTTCTCCGGCTGTACTTATAGGGTGCTGACATCATCAGTGTTTGGAAAGGGTAATGTGCATCATGTAGTGTGTTCTCCTAATTGCCAAAAAGCACATATCTTTCATACAGAATTGCACACACACAAACTCTCCTCATCCAAACGCACACACTTGCAGGATTGAAACCCCTACCTAACTATGTTATGACACTTGAGACACATTAGCGGAGTGCGCTATTCGAATTACTGGGAGGTTTCCCTTCTCCGGCTGTACTTATAGGGTGCTGACATCATCAGTGTTTGGAAAGGATAATGTGCATCATGTAGTGTGTTCTCCTAATTGCCAAAAGGCACATATCTTTCATACACAAAATTGCACACATACAAACTCCCCTTATCCAAACACACACACTTGCCATTTGCAGGATTCAAATCCCTACCTAACTATGTTATGACACTTGAGAGAGACACATTAGCAGAGCGCGCTATTTGCATTACTAGGAAATCTACCCTCTTGTGCTGTACTTAAAGGACGCTGACATCATCTCTGTTTACAGATTGCAATATGCAGCAGCTGGTGTGTTGTACTGGTTGGCAAAAGGGACAGTTCTCTCACACTTGTAATTGCACACACATTACTACCCCCCTGACATCATCTCTGTTTACAGATTGCAATATGCAGCAGCTGGTGTGTTGTACTGGTTGGCAAAAGGGACAGTTCTCTCACACTTGTAATTGCACACATTACTACCCCCCTGACATCATCTCTGTTTACAGATTGCAATATGCAGCAGCTGGTGTGTTGTACTGGTTGGCAAAAGGGACAGTTCTTTCACACTTGTAATTGCACACACGCACACACATTACTACCCCCCTGACATCATCTCTGTTTACAGATTGCAATATGCAGCAGCTGGTATGTTGTACTGGTTGGCAAAAGGGACAGTTCTTTCACACTTGTAATTGCACACACATTACTACCCCCACACACACACACTTGCAGGATTCAAACCCCTACCTAACTATGCTATGACACTAGTACAAGATGCAGTAGCAGAGCACGCTATTCGCATTACTGGGAAATCAGCCCTCTTCTGCTGTACTTATAGGGTGCTGACATCATCTGTGTTTAGAGGGGGAATATGCAGAAACTGGTGTGTTGTAGTAGTTCCCAACAGGGACAGTTCTCTCACATGTATAATTGCACACACCATGCAAGTATCTGTTGCTCTGACAGTGTTTGTGGTACGTTATTGCCATAGCTTTCCCTATCTCTATGAACAACTTGTGTACTGTGGCAGCTGTATGCATGTGAGTGGGATCCAGTACTGTACATATGTCTCTGTTGTCATTTCACAGTGTGCATTGGACAGATATCTGTATTGTGGGATTTCCTGTATTAACACAAACACATGCCAGATATGTGTGTTCAACAGCTGAACTGTGAGATGGCCTATGTGTGTGGGCATGCCCAGTTCACAGTTGATATGGCTTCCTGACTGGCATGTCTCATTTATCTAAGTGTGTGAGCATGCCCAGTGTGTACTTTCCAGAAGTCTTAAGCTCAAGATGCACACACTCGAAGCTCTCCTCAGTATGGAGAACATTGATATCTGTGCAGTGACAGAAACCTGGTTCAAGGCTCCTGAGAGCACTCCTGCACTACCAGGCTATACCACATATCATGCTTATCGACCCCAAAACCCGGGACGAACCACAAAGGGAGGGGGAGTGTCCATGTTCATGAAGGACACCCACACCTCCAGGTTAGTTGCAACACATGAAGCATCGGAGACCATACAGGTACAACTAACCATAGGCAAAACTGCTATACAACTGGTAGCATGTTACAGACCACCCTCCCAATCTCAGGAACCCCATTCAGCCTTCCTGAAGACACTGGAGGATATAAATGTATCACCAAATACCATCATACTGGGAGATTTCAACTACCCTAACATAGATTGGGTGCATTATTCTAGCCCTAACACCCTGGCCCAGAGGTTCCTGGAATTCAAACATTCAAATGCACTGGGACAGCTAGTCACATCTCCCACTAGGGGAGATAATATACTAGACCTGATCATCACCAACATGGGGACAAAATGCTCCACACCGGATGTATACCCCTGACTAGTGAGATCTGACCACAAACTAATCACCCTGGATATACATATCCCAACTACACCCCCAGCACAAAAGACTATAGTGAAAAACTTCTCAAAAGCCGACTTCACTCTTCTTAAGACTGAGATGGTATCCTTTAAGCCCACTGTGCCAGTGGAAACCACATCCCACAATGCTGAATCCTTCACAAATGCGTTATATGGACATCTCCAAGAATGCATGGATCATGCAATCCCAAATAAATCCAAGACCCTCTCCACCAAGGGCAAGCGTCCTGTCTGGTGGACCTCAGCCATAAACAAATTGTATAACAAAAGAAGGAAGCTACTGCACGACAGAGCAAAATCCCATAAAGGGAAGGCATCTCTGATCAACACTAGCAGAAAGCTACATTCCCTCATACAAACATCCAAGGCAAACTTTGAGAGGAAACTCGCTAAGGACACTTAAGATAACCACAAGGCCTTCTACAGGTATGGTAGAAACCTGGGTTTAAACCCTCAGATATGCTCACAGTTAGTTCACAATGACAAATAATACATTGAACCCACAGATATTGCCAACATTCTGGCTGACAGGTTCAGTGCAAATTTCTCACCTCACTCATCCCCAAAAGATGAAATACTTATCCAAGCTGAATGTAATCTCACTGTCATCTCAGATGTCCAGGTGAGAGCAGCCCTCAGCAAAGCTAAAAACACAGCATCAATGGCACCTGACGGTATCCCGGGTTGCGTGCTACGTGAACTCCAAGAGGAGCTTAACCCACAAATAAAAATGCTATTTAACCTTAGCCTTACTACAGGATATGTACGTGAACACTGGCGTACAGCAACAGTGGTCCCACTCCACAAAGGTGGTACCTCTACAGACCCTGGGTACTACTGCCCCATAAGCTTAACCAGCCTGGTCTGCAAAGCTATGGAAAGAATCATTATGGAACTCATAAACAGAGACATTGGGGACCTACAGACACTTGATCCCACCCAGTTCAGCTTTGTAAAGGGCAGATCCTGCCTTTTGAACCTGGTTGATTATTTTAAAACAGTCACTAGAGCCATTGATGAGGGCAAAGCAGTCCATACAGCCTACCTGGACTTAGCTAAGGCCTTTGAAACAATACCCCACTCAGGCATCATAGCTAAGCTCAGCAGCTTATATGTAAGCCCATATGTCACTAGATGGGTTGCAAACTGGCTACAGGACAGAACACAAAGTCATAATCGCTGGGGCCATGTCAGACTCAAAGCCAGTCACAAGTGGTGTCCCACAAGGCTCTGTCCTGGGACCCCTCTTGTTTGGCATTTATTTCTCAGATGTTAAATCAAACATGGGAGGGTTGTGGCTGCCAAAGTTTGCAGATGACTGCAAACTAGGCGCCATAGTCGATATACCAGCTGACACATACATCCTACAGAATGGCCTCACAGAAATGGACAACTGGTGCCAGAGTCATGGCCTTAAACTAAATGCCAATAAATGTATAGTCATCCCCTTTGGGAAAAACAAGGTACCCACAGATTATCACATAGACAGTAACCCACTGAGTACGGACAAATCAGAGACCTGGGGACTCATGTCGACAGCGACCTCTCATTTGACACCCACATTGCCAAAGTGTTTAGAAAGACATTCTACCTTACCCACCTTATCATGGAGGGATTCACATCCAGATCAAAGGAAGTCATTGTACCCCTATACTCCTCTCTTATCAGACCCATGATTGAGTACAATTCCCCAGTTGGTATATACCTCACCCGCCACCTGCAGCAGCTGGAGAGACCACAAAAGTACCTCACCAAGAGGATCAATGGTCTCCAACATATGTCTTATTCTGCCAGACTAAAGAAACTCCAGCTCTATTCAGTAGCATACTGCCTGCTCAGAGGTGATCTGTGCCTGCCGTACAAAGCCATGTCCAATCAGGATCTGATGGACATGCTCCACCTCAACAGATCCAAATCCATCAGAACCACAAGAGCCAAACACTTAAACCTAGGCACATGTATGAATAGAACATGCTGGAGGAATAGGTTCATAACCCAGAGGCTTCCCGTGCTCTGGAACAGAATCCCAGTTCATGTTGGGCAGGGCCCCTCACTGACACTCTTCAAGAGAAACCTTGATGAGTGGATGGGAGATCGTAGGTTTACCCTGGGGGTCACCTCTGTGTCACTACTAGACAGGGGCACAGTAAACTAATTCATTTATGTAAGGGGATCTTCACTGTGTCACTACTAGACAGAGGCACAGTATTCTTAATCTATTCTGTACCGCTACACAGGGTGGTGAAAGCCATATCACTATGGCTAGGCTTACAAATGCCCCAGGGCAGATAGCCTAGTACTTAACTATGAAACTATAAACTATGGATGGGGGATCATAGGTTTGTCCCAGGGATTACCCCCATGTCACTGTTAGACAGAGGCACAGTAAACTAGACCTAGAACCTATATGTTGGGATCTGTGGTCCACCACATTTGTGTTTGTGTATGGACCTCATCTACATTTCACATGTACAGTTCAGTGTTGGACATCAGGTTGTGTTCTTACTGGCCAACTACTTTGTGTGTGAACCTAACAGGCATTATGCTGTGCCTGCAGGTTTGTCATGGGATAGTTTGCATACAATTGTCAACATCCTGTTTGACTGGCCAAACTTTGTTGCCGCATAGTGTACTAGTTCAGTATATTCACAGAGACCTGGTAGTATTAGTGTGATCTTATGAGCCTTGACCCAGGTTTCTGTTACAGGTCAGATATTGCCATTCTCCATGCTGGGGTGTGATTGGTCTGCATGCATCTTTGTTGGTCTGCATGAATGTTTGTGTTTCCAGCCCTGCCTATTCAAGGCACTGTGGGGGTGACAACAGCCTTTGCCAGTATCCACACAGCCAGGTGTGCTGGGTGAGTGCCATCCCTGGCAGGTGGTGCATTCCGTCTTGGCCAGCATGTCATCCCAGGCTATCAGACATTTGTTTTCCTGTGACCTGCAGAAATACTTCTGCCAATTATTGCACTTGGTCTTGTTGTCTTCATGGTGTGGCATCATGCTTGGTATGGGTGGGATGTTGGCAGGGTCATTATGTTTGCATATACTAGACGGTGTTACATGGCTTAACACATGGCAATCTTGCCTCAGGTGGTGCTGAAGGGCTGACTATGTCGGATGCACATACTACACTCCCTGTACATGTTTGACTTCAGTTTGTGTCATGTTAGGCATCCCTTTTATTATATGAGTGAGTCGGAAAGGGGTATCATTCCCAGGGTTCCTACTGAGCCAGTGTATGTGCTATGCATTGCCTCTTTGCCAAGGCCAGGGCATACTGGGCACGCCTCCTTCTGCCTACTGGGGCAGGCTCAGGTTGTTCCTCCTCTGAGTCACGCTCTGCCTGTGATGGCCTTGGCAATGGTGGGGGGCTGTTTGGCCTGGCCCTATGCTGGTCCTTCTGCAGCTGTTTTTGCAAGATCATATTATGTAGCATAGTACATACCATGACAATTTGGGTACATGTAGTTGGTGAGTACTGCAAGGCTCCACCAGATGTGTCCAGACACCGGAACCGTGACTTGAGCAACCCAAACACACGCTCTATTACATTACGTGTTTGTGCGTGTGCCTCATTATGGCGTTCCTGTTCAGGTGTGTGTGCATTTCTGATGGGTGTCATCAGCCAAGCCTCCAGTGCATAACCTGTATCCCCTACTAGATGTCCATGTGGGATGTCCCCATTGGCAAACGTCTGCTACAGCTGCGTCAAATACCAGATATGGGAATTATGGTAGCTCCCAGGGCAGCCAGCGCACACATTCATTATTATGCCCTGGGCATCACACACGACCTGGCAGTTGATGGAGGGGAAGCCCTTGTAGTTAATGTAGGCCCTACCCAGCTCACCGGCTGGTGCTTTGATGCGTATGTGCGTGCAGTCTATTGCACCCACTACCTCAGGGTATTCCGCTATTTGCTGGAAGAGACACATATTGCTGGCCAATACCTCACGGGCATTGGGGAAATATACATGATCACCGACATGTGCTGACATGGCATCCAGGAACTGGTGCAGTACCCTGGAGGCTGATGCCTGTGATATCCCCATCATATCACCAGTTGGTCTCTGGAAGGTACCTGCTGCTAGTATTCTTATGCCAACACATACCTTGGTTTCCACTGGGATGGGTTCCCTTCTGTTGGTTCTGTGTGTGAGGCGTGGCCTGCACAGCTCGACAATTTGCTGCAGGAGGTCTCTGCCCACTCTATAGAGCTCTACTATCTCCAGCTCATGTAACCCATGGTAGGTGACCCTGGGCCTGTACACTCTTCTCTGTCTCCTCACTGTGGGTTGTCTGGCACCATCTGCATTGTCACCACCCTCAGCAAGTAGCCTATGTCTCCTTATGACAGCTATGGCAGCCCCTAGCATTTCTGCTCTGAGTTCAGCTTTTTCAGTTTTCACTTCTAATAGCTTACTCCTGTCTTGCAGTGTCTCTTGAGAGAAGCATCCTGCACTGCTGTTTGCAGAGTTTTAAGTGCTTGGCTGAGCTACTATTCTGCCTGTGTAATTGCCTGCTTCTAATTGTTTTCACCTGCTAGCTCCAGCAGTATTCCCTGCTAGCTTCCTACTAATTCTGTTGCTTCCTTTTTCCTCTCTGTTTCCTCAGGGGGGAGCAACGTGCATACCAGCAGAAACATGCTCACAGTGGCTTACATGCGCACACATGCTTACATGGTTCAGAATCTGCTTATTCGGGTTAAAATGCGCGCACACCAGTGCAAACAGTCTTACAAGTCTGCCTACAGGCTCCCACATGCTCAGTCTACCTTACACGCGCGCACACTGCCTTACTCGCGCTTCATGGCATGCACATGTGCCCATGCACGCCCAGCAAGAAACTTTGGTGTAGGCAACAGTGTACACCTTCCATTTCTTGACTTTCCCATGCTTATCTTGTGGCACGCCTCTTTCCATGATGTGTGTCTGACATCTGTCACATTACACTGTCCTCCAATACACTGCATTTCTTTCTGATATTCCCCCCTGTGACGTCACCTGTGTCTTACTCTGTTCCTCCCCCTTATGTAACTCTTACACTACTCGGAATGTGCTCATTTGCTATGTGACAGTAGGATTCAGTATCCTAACACTCATTTACATAGGATTGCCTACTAATGCTTAGTTACATGTCTTACACTTGGCTTCCCCCCTTAGCAACCACTACACGGTGGCCATATTGTTTTAGGTCTCCTGGTCCTTGCATTGTAAATCCATGTATTGCATAAAACCCACATTTGTGGGTTTATAACCTTCATTTTTATGTTTTGTATAGCGCACCCCATTTGAGCGGGATTGCGCTGGGTTTAAAAAAAAATAATATTTTCTTATATTTGCATCAGGGTGCCTTGCCAATGGCCACATATTTGGCCATTGGCATGCTGCCTGACTCATATGCACCCTTTATTTGGAGCTGACATGGCTCCATTGTGTTATTTGCAGAAACATACTCAGTTGTCAACTGAGTACATTTCTGCAGCTAACACGTCTCTTACACGGGCTGCTTTCTGCTTCGTGGATCGCTAATCTACCTCATTTGCATGCCTTTCAGCTGCAAGTGAAGTATTTAGCATATCCACACCCAGTCCATGTAAGAGACGTTTTAGCTGGTCTCTTACACGGAGTTTCGGGCTGTTCCTGGATCGCGAGGCTTGCATGGAGTCTTATACATCTCTTACACTCTGTGCAAGCCTTCGTGAATCCTGCCTTATGTCTTTTCACTGTATTCAAAACATGTTTTTTTCAGTCAAGCGGAGTTAGCTAGGTAGCTAGCTCTCATGGTTAAAGTTTAGATAGAGATTGTAGTTGCAGATTTGATTCTCATGTTATCTAGTCTGTGTTTAAAGATGTTAACACTTATGTGTAAAAATCTCAACTGTGTGTTGTGATTAATCTTTTTGAAAAATAAACATCTAGGGCAGGATTCACGAAGCCTCCGTGTAAGAGTTACAAGGCTTAAACGAAGGCTGCAGTTAAACGGTGCGACGTCAGCATGTCATGCATATGCATGAGGGCATGTTGAATCACACCAAAGGCTTACACGGTCCGTGGAAGACAGTAGAGGGCGTGTCCGTAGGCCGAGCCCTGCAAACGGACATGCCCCCAGAAGAGTAAAAGTCCCGAAAGTAAACCATGACAGATTCCATGGAAATGTGAATAAACACAACACAACACATGCCCCCACAGACTATGAACATAAAATATATAAATTAACATGCTATATTTTTTTTAAATTGTAAAGATGTTTGCCTGTGAGTGCGCTCGTTTGCGTGGGCGTGCCCGTAGCCTAGCCACAGTTAGCAGTCACTGGAAATGCATATAAGAACTAAATATGCAAAGTAAGCCAAAAAGCAATAGCGTAGCATTAGAGACGTCGGCTGAAGAGCAGGCAGTCATGGTTCGAGCCCCCCCCAACATCAATTTTTATTTTTAGTGAAATAAGCACGAAACAAGTCCATGACATATACGTACACATATAAAATTATATTTTATGTAAAATGTAATGAAATGGGCCATTTATTTTGAAGAAATGTGAGATAAAATAATAAAAAATGTCAGATGTGCCTATACCTGAGCTACAGTTTAACAAGTTGAGTGCATCTTCCTGTAGGTGAGCAGTAGTTTAACAGGTGTAAAATGAGAGCCCAAAGGCGAGCAGTGGTTTAACAGGTGCAAAATGAGTGCCCTTAGGTGAGCAGTGGTTCAACAGGTGCAAAATGAGTGCCCGTAGGTGAGCAGTGGTTTAACATGCTGAAACTGTGTGCCCCTAGCTGAGCTGAGCGTAATATGCGTGCTGACAGCCAAATGAAGCGTAAACCAGTGTAACCCATTTGCGCACCGCGCCAACAAGCTAACTGATGGGCAACGTTGAGCAAGCTGTAACAAAACTGCCTTTACACAGACACACCTCCTAGCCTGTGTAGACAGTCATAAAATATAAAAAGCAGTGGCCAGGTTTGAATCCAGGATACCATGCACCATAGTCAAGGTACTGAACCACTAAGCCATAACAGCTGTACTTAGAAGTGCAGTAATAGCAAATATATAGGAATGAATAGAAAGAGGAGCATGACAAAGCAGGTTTTGTGAAGCTGATACAATTCCAAAATGGCCAATCACAGATAAGTGCAGGAAAAACAGCATATATAAGCCCCATAAGCGGGAATACACAGCATAACTGATTGTAGAACCAACTTGCAGCCAGAATGTCAGGTGTAGGTGAGGGTAGTTGCTTTCGAGCACAGAGGTGGGGCATTGAGGAGTCCAAATTTATGGTTTGGCTCCTTGTCCACAATCATGAGGCCCAACTCATGCAGGGCCAGGTCCTGTGGGGAGCATATAGGGCTGAGGCATGGGACCGGTTGGCTCATGATCTTACCAGTGCCACAGGGATACCAAGGACTGGTAAGCAGGTCCATCACCACCATGCAGACTTAAAGAGATGGAAGCAGGACCAACTGAATCGTTGAATCCAGGAGGCCCGGCAAATGCCCAACGCCCCACTACTGAGTAAGTTACATCTAATTATTTATGTAAGAAATTAACCTAGCTGATATTATGGAGATGTGTATTCCAATATTACTGTATTTATATTACAGCTGCAGCTGTCCGTTCTGCGAACCATCGAGCCTATGGCGATAGGCTGGTGCAGTTGCACCACCAGGCAGGTCAGTAATCCTCTCCCTGTAACTGTAAATAAATATAAAAGTATGACAGTTAGCAAAAGAGTGCAGTGTATTCACTAAGTAATAAAATGTGCAAGTAACAGTGTAAGAGGGTTTGCAAGTATTGCTTGATTACAAAAGTGTGATGCAGTCTGTAATCCAAACAGAGAAATGGAAAACTCTGAAAGAAAGTCTGAAATAAAGATGTCCCACCTGTAATATAATAGTACAAAACCTGCAGCAGGCTGAAAAGTACAGCTGCAGAAGCTGAGTAAAATACATGTGTGAAATATATCCCTGTTGAAATACAGAAACATGACAGAAGTGAGACTGTTGGAAAGGATTGTAATAACTACAGGTAAAACATTTCAATAAAGCCTAGAATTAAGTACCATCCTGAACTGTAAAAATAAAACAAGTGAGAGTGCTTGAGAAAGAGTTATGAATCCACCAATAAAGTATTAATAACTCCTGAATAAAGTATACTGCAGTCAGTACAGAATGAAATGAATGTGACAAGCAGAACCAAACTGCGAAATGTGTTCAAAATGTTCCTGCAGCTGGAATGTGTATCCCAAAATCTGGATATGTTGCTCTCAGTCTGCAATATGCAGATAGTATGGTTGTCTGAAATACCAAACATCCACAGTTGTCTATAGCTATATAAAGCAAATGTAGCAGGATGATGTAGCCGAACAGAGCCAGATATGAATGTGTATGAATAAAAATGAAAATGTATATTGATGTAGCAGTAACATTCCTATCACCAACTTGAAGTAGTTATCACATAGGAAACTGCAGGTAGAACTGTAGTATGTATATATCTGCAGCTATTAGAAATGTACAGCATTTGTATTGGTATTTGAAGGTGTTAATTAAATTTTCTTCACCCTACCCTTTAAACACATATAATCCATTCCATGTGAAATTGGTATGTCCAATCACAATTAACACCCCTGGACATTTGTCCTGTTGGGTCATACATATTTGCATGTACGTTGATGCATCTGCCCTGTTCATACATCCAAACCTGATGGCCTGTTGCCATCAATCAACCCTGCATGTTGTTGGACTCTGTATTGCTGTTCAAATTATGCATGTGTTATGCTTGCTGTTCAATGGTTTGAATATCTGGGTGTTTGGTTAATGGGAACACTAATGCATGCTGTTACAACTAATTGTGAATGGTATTGTATGTTACTAACCCAAACTGTCATGACATAATGCAAAACATAGGACGACAGGGAAGGCGGGTTCCAGCGGACCCACCTCTCCCACCTCAGCTGGTGAGTGCACCTGGCAATACTGCCCAGGCCGGACCCTCCTCCGGTGGCCCTGTGCCACCTGCGGGTGGAAGCACTGCAGGGGATGGGGCTTGTCCCCCCTCTGCAAGTGTGGCTGGAGGAGAACAACCACTCACCCTCTGTAGCGTCCAGACTGTGGTGCGTAGGGAGATCCAGGAAGCTATTCTTGGGCCCTTACGCCAGCTGGAGGCACAGGTGGCACAACTAACGGGCGTGCCTGCTGCCCGGCCTACACAGCCCCCAGCACAGCCCCGTCCTGGGCAGTGAAGGTACAGTGGCAACTGCCCATGGGTGGGGATATCAGTTCCACTGTTGCCATCTGTGGGCTCATGGGCTCTAGATATCCAAACATCCGTCCCCGCCACTTGTGTAACCCACCCACATGTGGCATACACCGCCCCTGTATGTGTCTTGTTTGTCTTGTCTGTTGACCTACCCAACCTACCTCCCCAGCTATACTGACTTCCTTTACCTGACATACCACTCTCACCTGAAAAAAAAAAAAAGGGGCACTATGTACCCAAAAAAAAATTATGCCCCATACATAGCTGCCCATTTCACACACATGTCTGCTGGACATGGAAACTGTCAATTACAATTGGCTGTACAACAAGTATTATTGTTGTCCTTACACCTCTCTCGGGTGGAACGTTTCAAATGTCACACCAAATTACAAACATATGCACAGCTGTTGCTGATGAAGAAATGGGCAGCTATGGGCCTTACCTACATCCCTCCTGCAAAACCCAAGCTTGTTTCCCTACTGTCTTACCCTATTTGTGACCCCTTTTTCACCACTTTCCTGTCTCCCCATTTTCATTTCTTTCAAAGAAAATAGCGTGGGTATGCGCAAGAGTAAGCACTTTTAAGCAGTTGTAAGTGGGTGTGCGCGGAGCTGAATGCCAGTGCGCATGCGGGAGCTCCACGCAAACCAGCGCTAACCCGGTTACAACTGCTTAAAAGTGCCTTAGTCATTCTGAATGACAAGTCCTGTAGTCTGCTCAAAAGCAAAATAAAATCCCACTGTCAGTCCCGAACTCAGGACCTTGGAAACAGTAGTCTGCATGACTTACCACTAAGCCATGACTGTTATATAAGAGCATTGTGCTACAATAAATATATCATGTAATAGTAGGAATGAATATAAAGGGAATATAGGATGTGTAGTACACAAAGCATGTCATGTATATTTACTGTCAAATCTAGTGGATTTCGGTGGCCAAGGATGAACACAGGATAGCAGCAGATTTCTTCAGCTCCACCAATTTCATTACACTGACAGGAATTAATTACTTAAAAAATTAATTTTTGAAGTAATTTTCTTTCTAAATATGTTTGTTTTATATAGTTCTTGAACTATATCTAAAAAAGAAAGGAAATTTTAACAATATTCCTGTCAGAAATCACTTTGGAAATTTTCCTGTCAGTTTATCAGTCTGAAATGAGTTCCAGTAAGACAAATTCTCAAGACTCCAGCATCAAGAAAGAACTTCAGTCTCTGATAACTATAATCCAGCAACTTACTGCTAAGATGGATAAAATGGATACTAAAATAGACACCTTCATAGAAAAAACCACAAAACAAATAGACTTGTTACATATAGACCTGCAACAACAGAAGATCCAGATGACAGGCATAGAAGAAGCTGTGAATGACATGGAAAATAGAATCCAAGAAGAGGAAATCAACACTGAGTTTCTGCTGAAACAAAATACACATTTACAAACAAAGCTTGATGACCTGGAAAATAGATCTAGGCGTAATAACATTAGGATTTTTGGACTGCCAGAAAATATTGAAGGTGACAATATTACTTCTTTTTTAACAACATGGCTCCCTAAAACTTTAGACTTACCAAAAGCATTCTCTTTTGGTATTGAAAGAGCACATAGATCTATAGCTAATACTAACTCTAACAAAAACTATCCTAGATCAGTTATAGTTAGATTTCTATCATCTTTTGATAAAGAGATGGTTCTTAAATCTGCTTGGGCTAAAGCTCCTGTTAAGATTAATGAGACAACTGTGCGTTTTGACAATGACTGTTCTTCCATGGTAATAGCTAAAACAAAAGTTTTTCTACCACTAATAAGGGAGCTTAAAAAAGCACAGTTTAAAACATACCTTCTGTTTCCTGCCAAGCTTAAAATCTTCCTTCCTGATGGTCCTAAAATTTTTGATGACTTAGACTCTGCTTTACTGTTTATCAAAAAAATAAGATTTTGGATAAAATAGAGGAAATGGAATGGGCTAGTCCTTCATTAAAGAGACTGGCAACTGAAACTTCGTGGAAGACTTCAGAGGAGAAGAAGAAGAGACTAAAAAACAAATGATTTGTTCTATGTTTTTTTTTCTTTCTCTCATCATTTTATTTCATTATTAATCTTTTTAAATATAGTTCCTGCATTTCCAGAAAGCCACAAATATTCTGAAAAAGATTTAATCAAAGTTATTCTCTGTGTGCAAAGAAATGTTTTGTTTCATAACCAGTCAATATATCTGAAGAACTAATAACAAGCTATGATTCAATTTGTTTCTCTTTCTGAAAAAGAGAAGTAAGGTCAGTAATTTGATACATTTTTTTTCTTTCTCTTTTTTTCTTCTCCTTTTCTTCTTTTCTTTGTTTAAACAATGACATTCTATTTAGATTATGTAGTGGGTAAAGGGTGGGGGAGGGCAGGGACAGAAGAGTAATGAAAATATGATTAATAGAATAATAACATATTTATTCCTTGTGAAAAGTTTATATGTTCTTCAAATGCTATTCCTAATTATACTTTCTTGATTATACTGCTTATGCTTGTTTGTAAATAATCTGTCATGCTTTAACTAATAATAATTAGAACTAAATAATAGTAAATAATATGTTTTATTTTAACTCTATTAATATAAACAGTAAGTAATATTCCATTGTATATACTTCTTATAGCTTTCTCTTACATTTTTTTATTTATTTCTGCCTTACACTCTTTTATTTTCTACTCTCTTTTTCTTTTCTTTATTAATATATAGAAAGGCTTTTGATCATATAGACACAGTAAATAATAAGATTTGCATAAAAATTGAGTTGGGACAAAAATATTGAGTTTTATTACTTATTAATAACTTTGGGCTTAATTTCAATTACATAGAGGCTGTAATAACCTGTAAAATACATTGTGAAGGTTTTGTCATGTTTAGATGCATTTACACTGCTAAATGAATATTTGTCACTAGTTTTTAATAAGTTTCCCGCCAAAATGTTAAGGGAGACAATCTGGGATGTGGGCTGTCTCATGCACAGTGTCCATGAGCTACTTCAAAAACTTCAACTCTTAGAATTCTCAGAGAGAAGCTGAAAGCAGTCAGTCTAACCTTTGACCTAGATATCACACTGACACATCACAGATTCAGGAAGAACACTCTACCAGGAAGTAGAACTGATGCAAATGCGACTATGTGAAGGAAAATGAACTCTTTAACATCTAAATGTGAGTTATTTTATATAATTACTTAAACATCTATGTTATAATTCATAAAATATGTCAGTTATAATGAGTTTAAATGATGCAGTTTCTTGTAGTAAGTAAATGTCTTATTTTAGAAGGCATAGAAAATGAAACATTTATTCAAGTGTTTTTGAAAATCTACTTAACAGCAGCTTAATAATCTGTGTTAAAAACTTATGTTCCAAACATATACATTACTATAACTCATTTAATTCATCTGATTGACAAGCATAAATAATTTTATAACTCTATACTGGAAGAAATTGTCATGTGATATATTTTAAAGCAGTAGTATAGCATGGTTGTAAAATCTGGTTACTAAAATGTGTTTGCTGTGCATTATTTTGTATGAAGCAGACATATTTATTGTAGGGACAGCAAGTAGGATAGTGCTCAGCAAGGACACAACTCAGTGAGATCATATATGTATATATATATATATATATGTGTGTGTGTGTGTGTGTGTGTGTGTGTGTGTGTGTGTGTGTGTGTATATATATATGTATATATATATATATATATATGTGTGTGTGTGTGTGTGTGTGTGTGTGTGTGTGTGTGTATGTATATATATATATATATATATATATATATATATATATATATATGTGTGTGTGTGTGTGTGTGTGTGTGTGTGTGTGTATATATATGTATATATATATGTGTGTGTGTGTGTGTGTGTGTGTGTGTGTATATATATATATATATATATGTGTGTGTGTGTGTGTGTGTGTGTGTGTGTGTGTATATATATATATATATATATATATATATATATATATATATACATATATATATATATATATGTCTGTGATGGCTTTTTTTTTTTTTATAATAATGCAAGTGTTTCTGAGAATCTGCATAGCTATGCAGTATGATTTATAACAATTTCTATAAATACAATATTTTATTCTATTGACAATAATGAGTATAAGTAAAATGCTCATATACAAGCAATTCAAGTTTTTTTTTGGAAGCTGTTGACTGCATTTACATGACAGAAAATAGATGCATCTTAATATATGTAATGTCTGAATCATTAGCCAAAGCTTTTGATTTAAATGAATGTTAGAACTTATTTTTCTCTCCTCTTGATTTCTAACATCAAGATTATTTGAATGCTATTTAAATACAAGTGTTTTATATTACATAGATGTATATAGTAGTATGAACAGTCGTTAAAAAAAAAGTTTATTTTAGTTTATATGATGCTGTTTTACCAAATGTGTAGTCTTGTCTTGCTAGATAATTGAATTGAAAACTGTTAACCTCAGTTAAATATAACTAGTATTAAATTGATAAGGTGGTAGCTGAGGTACTGCTGCTTAGGGTAGGGGGTTAACTTGAGTGGTAAATACTACTCTAAGTTGGAGTTTATAACTCCAGGCTGGATGCAAGGTTTAATCCTTACATTATTTTCACTTGTTCATTGTTATATGTATATAGTTTTGACATCCACAATATATTTTGTACACTCATTGTCACTACAAACAAAATTGAATCATATACAAAATCCCATAAGAGATTCAATAAATACAGCTATATTTAAAGGTACACTTAAAGGAGGAGATGTAACATTACTTATCTTGTTATTTGTTATTTTGATCATAAGATTCTTAAGTTTTAAAAATGCCAAATGACATCTTTAAAAGGAATTTCTTTAAACATTAATGGATTGAATAATTCATGTAAAAGGGCAAGCCTAATAAGATACATTAATTTACATAAGGCCAACTTAGTCTTCCTGCAAGAAACCCATCTCTTGAAAAAAGATATTGATAAACTAGCCACAAACAAATATACAGCATTGGTTAGTTCAGAGCACACTCAGAAAAAAAGAGGAGTGGCTATTTTATGGAATAAAAGTATGTCCATTCCTAAAACCATTAAGTCTTATCAGGATGACAAAGGAATGTTTTGTATGGTTACAATACAAATTAACGGAAGACTTACACTTTAATTAATGTATATTGGATACCTGGAATTGGTATTAATACAGTGAAACATCATCTTGATAAGATCATATCATTCTCTATAGGAGATATTATTTTAGCTGGTGACTAATTGTATACTACATGAAAGTGATACTACCACTATAGGAAAGAAGAATTACATCTAATGCAAAACATTTAAATGATTTTGCTAATTCTTATCATTTGAATGATATTAATAATCAGATAGATTCAAAATCATTACCATACACCTTTTTTTTCTAACAGATACAAAACGTATTCAAAAATAGATAGGGTCTTTATTTCTAACCAGATGGTAACAGATTTAATTAATTCCAAAATCATTTCATGTCCTATATCTGATCATAATTCAATTGTTTTTGAATTCATGATAAAAAATACTCATAATGTTCAGATCAAAAGGATACCAGCATACTTAACTCAACTAAAAGACTCTAAAGAATATATACTTTCAGAAGTAAAACATTTTTAGACATAAATAATACTCCTGAAGTCTCCATTGTCTATGTTTGGGATGCCTTAAAATCATATCTATATGGACAAAGTATCAGATGGTATAATAATAAAAGGAAATCTTGGGATAAGGAATTGTTAGATATTCAAAGTAAATTAGACTCTTATAAACATAATAATAAAGAAAATATTATGGACAAGAAAGTTATTGAAGAAATAAACAAACTAAATGAGAAATACAAAGAAATTTTAACTCATAAAGTTAAAATAACTTTAGAGAAATACAAGTTGTTGTCTTATTCAATAAGCCCCAAATATTTACATAGACTTAAAAATAAAACAAAAAGGTTGAATAAACAAAACCATATCAAAGAAATCTTTTCTCTAAGGAAAAAGAAGAATGTTTCTAGTATACCAGAAATACTAGATGCATTTAGAAATCACTTTAAAAAAATTAACCATAATAACATTAACATGGAACCTAAAGATAAAATAAAGGAGTTTATAACCACAAACATGAATAAAAAGCTTAATAAACAACAGATTAAACTATTGGACAAAAGTATTTCATATACAGAGGTTATTACACAAATAAATAAGCTTAAATCAAACAAAGCACCGGGTAACGATGGTATTATACCAGAGATATATAAAATCCTCTCTAAAAGTACATATTCATTAATACATAAGGTTTTTATTTTGGCCCAAACTGAGTTAATAACCCCCCCATCTTGGCAATATACATTTATTTCGCCAATTTTAAAACCTAATAAAGATCCAACTAGATGTACTTCATATCGACCCATCTCATTACTTAATGTTGATTATAAAATGTTTATGAGTATTTTTGCTGATAGACTGAAGACAATCATCCCCGGCATTATAGATATAGATCAGACAGGCTTCATTGTAAATAGAAATACTTTTGATAATATAAGAAGAACTTTAACCTTAATTGATTTTGCAAATAGGAAAAAGAAAGATTTAACACTTATTAGTCTTGATATAAGTTCAGCATTTGATTCAGTAAGTTGGGACTATCTGTTTACCTTACTAAAGTGCACAAACTTCTCAGATGCATTTGTAAATCTAATTGAGCATTTATACAAAGGAACTTTGGCTTATATTAAGGTAGGAACATATGTCTCACAAAAAATACCCATTTTTAAAGGTACAAAACAAGGATATCCACTTTCTCCACTATTATTCACTTTAGTAATGGATCCTTGGGCTAATTTGATCAGAAACAGTACTGACATAGGGGGTTTTGAAATAGATGAAAATATAACATCCAAAATTCAACTTTTTGCAGATGATGTTCTAATTACATCAGCAGGATCTAATTCTTCTATGCAGTTTCTATTTGATAAAATGATGAATTTTAAAAGTATTTCTGGTTTAATATTCAATGAAGAAAAAACTAAAATACTACCTATATATACACGAAAAAATATTCTCATTAGTGATTTTACTAAATATGTACCCAATTCAGGTCAGATAACTTATTTAGGTATAATACTATCTAAAAATATTAAATCTATTATATATATAATAATTATAATACCTGTTTTCTTAATATACAAAACCTTTTTAATACCTGGAATAATATGTTTTTTACTATGGAGGAGAGACTTACAATTATTAAAATGATAATATTCTCCAAGATTTTATACTTAATACAATCAATAATACTTCCACCTACAAAAATAATTATCAAGAAACTGAATACACTAATGTTAAATTTCCTATGGGCACCTAATAAACCTAGGATTGCATTAAGGAAACATACTAATAGCTGGTCTCAAGGGGGTATTTCTTTTCCAGACTTTAATTTATATACTATCTCTTCTATTGTAAAAGTTATTACTTTATTAATAGATCAGTCATATGTTGCAAAATGGAAAGATTATTGGGAGCTAATTAGTATGCACTTTTAGTATGCACTTCATGAAAATCTCCTTAACACATAAAAATATGATAGTAAATAACTCCATGTTATGGTTACTAAAGGAATTTTGTACTTCACCTATTACACCTAAACATATGGTTTGTTACCCATTAAACATTATTATTAGCTATCGTAACTTTATATTCATGCACCCTAAGTATAGGGAATGGAATTTTATTATATTCCCTATAATGTATACTCAGGGTATGCTTTTGTCATCTACTTCTGAAGGAACTCATTTAGCTATAGATAATGATCTAAAGTACTGGTATCAGTTGATATCTGATAATAAAGTTAAAAATCTAGATTTCTTAAAACAAGAATTTAATCTAAGAGACACTTGCTGGTTAGAGGTTCAGACCTTTAGACAACATCTCATTAATAAAATAGATCTAATGTCTATAACAGTTAAAGAATCTATTCCAACACTGATTGATTACTTGATATTAAATTTACAACATAAAGTTTCTGATAAAGGTAAGCTTTCATACATAAAATTTTCAGACAAGAAACTTTTTACAGTGTAGATACATACTGGAATTATTTCACTTCTATTAATGGGGACCCACCAAATCAACAAGATAAAAAATATATATTGGAATCTGCCTATAGAACTACGTCTTCCATTGTCTGGAGACTTTATACATGGAAATTTTTACATAGATCTTTTTATACACCTTTGATGATGAATAAAATAAATAATAAAGATAATCTATGTAAGAGATGTAATGTAGAAATTAATGCTGACTGGGCTCATATGTTTTATGACTGTATAAAATTGAAAGAATACTGGAAGTCAATTAATGAATTTTTGCAGGCTCTTTTTACAGATAATTTCATTATTTCTAAATCTCTTATATTATTCAACACACCTGTACCTCAAAGTGTTAAAAAGGTTAAGCTTCCCTTGTTATGGTCTATTCTAGCAGTGGCTAGGAAAATAATAACCAGAAATTGGATTTCAGATACACCTCCTTCATTCAATGAATTTAAAAATGTTATGAATATAGTGTGCCATATGGAAATAAACACAATTAGGTCAAGAACAGCTAGAAAAACATCTTATTATATTGTATGGGATAATTTACAAAATTTGTTAAAAAAATCCTAATTTCAATAGCATGGTATTTTAGTTTAATTGATCTGATTGTAGTGGATGTCTTTGTAAATACTTTAGTTGTTTTGTTGAATGTTATAATCATGTCTATTTTTAATTACTTGTATAAAATTGTTATGATATTTCTCTTGTATGTTAAAACAATAAACCTGTTTTGAAAAAAAAATCTAGTGGATTTCTATAATAGTAGTGATTGAACAGAAACAGCCATGCTAGTTGGTAGCTAGTAGGTAATAATGTCACTGTAGCACCTTGCAAGCCACACATACTCATAGCAGGGTAATCACTGCCCGTACCTCACAACCTCTTACAGGAACACATCCGGACCAAGTAATAAAATATGTGGAGCAAAGGGCCAAAAACAGGGACACATTCCAAATAATGCTACAACAAACTTAGACAGTTCAGAGAGTAACAGGTTCTGCATTTTGTTGGATGTTTGGAAGGGTATGAAGTCTGAAACTTAAATGTTTGTCACTATAGTCTGACTTGAGCCCAGAGTGATTTGCCAGAAAGAGCTGTTCATGAGATATTGACCAAAATATGAGGCAGAAATGTGGACAACCTGCAAATATCTGTACACTTGAGAGGTCTGACACTGCCATATTTGAATAGTTAAGAGCCTAGACATAGCAACAGTGACTGAGTTACAGGGATGCCCCACAGACTCCCTGTGAAATGTACAAACAGTAGGCAGAAAGGTGTTACAACAAATGCAATGGTAACTATGAAGTACTGAAAGTATGCACCACTTGCATGGCAGAAATATTGTAGTAATACATATGCTCATGCTATCCCACAGTCACAACTGCAGAATACCAGACAATTTAATGGGTGTACCCCACTGATATGTACCATTCCATGAGGCAGATAAAAGATGCACCTGAGAGTCTCTGGGGCCTGCTCAGCAGCATATGCAAATACCCTAATAGATGTCAAGGCACACAGCATGGCCAGAACACATTGCATGCAGTAACACCCTAGCAGATATAGCAAGCATTCCAAGGTGTGAATGTAAATGGAAAATAGGAAAGCCACAGCAACACACTACAGTCAAGACACCTAGCAGGCATACAAGTAGTGAATGTAAAGGGCAAATATTGAAGCCATAGCAACAAAGTGCAAGTGCCACTGCTATACACCAGTTACACCACATGTCCCACAGGAAAGCACACATACCCACATTAACAGTAGTACCAGTCTTAGGTGTCAGTGTACATACACACTTAGTACAGGAAACTGGAGAAATGAATGGAGAAATGTTAATCTACAACACAGCCGGAAATATGAGAGACATACTAACCTTTACACTCACAGAACAGTGTCCACAGCATACTAGTATGGTCCCTGCCCTTAAAATCTGAAAGGGCTACGCCTATCTCACATACCTTTTTATAGCACTGTCCTGAAATCACAGTGAGAACTGCAATCAGTACACAACTGGCTGCTTGCAATTAGCAAATGCTGGCTAACAATTGGGGCAGAGGCCATCACATGGACATATGGACATATGCAGATACCTACAAAAGCATGCTGTACTCCCAGTCCACACATGCAATACTTTCATTGCACCCTCTGGAGGTAGGGGGAGAGAGAGAGAGAGAGAGAGAGAGAGAGAGAAAACATACACAAACAAAAACACTCAACAAAACCTACTAGAAAGCTGACATCTGTCAACTGGAGCAGCAGCAGGACGCCAGTCCAAAAGGCAACGCAAGCAGCTGTGACAAACACAGGTAATGTAAAGTAATACTTTAAAAGTCTACATACTGTGAACCCTCCATATGTGTCATTGGTCTGTATCTATATGTATATGAAGATGTGCATAGGGCAGGGGACATACAGCAACTATCAGTGAAGGCTGTACATACATATGTATGTGAGGGCATCTATGTGCACATATCAATGTAGGTTGAATGTAGGTTGTAGTGCAATGTACAAAGTAAGTTTCACAGTTATGTATGTTTAGCAGTATGTTAGTGTGTGTATACAGCTTTGTAAACAAACATGTTGATATACCTATCTATCATATGGATACATATGTATGTCAATATATGTATGTATATATAAATATATATATATATATATATATATATATATATATATATATATATATATATATATATATATATAATATGCATATATGTATACATAGATAGAGAGGGATGTATGAATACATAGACATATGTAGATAGATAGAATATAAAATAATAAAATTAAACATACACAAACAAAACCGGTCAGCAAGAACCACTTGAAAGCTGACAACTGGCAAGTGGAGCAGCAGGACACGAAACCAGATGGAAACGCAAGCAGCTGTGAAAAACACAGGTAATGTAAAGTAATACTATAAAAGTCTACATACTGTGAACCCTCCATATGTGTCATTGGTCTGTATCCATATGTATATGAAGATGTGCAAAGGGCAGGGGACATACAGCAACTATCAGTGAAGGCTGTACATAAATACGTATGTGAGAGCATCTATGTGCACATATCAATGTAGGTTGAATGTAGGTTGTAGTACAATGTACAAAGTAGGTTTCACAGTTATGTATGTTTAGCAGTATGTTAGTGTGTGTGTATACAGTTTTGTAAACAAACATGTTGATATAGCTATCTATCATATGGACACGTATGTATGTCAATATATGTATGTATGTATGTATATATATATATATATATATATATATATATATATATATATATATATATATAATATGCATATATGTATACATAGCGAGAGATGTAGGAATACATAGACAGATGTAGATAGAATATGTACAAACATATATATGTAATACACACATACAGATATAGATATATGTACATACATATACATAGATCTGACTATCTACAGGTATGACTGTATATGACGATCTCACACTCCCCCTGTCACTCTCACCCCCTCTCTGTCACACACACACCCTCTCTCCATATCTATAGCAATATATGTACATCAATATATATATGTGTATATGTATACAGACATAGATATATATATATATATATATATATATATATATATATATATATATATATATATATATACACACACAGAGAGAGAGAGATGTATATATATTCTGAGTGAGGCACATGTGTACAGATGTATTGCAACAAGTGCCTGGTGACAAAGGCATGGAGTGATCACCAGTGTCAAAACTGGAGTACCATGCCCCATTTCAAATCACCCACACCAGTAACCACCAGATATGTGATTGGCTGCCCACCACTGCATGTGTCAGGGGTGAACAGGGTCATAAATGTGTACAATAGTCCCCCCAATGATATTCACAGTGGCACACTATTCCTGGAATATCTGCACATGGTATGTGTCAGCAGACATGGTGTGTCAGCTATGGACATGTAGGTCAGTGTACCCCTCCACACCACACAATGGCTGCCACGGTATGTACCTCACATGACAGCTACAGATATGGAGAAGGACACAGTGACATGTACAACACTGTGACAATGCACTCAAACACATTACCAATGCACAGTTACTGACAACACCAGAGTACACACATACTACCCACATAGAGGTTACCACTCCTGGATTTACATACTTAAGTCACACCATGACAGATGTCCAACAACCATAGTAACACCTCACACCATCCACAACCTAAATGACTGCTGTGTGTCGTCCGTGACACTGCAATAGAGTGCACATGGTGGAGGTACAGGTTCCTACCCACAGATAAGACATGCCCTGCAATAAACCACACAGCGTTAAGAAGCAAGACTCCCCATGAGTACATGTCACACATACCCCTGCTGAATGTTAGTCAGATAGGTAATATGCCATATGAGTCATCCTGTGTAACTGTTTGACAGCAGCAGGTACCATCACATCACATGTGTCACAATGGTCAGGGTAGCAGAACAGTATGCTGCTGTAGTCCCAGGGGCAATAGCATATTGTATTGTATTGCATTGTAATGTATTGTGTTGTATTGTATTGGTATGTAGAGGTGCCTTCTTCGTGGAGTGGAACCACTGCTGCTGTGCGCCAGTGTACAGGTACATATCCTGTAGACAGGCTAGTGTTACATAGCACTTCTATATGTGTGTTTAGCTCCTCTTGGAGTTCATGTAGCATGCAACCAGGGATACCATCAGGTCCCATTCATGTTGTGTATTCTGCTTTTCTGAGGGTGGCTCTCACCTGGACATCTGTGATGACAGGGAGGTTACCGTCAGCTGGGATAAGTATGTCTTATTTTGGGGAAAGGGAGGGGGGAAACCTGCACTGAACCTGTCTGCCACAATGTTGCCAATATCTGTGGGGTCAGTGAATTATTTGTTGTTGTGTACTAACTATGAGCATATTGGAGGGTTTCTGACCAGGTTGCTAACATAACTGAAGAAGGCCTTGTGGTTATCTGTAGTGTCTCTGTTGATTTCCCTCTCAAAGTTGCCCATGGATGTTTGTATGAGAGAAAATAGCTCCTTACTAGTGCTGATCAGACATGCCTTCCCTTTATGGAATTATGCTCTGTCTTGCAGTAGCTTCCATCTTTTGTTATACAATCTGTCTATGGCTGGGGTCCACCAGACAGGATGCTGTCCCTTTGTGGAGAGTGTCTTGGTCTTATATGGGATTGCATGATCCACGCATTCTCAGAGATGTCCGTAGAAATAATTTGTGAAGGGGTCACCATTGTGGGTTGTGTCTTCCACTGGCCCAGTGGGCTGAAAGGATACCATGGCACTGTTACAAAGTGTAAAGTTTGCATTTGAAATGTTATTCACTGTAGTCGTTTGTGCTGGTGGTGGAGGTGGGATATGTATATCCAGGGCAATTAGTTTGTGGTCAGCTCACAGTAGTTGATGATGTACCCCATACAGTACCTTGATACAAACCCCCAGAGTGAGGAGGCGCTTTGGGCCTGAATCAGTGTTCTGACTGCTGGGGTTTGGTAGTATGTCCTATGGAGTGTGCCGGGTACTGTTGCACAGTTGTTGGCTGAGCACTGATACCTGGCCATTTACATGTGTATCCACCAATAGACAGACAGATGCTATATATGTGAGATATGTTGTATCACAACAGTCCAGTAGCATGTGTAGTATGTGTGCCAAATTTTGCTGACATATTTTGCTGATATCATGTTATTTCCTTTTTCAGGACCATGGCTCACCAGGACAATCCAGCTTACTCTGCAGTTGAGGATGAGGAGATACACCAGAGCCTGGTGCAGGATTATGCAATACTTTTTTCCTGCACCAGCCAGAATCAGCAGGAGAGGGCTGCACTGTAGCAAGACCTTGTCCATTGGGTAAATGACATAGGCACGCATAATAGGACATATGAGCAGGTACAACATCACTGCAGTGATTTAATCAGAAATGTCCATCAGCGTGCGTCGGATATCCACAGGCAACAGGTTGCCACAGGTGGTGGGGTGGCTACACATCCCCCACTCACCATACTGGAGGGACTACTCATAAGTGTTGTGGCTCCAGCCCGCCAACAACAACAACAGCAGCAGACACGCATTATGATGGAGGCTGGAGCCACTCTGCAGCAAGACTACGAGCGTGCAGGTAATATGCCATATGTATAGTTTACTGTTGTGTACACTGGTAGCTAATGCATGTGTGAGGTGTGTCCTTGGTTTGTAGCTGTCATCATAGTATTTATTGTGCAAGTGTGATATTCTCAATATCAGCAGCTGAGCTGTGAAAGGCGACTGTTGTACTACTGACCTGTATCTTACTCAGTAACAATGGCACAGTTGTGCCCACTGACATTAATTTCCTCACTTCTGCAGGTCCCTCTGGTGTAACAGCAATGCAGCCTATCCATGCTGGTGAGTGTGTATTAACAATATCTTTAATAGTCTTGATAGTAATAGTAATATTAGGCTCACTGAGTAGTGCTCTGTGTATGCATGCAGGTGTGTCTGTGTCTGTGTGTTGATATCTCGCATACTGAGTAGTGTGCAAGTGTGCAACTGTGTGCAACTGTGTGCATGTGTGCACCTGTGCATGTGTGCACGTGTGCACGTGTGCATGTGTGCATGTGTGCACCTGTGCATGTGTGCACCTGTGCATGTGTGCATGTGTGCATGTGTGCATGTGTGGATGTGTGCACCTGTGCATGTGTGCACCTGTGCATGTGTGCATGTGCGCATCACTGGTAATATTGTGTAGACATTGTAAACTGTGTTTCCTGTTTCCCTCCCACAGGTTCTGGTGCTGCTCTGGTGTCATGCAGCAGGGAACCTGAATCAGGTGCCATGGGTACTGATAATGATGACATCTGTGTAATGGCACAGGAAGGTATGCCAGGGTCTGTCATTGGTCAGCCAACTGACAGTACACAGCTGTCAACCCCATCAATGTGCATAGTTATCCTGCCAATACACCCTTTGTCACCAATGTTCCTAGGTATTGGACAGGATACAGTGGGCATTGACCAGGGTAATGTGGTATCTGTGGCACATGCTTCCCCACACAGCAGCCATGGGCATGGCCCTGAGATGGTACCACACAGACAGATGTCCAAGGGTTCTCACGGGAGCATCCGTGGGCATACTGCCCCTGTCAGACGTGCCCACAGAGGTCTTACAACCTCAGCTATGTTTCGGGCTGTCATGCAGGCACAGTTACGTATGGAATGGTACACCAGACACGGTCTGATGGAGCTGACCGCATGTCGCACAGCCATGACTGACAGTATGCGTGACATTGCGGCTGCCATCCGTAATTTCACCGATGTCATAGACAGACGTTGTGGGGACATATTAGACTGGTTCCACAACTACATGACCATGAGCCAAGGCGATGGTGGATGGTTGAGGCGTTGACGTGGGCATATGCCAGCAACCGCAGAAGCTGGCAGTCATCACGGATGACAACAGGGCTGCGGCCACCCCCATAGTGCCAGCAGCAGCCCCAGCAATGCTGGGTCTGTGCTGTCATCAGACCGCCCCAGGAGACCACGTGCACATGGCTCTGGACAGGCCCGACAGGGATCTCTGTCCAGTCAATGAACACCTGCTTCTGATGACAGTACCCAGTCTGGATTGGTACTGGATATGGTCCGTAGCACCACTGCAAGGCACAAGTACTGTGTCCGTGGCCACAGACACTGATCTGTATGACCTGGCAGGTACAGTCTGTGGCTGTCCACAAACACCAGTATATGGCAGCCATGAGGTGGAACTGTGTGCATCCATACACACATGTGAATTGACAACACCTAGGGCTACCACATACATGCACACACTGCATCAACATTGCCCCACTTTGTACTGCTGTCCCTCACCAACACACATACACATACATGTCAATTGGTGGTATAGGTGGCTGACTCAGGCATACCAAGTTCACACCCTGTGCATATGATGAAACTGTGCCACCTCCTGCAATCTGTAACATCAGTGCAGGTACAGGTTAACATGTTGCTGATGCACAAGGTGACTACATAGAAGTGTAGTAATAGTATCATGTTGTTAACAGTACTGTGTGCTGATATAATTGTGGGTATATCACAGCATGCCTGATGCAGTAAGGGTATGATTGTCTTGTACTGTTGTCTACACCCATGGTAACTACCATAGTGTATCATCTGCACATGTTGGCATACCGGTAGTAAGGATGTCAACAGAAGGCTACATACATAGGTAGCACAGGGGATAAGGTAATGAAAGTATTGATACGCAATGATGGACATGTAAACTGCAAGTGGCATGTTGCCCATACTGGACTCTGCAATGCGGATGTTCGAGGATGTTGATATGTGTGCAGTACTACACGACTGGTACAGGACACACAGGAGCACCCTAGCACTGCAAGCTCACATCTCATACCATGCTAGACAGCCCCAACACACAAAACTGTCACAGGAGGGAGAGTCCCCATACATGTCAGGGATACTGTAGTGGCAGGACAGGTAGCATACATCCTACTAAGTATGGAACCACTGACTGAAGGCTCAGTGTCTGTTATTTGACATGTGTATTACTGCAGGTATGAGCACCTGGGTTTCCATCCAGTTATTGTACATCCTGACGGTACATGGTCTGTACACTTGTGTGTGCTGAGACTGGATGCTAGCCATCTGACCTGTGTATTTCCATGTACATGTGTATACTGCCTGCATATTTGCACTGTTACCTACTGGAAGTGGTACCGCTTGTTTGTTGTACATGGGACTACATGCAGCCCTGCTTTCTGTAGCTTTGTTTGCATGCATGTTTGCTTGAAGTTACCCTGGAACACTGATCCCACCTGCAATGCAGAGTTACAGAGCTTCTGTGGACTCCTAGTGACATCTGCATAGCTTACTATATGTATGTCCATATCTCACTTGACAAAACGTCACTGTTTGTCCTGTTCACATGTATGTTGCCTGTGACACATTGCATATGACTTACCTGGCATTTGTCCACGTGAGCAGTCATATATGCCAGTACTAACTAATCACAGGCACTACACCCTCACATGCTCACCTTCTGTTGAACCACCTGCTTCGCTAGGGACGGCTTGCACCTGTCACCCCTGGGCTTTCGGATATTGGCAAAAGCTCTTGCTACCCCCATAGTGCCTTTTTTAGGCAAGGCTCAAAGGACAAACCCACCTCCATAGGTATCACAAGGGATAAGAAACTAAGAGTAATACTACTCAATGCCAGAAGTCTAAACCTCAAGATGCACGCACTCGAAACTCTCCTTAGCATGGAGAACATCGATATCTGTACAGTAACAGAAACCTGGTTCAGGGCTACTGAGAGTACCCCAGCACTACCAGGTTATACCTCATACCATGCTTTTCAGCCCCAAAACTTGGACCGAACCACAAAAGGAGGGGGTGTATCGATATTCATCAAAGATACCCACACCTCCAGGTTGGTGGCAAAACACAAAGCATCAGAGACTATCCATGTGCAACTAACAGTGGGTAAAACTGCCTTCCAGTTTATAGCCTGCTACAGACCACCCTCCCAATCCCAGGAACCCCACTCGGCCTTCCTGAGAAGACTGGAAAATATGAAGGTCTCTCCAAACACCATTATATTGGGCGACTTCAACTACCCAAACATAGACTGGGAGCATTACTCTAGCTCCAACACCCTAGCCCAAAGGTTCCTAGAATTTATAAACTCAAATGCTATGAAACAACTTGTTACCACTCCCACAACAGGGGAAAACATACTGGACCTGATCATCACCAACATGGGGACTCTATGCTCCAGACCAGAAGTGTATCTCTCACTGATAAGATCAGACCATAAACTAATCTCACTGGATATTCACATCCTGACCCCACCCCCTGCCCAGAAAACTACAGTGAAAAACTTCTCTAAAGCAAATTTCACACTCCTCAAAACCAAGGTGGAATCCTTCAAAGTCCCCGGGCCTGTAGAAAATACATCCCAGACCACAGAATCCTTTATAAACACATTCTATGAACACCTTCAGGAATGCATGGATCATGCGATCCCAAATAAAACCAAGACCCAATCCTCCAAAGGCAGACATCCTGTCTGGTGGACCCCAGCCATAAACCAACTATACAATAGAAGGAGGAAGCTACTAAATGATAGAGCAAAATCCCAAAAAGGGAAGGCATCACTGATCAGTATTAGCAAAAAACTACGGACACTCATAAAATTGTCTAAGGCCAACTTCGAGAGAAAATTGCACAGGACACTAAGGATAATTACAAGGCTTTCTTTAGTTATGTTAGGAACCTGGGTGGTAATTCCCAGATATGCTCAGAATTAGTCCAAAATGACAAAAAATACACCGAACCCACAGACATTGCCAACATCCTAGCTGACAGGTTCAGCGCAAACCCCCCCCTCCACACCAAAAGGAAAAATATCTATCCCAGCAGAGTGCTGCCCCCCTGACATCTCAAATGCTCAGGTAAGAGCCGCCCTCTCCAAAGCAAAAAACACAGCATCAATGGGACCAGACAGTGCCCCTGGCTGTGTCCTACATGAACTCCAAGAAGAGCTAAACCCAAACATAAAACTTCTGTTCAATCTCAGCCTTACTACAGGATATGTGCCCAAAGAGTGGCGTACAGTAACAGTGGTCCCTCTCCATAAAGGTGGTGCCTCAATGGATTCTGGAAACTATCGCCCTATAAGCCTGACTAGCTTGGTCTGCAAAGCTATGGAAAGGATCATCATGGACCTCATAAATAAAGATATTGGGGACCTCCAGACACTGGATCCTACCCAGTTCGGCTTTGTTAAGGGCAGATCCTGCCTCTTAAACCTGGTTGATTTCTTTGAAACAGTCACCAAGGCCATTGATGAGGGGAAGGTGGTCCACACAGCCTACCTGGACCTCGCAAAAGCCTTCGATACAATACCCCACTCGGGCATTATAGATAAGCTCACCAGCTTAAATATAAACCCCTATCTCACTAGATGGATTGCAAACTGGCTCAAGGACAGAACCCACATGGTTAGAATTGCTGGAGCCATGTCAGACTCCAAACCAGTTACAAGTGGTGTCCCACAAGGCTCAGTCCTGGGACCTCTCTTGTTCGGTATATATTTTTTGGAGGTACAGGCCAACACGGAAGGACTGTGGCTGACCAAGTTTGCAGATGACTGCAAACTGGCCGCCATAATCGACTCTCCAGCCGATGCAAGCATCCTCCAAAAGGGCCTCATAGAAACAGACAACTGGTGCCAGAGCCATGGCCTCAAGCTAAATGCCAAAAAGTGTATAGTCATCCCCTATGGCAAAAACAAAGTGCCCACAAATTACCACATAGGTGGTAATCCATTAAGTACAGAAGAAGTAATTAGGGACCTGGGGACCCAAGTTGATAGCAATCTCTCATTTGACAACCACGTGGCCAAAGTGGTTAGAAAAACATTATATATAGCCCACCTAATCATGAAGGGATTCACATCTAGATCAGGGGAGGTCATCGTGCCTCTTTACTCATCCCTCATCAGGCCCATAATTCAGTACAATGCCCCTTTTGGGATGTACCTTACCAGACACCTGCAGCAACTGGAAAAGACCCAAAAGTACCTCACCAAGAGGATCAAAGGGCTCAAACAGATGCCATATGCTGCCCGGTTAAAGGAACTCCAGATCTACTCAGTGGCATACCGTCTGTTCAGAGGTGATCTGTGCCTGACGTATAAAGCCATGTCCAACCCGGAATTAATGGACATGCTGCACCTCAGAAAATCCAAATCCCATCGAGCTACGTGCTCGAGAGACTTGAACCTCAGCACTGAAATAAATAGGACATGCTGGAGGGACAGATTCATAACCCAGAGGCTCCCTTCACTCTGGAATAAAATCCCAGTCCAGGTTAGGCAGAGTCCCTCATTGACTCTCTTCAAGAGGAATCTTGATGAGTGGATGGGAGATCATAGGTTTACCCCGGGTGTCACTTCTGTGTCACTGTTAGACAGAGGTACAGTATACTAACCTCGAAAAAGGGCATAGCTAAATAAATTTAAAATGGGTGGCAAAAGCCAAACACATTCTGGCTAGGCTTATAAATGCCCTAGGGCAGATAGCCTAATATGAACCTATGAACCTATGAACCAATGTACCTTGTTCTCCATTGGCCCTATGTGTTGTTAATCACCATGTCAATCACAATACTATGGTAGCATGTGCAAAGGTCACTTGTCAGTCACCTCTATGGTACAGTTGTGGAATATGTGGGTCATGTGGCAATGTCACAGCTGCCACATGTACACAGTCAACCCTCTCCCCTACACATGGACGTACAACACATGTATGAGATGCAACCACATAGCCAAACTGGGGACTAAGTGCTCTGAACCCAGTACTGGCATAACTTGTCAGGTGGCATGAAATACTACAGTGACTACAATACCAGTCTGATGTAGACCTACACTGACAGCGATCCAAACATGTTAACACACTGGGCCATTTGTGGAGCCTCAGAATAGCATCCTGCCTGAGCAGCAGACACCTCTGCAGCTGGCACACTGGCATACATTAAGCCAGAACACAGCACGTGCAACACATAGCACACAAATCCTGTGTGCCAAACAGTCACAGCCTGTACGGCTAGAAAACACACCTGCTACAGTTGTGTTAGGTACCTTTATTGTCCGGTACAGTGAGGTCCCACTCACCAGGCTGGACAAGGTGCAGGTCGCAGTGATATGCCCGTGGGGCACTATGGTCCACCACATAACACAAGCATACAGGTCAGTCAGAGGCATGGACACATATGACTCAGTCATTGTCCATGCCACTATGGCTGACCTGTGATGTACCTCCCTGGACTACATGATAGGGAACATGGAAGGGCTCTCTGAGCATGTGGCACAGGCTGGTATGACCCTGACCTTGGTTGGCATCATACCCTCACCAGGAATGCTGACGTATTACTGAATGCTGATGAATTACTGTAGCTACAACACCCTATCTGAAAGGTTCCTAGCATGAAGTCACTGCATTGCTATGGAACAACTTGTTACTACTCCCACAACAGGTGAAAACATGCAGCACCTGTTCATCAACAACATGTAGACTATATGCCCCAGACCAGATGTGTATCCCTCGCTGCTAGGTTGATACCATCTACATATCACACTGTATATACACATACCACATGCAGCACCCGCACAGAAGACCACAGTCATAATGTTATCCAGTGCAAATACCATGTATTCACATGTGGCAGGCATCAGACATGGTAACTATTGAAGGTCACAGGTACATATGTGTATTTGGCACACACATACATCATCTGTGTCTATTGCCATTACTGGTTTAATCGATGTCATGCATTATTGTGAACAACAACCCACACACATGGGCATTCTGTGTGACAAAAACACACATGGCATGTCTGGAATCCAAAGCCATAACTAACTGTGCTATGACAGTAGTGAGAGACGCAGTAGCAGAGCATGCTATTTGCATTACTGGGAGATTTGCCCTCTTCCGCTGCACTTGTAGGGTGCTGACATCATCTCTGTGTAGAGATTGGAATATGCAGCAGCTGGTGTGTTGTACTGGTTGGCAAAAGGGTCAGTTCTCTCACACATGTAATTGCACACACACTATTTTCACCTTCTCCTGCACACACTTGCTATTTGCAGGATTCAAACTCCTACCTAACTATATTATGACACTCTAGACGGACGCATTAGCGGAGTGTGCTATTTGCATTACTGGGAGGTTTCCCTTCTCCTGCTGTACTTATAGGGTGCTGACATCATCAGTGTTTAGAAAGGGGAATGTGCATCCTGTAGTGTGTTCTCCTAGTTGCCAAAAGGGACATTTCCCTCACACAGAATTGCATACACATTAACCCCCTTCAACCAAACACACACATTTGCAGGATTCATACCCCTACTTAACTATGTTATGGAGCACAAGATGGACGCATTAGTGGAGCATGCTATTCACATTACGAGGAGGTTTCTCTTCTCCTGCTATACTTATAGGGTGCTGACATCATCAGTGTTTAGAAAGAGGAATGTGCATCCTGTAGTGTGTTCTCCTAGTTGCCAAAAGGGACATTTCTTTCATACAGAATTGCACACACACTAACACCTCTCCCCACACACTGAGCAATTGCAGGATTCAAACCCCTCCCTACCTATGTTATGACACTCGAGACAGACACATTAGCAAAGCGTGCTATTCGCATTACTGGGAGATTTTCCTTCTCCTGCTGTACTTATAGGGTGCTAACATCATCAGTGTTTAGAAAGGGGAATGTGCATCCTGTAGTGTGTTTTCCCAGTTGCCAAAAGGGACATTTCCCTTCACACAGACACCAACCCCGCTCACACAAACACTGAGCATTTGCAGGATTCAAACCCCTAACCTAACTATATTATGACATTTGAGGGAGATGCATTAGCAGAGCACACTATCAGAATTACTGGTCATCTGTTCTGCACCTGCAGTATTTATAGGGTGCTGACATCATTATTTCTACAGAGGTATGTACATCTAGTAATACCTGTCAGGTGGGGGAGAGCATATATATGCATTTGCAGCCACCTACTTCAGGGTCAGATATGCACATCGCACTGGCAGGTTATGTTCTATACCATGCTTCATGACCACAGGACCTGTAACACACAACATAACCAGTTCGGACCACCTCTCCCACGTCCAGGACACACACTTTGCTTCCCTGGGAACAGTGCCAAGATATGCAGGTGTTCACATATACCATTCCAGTTGTTAATGTCAGGTGCAGGTATATTGTGTGTGGGAACTACTCAGGCCTCTACAACATTACCCTACAGCCACTACAATTTGTGAGTCCATGTGCTATGGCAGAACCACTCACCACAGCCACAAGGGGGAATACATATTGCACCTGACCATCTGCAACATGGGTACTCACTGTTCCACACCAGAGGTAGACCACCATTGTTGATATCTGACCATACCCACTTTTCCCTGGACATCCATATCCCATCCCCACCCCCAGGGAAGGTTGTCACTGCAAGCAAAGTGTATTTATCAAAAGCAGACATTACACTTGTGAAGACTGGGGTGGAAGACTTCAAAGGACCCATGCTGGGGGAGTATACAGGCCACTCTGCATAATCCTTGACAATTGCATTCTATGAGCATGTGGAAGGTTTGCATTGATCATGCTATCCCAAATATACCCATGACTGCTCCACAACAGGACACCTGTCAGGTGTACACCAGCCATATATGAGCTGTCCAACAGACAGAGTGAGCTAATACATTGCAGAGCAGTAGCCCACAGAGGGAGGACATCTCTGAACAGTACTGGCACGACACTTCAGCCCCTCAATCATCACGACAAAGTGTTGACAGTGAAATTGTCCAGCCAATGCAGATAAGGCTCCCCTCAGTCTGTTATTGACGCCCACTTACTGTTAGAGGTCCTCAGCAACTCTCTTCCAGCACACACCAACAACATGGATGTGGCTTAGCAAATTCAACCCCTGGGATCTCCACTGTGTCCCTGCTTGACAAGGGCACCGTACACTAGCCTCACACGGTGCCTTATGCGACCTACTTACAGTGGCACAGTAGCCTACTGTACTGGGGAGGCAGACGCCAAGCACACTCTGGCTAAGCTGTCATTCCCTAGGGCAAACAGCCTAGTGTTGACCTCTACACCCATATGTTTAATTGTCAGATGCACAATATTTGTTGCTGATAGACTGTTTGCAGGTCTTTATTGCCATAGCATTCCCTGTTTCTATGAACAACTTGTGTATCTGTGGAAGATGTTTGAATATGAGAGGGATCCGCTATATCACGTATGTCTCTGTAGTCATTTAACTGTGTGCACTGGGCAGATTGCTGTAATGTGGTTGGTTCCTGGAATAATACGTATAAATACCAGATATGTGTGGCCAACTGCTAAACTGAGATTTGGCCTGAGTGTGAGCATGCCCAGTTCAGGCTTTCCATGGTATGTTGTCTGACATATGTCTCATTTATCAAAGTGTGCGAGCATGCCCAGTGTGAGCTTTCCATATGTTGAACTCTGCAGCCCACCACATTTGTGGATGAGTGTGAACTTCAACAATATCTGACGTTTATGGTTGTGTGTTGTGTGTCATGTTGTGTAGTTACTGTCCAACTGCTTTGTGTCTGAACACAACAGGGATTATACTGTGCCTGCAGGGTATGCATGGGATACTTTGCATACAGTTGTCAACATCCTTTCATACTGACCTAACACTGTAGTACCGTATAGTGTACTGGTTCAGTACTTTCACTGTGGTGGACAGTATCCTGGGCTTTAGTCCTATCACTGCTTTACATTTTCATAGTGAGCACAACAGCCTGGTTAGGGGCCAGTTGTGCACATCTGACCATGTTGCATTATGTTCAGATATGAAGTACTTAAACCAGGCTTGTCCAACATTGGTAGTGTATTCCACAACATAGGTGTTCATTGGCAAACACTAGCAATGTGCCCTAGGCCATTTCTAATGCTAGCCGGAGAGTGTGTTTGTCCTTCGACACACATTGTAAGTGGAGTTTGCCATGACATATGTCATGGTTAGTATACTGTGCCTCCGTCTACCCGTGACATAACAGTGATACCCAGAGTAAACCTACCATCTCCCCTCCACTCATCAATATTCCTCTTGAGGAGAGTCGATGAGTGACTCTCTGGCTAACCTGTACTGGGAGTTTACTCAATAGTGGGGGTGGCTTCTGTGTTATGGATCATTCAGTACAGCTTGTCCTGTGTATGCCAGTGCTGGGGTTCAGGTCTCTCATGTGCATAGCTCACTGCCATTCAGATTGTACAAGGTGCAGCATGTTCATTGATTCCAGCTTGGACATGGCTTTATACATCAGGCACAGCTTGCCTCTGGGTGGGCAGTATGGCAGTGTGTGGAGCTGCAGTTTGTTTAATAAGGCAACACATGGCATCTGTTTAAGCTCTTTGATACTCCTGCTGAGGTACTTTTGGGGACTTTACAGTTGATGGAGGTGTCTGCTGAGGTACATCCCACAGGGGCTATTGTAGTCATTGTAACGCTGATGAAGGATGACTGCAGAGCCACAATGACCTCCCCTTATCTAGATCTGACAACCTTCATGATTAGGTGGGTATATGGTATGTTTCTGTAACCACTACAGCCACATGCTTGTCCAATGCAGGATATCTATCAACTTGTGTCCCCAGGTCTCTCATTACATGTTAAGTACTTAATGGGTTAACACCTATGTGGTAATTGGTGGGCACTTACTGTATATCCACAGGGGTTGACTATACACTTTTCTGCAATTAGCTTGCTAACATGGCTATGGCACCAGTTGTCTGTTTCTATGTGGCCCTTTTGTGGGATGCTTGTGCCAGCTGGAGGGTCAGATATGGTGGCCAGTTTGTAGTCCTCTGCAAACATGTACAGACACAGTCCTTCCATGCTGGCCTGTACCTATGGGACATATATACCAAACGAGGGAGGTCCCAGGACCAAGCCTTGTGGGATGCCAGTTATATCTGGTTTGTAGTCTGACATGGCTGCAGCATGTCTGACTATGTCAGTTCTGTCCTTGGTCTGGTTTGCAACCCCTCTACTGACATAGAGGTTTATATTTAAGCTGGTGAGCTTATCTATAATGAACACGTGGGGTATTCTATGGAAGCCTTTGCAAGGTCCAGCTATGCTGTGTGGACCATATTCCCCTCATCAATGACCTTAATGACTGTTTCAAATGAGTCAAACATGTTTAAGGGGCAGGATCTGCAATTAAGAAAGCCACACTGGGTAGGGTCTGGTGTCAGTAGGTCCCCAATATCTTTATGTCTGCGGTACATGCTGATCCTTTCCATAGCTGTGCAGACCAAGCTTGTCAGAATTCTGGGGTGGTAGTTTGCAGTATCCATTCAGGCAACACCTTTGTTGAGAAGGACCACTGTTGTTGAACACTGCTCATTGGGTACATATCCTGTGGTAAGGCTGACATTGAGCAGTAGTGTGATTTGGCATTCCATTCTTTTTGGAGTCCATGTCGGACTCAGCCCAGGACACCATCTCATACCATTGCTGCTGTGTGTTTTGCTTTGTAGATGCTGGCTGTTACCTCAGCATCTGCAATGTCAGGGGGCCAGCAGTCTGCTGGGATAGATATTTTACATTCTGGGGGGTGGGGGGGTTGCACTGCACCTGTCAGGTTGGATGTTGGCAATATGTGTGTGTGTTTGGTATGTTGTTTGTAATATTTGAGTGATTCAGAGCATATCTGTGAATTCCCAACAAGGTTCCTACCATCAGTTAAGAAAGCCTTGTGATTATCCTTAGTGTCCTGTACAATTTGTATCTTCATAGGTGCATAGGTTCATACTAGGCTATCCCCCTTAGGGCATTTATAAGCCTAGCCAGAGAGTGTGTGGCTTTCGCCACCCCTTGCTATGTGAATATTATGGCCATTTATGATTTTCTTTACTGTGCCTCTGTCTGGACGTGACACAGTGAAGACCCCCAGTGTACATCTATGATCATCCATCCACTTGGCAAGATTCATGTTGAAGAGTGTCAATGAGGGGCTCTGCCTAACATGGAGTGGTTCCAGAGTGTAGGGAGCCTCTGGGTTATGTATCTGTCCCTCCAGCACATCCTATTTCATTATGTGTTGAGGTTGACATCTCTCACTCTCACAGCTCCGATGGCTTTGGGTTTTATGGGGTGGAGTATGTCCATTACTCCTGTGTTGGACATGGCCTTGTACAACAGGCATACAAAGCCTCTGTGTAGGCAGTATGTGACTGCATTCAGCTGGGGTGTCTACAGCCAGGAAGCATATGACATATATTTGAGACCCTTTATCCTCTTGGTGAGGTTCCTTTGAGGTATTTCTAACTGCTGCAGGTGTCAGGTAAGGTACATCCCAAATGAGGCATTGTACTAGATTATGGGTCTGATAAGAGAACAGTATAGGGGCACAATGACCTCTGTTGACGTAGATGTGAATCCTTTCATGATACGGTGTCCAATATAGACAGTCTTCCTAGCCATGTTGGCAATGTGAGTGTCACATAACAGGTTACTGTCCACTTGTGTCCCTAGGTCCCAGATTACTCCTTCCATACATAATGGTTTACCACCTATGTGGTAATTTGTGAGTACCTTGTTTGGTAATTGGTGGGACATTCATACTGTTCAGTATCTTCAGGATGGCTGGGTGGGGTTCCTGTGTGTGAGAGTGTGGTCTGTAGCATGCTACATACTGTACAGCAGTTTTGCCTATGGTTAGTTGCACATGGGTGGTCTCCGATGCTTTGTGCATTGTCAGTTACCTGGACGTATGGGTGTCTGTGCTGAATATGGATACTCCCCCTCCTTTTATGTTTTGGTCCAGGTTTTGGGGCCATAAAGCATGATATGAGGTATAACCTGGTAGTGCTGGTATGCTGTCAGGAGGCTTGCAGCAGGTTTCTGTCACTGCACGGACATCAATGTTCTCCATTCTGGGGAGGGCCTCGGGAGCATGCATATTGAGGTTTACATGTCTGGCATTGGTCAGCATTACCCTTATGTTTCCACTTATGTTTTCTAGGGTGGTGGGTTAGTCTTTTCAGCCTTGCCTACGAAAGGCTCTATGGAGGTGGCAAAAGCCTTATCCAATATTCAGACGCCCAGGGGTAACAGGTGCAAGCCATCCCTGGAACAGCAGCTTGGCTTGTCAAGCATGACATCCCAAGCAGATAGACATTGGATCCCCTTGGAATGACACCAGTAATTGTGCCACTTGTTAAAGCTGATTATTCTGTGTTTGTACTGTGGCATCATTCTTGGTGAGGGTAGGGTGCTGCAAAACGGTAAGTGTCATACCGGCCTGGACTACATAATCAGAGAGCTCATCTATGTCTCTTTTCATGTAGTCCGGGGAGTTACATCTCAGGTCATTCACGCCAGCATGGACAATGACTGCATCATATTTCTACTTGCTTTGGGGTGACATGCGTACTTGTGTTATGTGGCGTATTGTAGCAGCCTACAGGCAGCTTACTGTACCCTTTCACTTGTTCAGTCTGGTGAGCGGGACAGCAGTGTGTCTGACTATGGAGTCACCTATTACAACTGTATCAGGCATGTTGTTTCTCCTTCTGGCCTGTGACTGTTTGGCACACCAGCTTTGTGTACTATGTGTTGCATGTGCTATGTTTGTAGGTTGTGGTTGCTTGGGTGTCTGCTTTGGAGGCCTCTGTTGGTGTGGTGTGTTTGTAATTAGGGCCTCCGGGAATGTTTTTCTGTGTTTATGTCTTTGGTTTGTAGTTGTGATAGGTCTATGTGGGACTGGGTTTGTGGTGTGTGTGGTTACCTTCTCCTCCTGACTAGTTTTGACAGTACTGAGTTGAGGGAGCTCAGCCTCCAGTTTGGATAAATGGTTGCATCTCTCATGTATATTTGTATTTCTTGGGGGGAGTTGAGGGTTGTCTGTGTACTTGGGGCAGGTGTAACATTGCCTCAAGATTCACAGATTCAACTTGCTGTAGCTGGCCTTAGTGGATTGTATGTGTGGACATATTTTATTGCCATACTACTGATCAGTGATTACTTCCCTTTTTATGTTTGCTCTATCATGTAGTAGCTTCCTCATTCTCTTGCATGGTTTGGTAATGGCTGGAGTCCACCATGCCTGATGCCTGCGTGTATGGCATTGTGTCTTGGTTTTATTTGGGATTGCATAATCCAAGCATTCCTGGCAGTGTTCATGGAATGCCTGTATAACAGGTTCTGAGGTGTGGCCCATATTTTGCACCTGCACAGGGCCTTTAATGGATTCCACATCAGTTTGGAGGAGTGCAACTTTTGCTTTACACATGTTTTTCACTGTGGTTTGCTGGCTAGGGACTGTGGTCAGCCTGTGTAAATCCAGTGTGATTACTCTATGGTATGGTCTTACCAGTGAGGGATACACTTCTCATCTTGCCATCCAGTACCCATGTTGCTGATTATCAAATCCAGTATGCTTACCCCTCTTGTGGGAGTGGTACGTTGTTCCTGGGCATTTTGGTTTATGGATTCTAGGAACTTTTGTCCTACAGTGTTGGAGCTAGTATAATGCTCCCAGTCTATGTCTGGGTATTTTCCGTCACCTAATATAATGTGGTTTGGAGGGCTTGATATATTCATGTATTCCAACATAGGCCAGGTGCAGTTCCTGGTGTTAGGATGGTAGTCTGTAGCAGGCTATAAACTGGGAGGCAGTTTTATCCACTGTTACTTGACCATGGCTAGTCCATGCTGCTTCTTGTTGTGGTACCAACATGGGGGTGTGGTTATCCTTGACAATTATTGCTAGTCACCCTCCTTTTGTAGCTTGTTCCATGTTTTGAGGCTGTCCAGCACAGTATGAGGTGTAACCTGGTAGTGCTAGGGTGCTGTTGTGAGCCTTGACCCAGTTTTCTGTTACAGGACAGATATCAACATTTTCCATACTGGGGGAGTTTAGACTGCATGCATCTTGCTGTTTAGACTTCTGGCATTGGGTAGCATTATATCTAGGTTCTTATCCCTTGTGATACCTATGGAGGTGGGTTTGTGTTTTGAGCCTTACCTATTCAGGGCACGCTGTGGGTAACAACAGCCTTTGCCAGTATCCATAAGGCCTGAACTGATAGGTGCACACCACCCCTAGCAGGTGGACCATCATGTCATGCTCAGCATGTCATCCCAGGCTGGCACACATTGGATCCCCTTTGACTAACTGCAATACTTCAGCCAATTATTGCAATTGATCATCTCATCATCATATTGTGGCATCCTGCTTGGTGAGGTTAGTATGTTAGTCAGGGTCATCAAGTGTGCATATACTACATGGTGTTACATTGCTTAACACATGGCATTCATGCCTCAGGTATTGCTGCAGGGCTGCCTCTGTCGGATGCACATACTACACTCCCTGTACATGTTTGAGAGCAGGTTATGTCATTTTAGGCATCCCTGTTATTATATAAGTGAGTCAGAGAGGGGTATCATTCCCAGGGTTCCTACTGAGCCAGTGTATGTGCTATGCGTTGCCTCTTTGCCAAGGCCAGGTCATACTGGGCATGCCTCCTTCTGCCTACTGGGTTGTTCCTCCTCCGAGTCACACTCTGCCTGTGATGGCCTTGGCAATGTTGGGGGGCTGTTTGGCCCGGCCCTATGCTGGTCCTGCTGCAGCTGTTTTTGCAAGATCATATTGTGTAGCATAGCACATACCATGACAATTTGGGTACATGTAGTTGGTGAGTACTGCAAGGCTCCACCAGATGTGTCCAGACAAAGGAACCATGACTTGAGCAGCCCAAACACACGCTCTATTTCATTACATGTTTGTGCGTGTGCCTCATTATGGTGTTCCTGTTCAGGTGTGTGTGCGTTTCTGATGGGTGTCATCAGCCACGGCTCCAGTGCATAACCTGCATCCCCCACTAGGTGTCCATGTGGGATGTCCCCACTGGCAAATGTCTGGTACAGCTGGGTCAAATGCCAGATATGGAATCATGGTAGCTCCCATGGAAGCCAGCACACACATTCATTATTATGCCCTGGGTATCACACATGACCTGGCAGTTGATGGAGGGGAAGCCCTTGCGGTTAATGTAGGCCCTACCCCGCTCACCGGCTTGTGCTTTGATGCGTATGTGCGTGCAGTCTATTGCACCCACTGCCTCAGGGTATTCCGCTATTTGCTGGAAGAGACGCATATTGCTGGCCAATACCTCATGGGCATTGGGGAAATATACATGATCACCAACATGTGCTGACATGGCATCCAGGAACTGGTGCAGTACCCTGGAGGCTGATGCCTGTGATATCCCCATCATATCACCAGTTGGTCTCTGGAAGGTACCTGTTGCTAGTATTCTTATGCCAACACATACCTTGGTTTTCACTGGGATGGGTTCCCCTCTGTTGGTTCTGTGTGTGAGGCGTGGCCTGCACAGCTCGACAATTTGCTGCAGGAGGTCTCTGTCCACTCTATAGCGCTCTACTATCTCCAGCTCATGTAACCCATGGTAGGTGACCCTGGGCCTGTACACTCTTCTCCGTCTCCTCACTGTGGGTTGTCTGGCACCATCTGCATTGTCACCACCCTCAGCAAGTAGCCTATGTCTCCTTATGACAGCTATGGCAGCCCCTAGCATTTCTGCTCTGAGTTCAGCTTTTTCAGTTTTCACTTCTAATAGCTTACTCCTGTCTTGCAGTGTCTCTTGAAAGAAACATCCTGCACTGCTGTTTGCAGAGTTTTAAGTGCTTGGCTGAGCTACTATTCTGCCTGTGTAATTGCCTGCTTCTAATTGTTTTCACCTGCTAGCTCCAGCAGTATTCCCTGCTAGTTTCCTACTAATTCTGTTGCTTCCTTTTTCCTCTCTGTTTCATCAAGGGGGAGCAACGTGCATACCAGCAGAAATACGCTCACAGTGGCTTACACGCACGCACACATGCTTACACGGTTCTGAATCTAATTATTCGGGTTAAAACTCACGCACACCAGTGCAACAGTATTACAAGTCTGCCAACAGGCTCCCACATGTTCAGTCTGCCTTACACGTGCGCACACTGCCCTACTCACGCTTCATGGCATGCACACGTGCGCATGCACGCCCAGCAAGAAATTTTGGTGTAAGCAACAGTGTACACCTTCCATTTCTTGACTTTCCCATGCGTATGTTGTGGCACTCCTCTTTCCGTGCTATGTGTCTGACATCTGTCATGTAACACTGACCTCCAATGAACTGCATTTCTTTCTACCATTCCCCCTGTGATGTCACCTATCTCCTACTCTATTCCTCCCCCTTATGTATCTCTTACACTACTCAGAATGTGCTCATTTGCTATGTGACAGTGGAATTCAGTATCCTAACACTCATTTACATCAGATTGCCTACTAATGCTTAGTTACATGTCTTAGACTCAGCTTCCCCCCTTAGCAACCACTAAACGGTGGCCATGTTGTTTTTGGTCTGCTGGCCCCTGCATTGTAAATCCATGTATTGCATAAAACCCACATTTGTGGGTTTATAACCTTCATTTTTATGTTTTATACAGCACAGCCCGTTTGCACAGGGCTGCGCTGCGTTTAAACATCGGCGATTGCCGAAAAAAAAATATATATTTTTCATATTTGCATCGGGGTACCTTGCCACTGGCCACATATTTGGCCATTGGCATGCTGCCTGACACTTATGCACCCTTTATTTGGAGCTGACATGGCACCATTGTGGTTTTTGCAGAAACGTACTCAGTTGTCAACTGAGTACATTTCTGCAGCTAAAACGGCTCTTACATGGGCTGCTTTGGGCTTCCTGGATCGCTAATCTACCTCATTTGCATGCCTTTGGGCTGCAAATGAGGTGATTAGCATATCCACGCCCACTCCATGTAAGAGACATTTTAGCTGGTCTCTTACACGGAATTTAGGTCTGTTCCTGGATCGCAAAGGCTGCATGGAGTCTTACACTAATTTTAGACTCCGTCCAAGCCTTCGTGAATCCTGCCCGTAGTGTTGGATGGATGTATTTGTTTCAATGGCTAAACTATTCAAGCAAGAAGTGTTAGACTGCATGGAGGGGGGGGGGGTTAAGAGGGATTTTAAAAGCAAATTTTTAATGATATATTTTTTAGCTTTTTTCGAGTGTCCACAATACTTACTATTTTATGTCTAATCATACCTTGAAATGCTAATGTTCACATGATGATTACTAATCAGTTCTTTACAAATAGCTCAGTAGGACAAATGCCATTTATTAACTGTATTTCCATAAATGTCAATGGATTAAATAATGGATGCCAAAGGGGTAGCTTAAATAGATATTTGAAGTTGCTTAATTCACAAGTTATTTATTTATTTATTTATTTATTTTTTACAGAAAACACAGTTATTTCCAGAGAACACAGAAAGGCTAAATACTAGAAACTACACTATAGTATCGAGTTTAAAATATAAAAATAGGGGGGGGGGTTATATTATGGAAAAAATCACTGCATATGCCTACGGTTATTGAAACATATCAAGATGATAAAAGCATCCTTTGTACTGTAACTATAAAATATAATAAAGGATATAACCTCTTATTAACTTGTATAGGATTCCTGGAATAGGAAGAAAAACCATTGACCAACATGTGGAACAAGTAATTCAAACCTCAAAAAGCAATATAATTCTAGCAGGAGAGTATATTGTCACCAAGTGATACTAACACAATAGGTAAAATAAAAATATAGGCATCCACAAAGGCATTGTTAACATTTACTGCATTTGTTTCATCTTAGAGACGTAAATGAATTTTCATAATAAAATTCCTTATTTTTTTCACATCATTCCCCTAGACGGGAAACACAATCCAGAATTTACAGAGTTTGTGTCTCTAATGACCTGACTGACTGATACACTAGGCAAAGTTAAAACAGTAACTTGCCCACTTTCAGATCACAATGCAATTAGCTTTGAGCTGTTCTGAAATCTAATAATAATGTTGAAATCAGATTAATAACATATATAACTTGTTTAAAAGAATTTAAATATTTTTTATTAAATAAGTCATTTCCTTTATAGAAATTAATAATATAGACGATACTTCAGAAATTTATTTATGAGATGCACTACAAGCATATCTTTTTAACAGAGTCACTAATTGGTTGTCAAATAAAAAAATGAGACAGAATTACATGAAATACAGAAAAAACTTGATACATTAAAATTAGAAAATCAGACAAATAAAAATAATACAGAAAAGATTAATAAGAACAACAAATACTTAGAAATCTTAAACATAAAACTAAAATCAACCTTGAGAAGTTTAACATGATTAACATCTTTCTCTATTATCCCAAACTCTATGTGCAATTTAGCCATAAAACAAAATTAATCAGTAAGTCCAATCACATAAAAGAAGTCTACTCACATAGGATGAAAAGAAAAGTAACAGACATAGAAGATATTCTAAAGGAATTCAGAAATTATTATAATAAAATCAATCAAAATAATATATTAATAAATATAGAAGAAATAATTAAAATATTTATTAAAAAATATACAAACTAAACTATCTGATGACCAGATGAAATTAATAGGCAAACTGATCTCTATGTCTGAATTTCAAACACAAATTTCTAAACTGAAACCTAATAAAGCACCAGATAACTATGGGATTGTATCTGAAGTTTATAAATTGTTACCCATAAAAACCCTAGACATACTACAAAATGTTATTACTATAGTCAAGGACCTAGCCAAAGTTTGCCCTTCCTGGAAATATGGCCTGATCTCTCCAGTTTTAAAAATTGACAAAGATCCTATGGAATGCTCTTCATACAGGTCAATTTCACTTTTAAATGTAGATTATAAATTGTTCATGGCAATTCATGCTAATAGATTAAAATATTTTCTACCCTCCATGATTGACAAAGATCAATCTGGCTTTATCTTAAACAGAAATACTTATGATAGTATTAAGAGAATAATCACAATAATTGACTATGCAAATAAATCAAAAGAGAACTTAACATTAATGAGTCTTGCTATTAATGGTGTTTTTGGTTTGGTAAACTGAAGCTATCTTCTGCTGGTTTTAGAAGACCATAATTTCTCAACTTCACACATCTTATTAATCTTGGTTGTAATGATTGTTTTGCATATGTTAAAATAGGTACTTTTGCTTCTGATTCTATATAAATTTTGAATGGACCCAAACAAGGATGTCCTCTTTCACCTCTGCTTTTACCCTAATTATAGAACCATTTGTTAATTTTCTGAGATCAAATATAGATATAAAAGGCATTAACATGCATGAAAATTTGAACTATAAAATTCAACTGTTTGCCGATGACATTCTACTGACAATAAATAACAATGAACACAAAAAAGGAAAAAAACTAAGGGTAATGCTGCTCAATGCCAGAAGTCTAAATCTCAAAATGCACGCACTCGAGGCCCTTCTCAGTATGGAGAACATCGATGTCTGTGCTGTGACAGAAACCTGGTTCAAGGCTCCTGAGAGCACCCCAGCGCTATCAGGTTTTACCTCATATCATGCGTTCCGGCCCCAAAATCCAGACAATACCAAGAAAGGAGGGGGGTATCCATATTCATCAAGGACACCCACACCTCAAGACTGGTGGCAACGCATGATGCATCGGAGACCATCCAGGTGCAATTAACCGTAGGCAAGACTGCTCTGCAAATTGTAGCATCTTACAGGCCACCCTCACAAACTCAGGAACCTCACATGGCCTTCCTGAAAACACTAGAGGGGATAAATGTATCACCAAACACCATCATACTAGGTGACTTCAATTACCCTAATATAGACTGGGAACACTACTCAAGCCCAAACACCCTAGCCCAAAAGTTCCTGGAATTCATAAACTCAAATGCCATGGAACAACTAGTCACCATCCCCACAAGAGGAGATAACATACTTGATCTCATCATCACGAACATGGGAGCACAATGTTCAACACCGAAGTATACCCTCACTGGTGAGATCAGATCACAAACTAATCTCGCTGGAGGTCCTCATCCCACCGCCACCTGAAATAAAAAGACCACAGTAAAGAACTTCTCAAAAGCCGACTTCACACTTCTAAAGACTAGTGTGGTCTCCTTTAAGGCCCCGAGCCGGCGGAAAACAGTACTCAAGCCGCTGAATCACTTACAAATGCCTTCTACCAGCACCTGCAGGACTGCATGGATAAGGCAATCCCAAGCAAAACAAAGACTCTTTGTACCAAAGGCAAGCGTCCAGTCTGGTGGACCCCAGCCATAAACAAACTCTACAACAAAAGGAGGAAGCTACTACAAGATAGAGCAAAATCCTTAAAAGGTAAGACACCCTTGATCACTATAAGTAAAAAACTAAGAGCTCTCATAAAATCATCCAAAGCAAATTTCGAGAGAAAAATAGCTAAAGACTCAAAAGACAATCATAAGGCCTTCTTTAGCTATGTTAGAAACCTAGGAGGAAACTCCCAGATATGCTCAGAACTAGTTCAAAATGATGTGAAGATTACTGATCCTACAGACATTGCCAACATACTGGCTGACAGGTTCAGTGCAAACTCCCCCCCCAAAAGGAGAGATATCTATACCAAACGATTGCAGCCCCCAAACATCTCCAGCCCAAGTGAGAACTGCTCTCCAAAGCAAAAACACAGCATCCATGGAACCTGATGGTGTCCTCGGCTGTGTGCTCCACGAACTCAAGGAGGAATTAAACCCACAGCTAGGACAGCTGTTTAATCAAAGTCTTACCTCTGGATACGCACTCCAGGAGTGGCGCACTGCAACTGTGGTCCCACTTCACAAAGGCGGTGCCTCCACCGACCCTGGAAATTACCGCCCATTAGCTTGACAAGCCTTATCTGCAAAGCCATGGAGAGGATCATAATGGACCTCATAAATAAAGACATAGGGAATTTGCAGACTTTGGATCCAACCCAGTTTGGCTTTGTCAAAGGCAGATCATGACTTTTAAACTTGGTTGACTTTTTCAAACAGTCACCAAAGCCATTGATGAGGGAAAGGCAGTCCATACAGCCTACCTCAATCTGGCTAAGGCCTTCGATACAATACCCCACTCGGGTATCATTGAAAAACTCATCAGCTTAAATGTTAACCCATATATCACAAGATGGGTTGCAAACTGGCTGAGTGACAGAACCCACAGGGTCAGAGTTGCTGGCGCCATGTCAGACTCAAAGCCTGTCACAAGTGGTGTCCCACAGGGCTCAGTCCTGGGCCCACTCTTGTTTGGCATCTACTTTTCCGAAGTACAAGCAAACACAGGAGGGTTATGGCTGACAAAGTTTGCAGATGACTGCAAACTGGGCGCCATAGTAGAAAACACATCTGACACAGATATCCTTCAGAAGGGTCTCACAGAAACGGATAACTGGTGCCAGAGCCACGGCCTAAAGTTAAATGCCAAAAAATGCATAGTCATACCCTTCGGGAAAAACAAGGTTACCCCTAGCTACCAAATAGGTGGCAATCCACTGAGCACAGAAGAAGTTATCAGGGACCTGGGGACCCAGGTTGATAGTAGTCTGTCATTCGACACCCATGTAGCTAAAGTAGTTAGGAAGACCTTCTACATTGCCCACCTTATCATGAAGGGATTCTCATCTAGATCAAGGGAGGTCATAGTCTCCCTTTACTCATCACTCATCAGACCAATGATTGAGTACAATGCCCCATTCGGAATGTATCTGACCCGACACTTGCAGCAGCTGGAGAGGCCACAAAAGTTCCTCACCAAAAGGATAAAGGGTCTCAAAAATCTGTCCTATGCTGCCCGACTGAAAGAACTCCAGCTCTATTCAGTCGCTTACGCTTGCTCAGAGGTGACCTTTGCCTAACATACAAGGCCATGTCAAACCCAGATTTGATGAATATGCTTCACCTCAAAAAATCTAGATCCATCAGAACCACAAGGGCGGGAGACTTAAACCTCGACACGGCTATTAATAGGACGTGCTGGAGGGATAGATTCATCACCCAAAGACTCCCTATGCTGTGGAACAAAATCCCGGTACATGTGAGGCAGAGCACCTCGCTGGCCTTGTTCAAGAGAAATCTTGACCAATGGATGGGAGATCGCAGATATACCCCAGGGATTACCTCAGTGTCACTGCTTGACAGAGGCACAGCAAAATAATGGGTATAGTTCCCCATACTAAAGGGGTGGCGTAAGCCACAAAACGATGGGCTAGGCTTGTAAATGCCCTCGGGCAGATAGCCTAGTATGAACCTATGAACCTCTGAACCTATGATAATTCTCTATCTACAGCTTTCTTAGCAATGTATGTATTTCAAAGAAAATCTGGTTTAACAATTAACACTGGCAAAGCAAAATTCTTACCTATAAATACAAGTAAGACTAGAATCAAAAATACATTCATTAAACATATTGTCAAAAAGAAGAAAATGAATTATTCAGGAATAATTATAACAGATAACATTAAAGATATAATAAACCATAATTATACTAACAGTATAAACAATATAAAGAATCTAACAGATACATGGAATATTTTTTCTTCATGATGGAAGAGAGGCTGTCTATACTCAAAATAATCTTAACAAAAGTCATATATATTATACAATCAATGTGATCCCCCACACACAAAAAGTTGCATGAAAGAGTTTAACACTTTAATTATAAGATTTCTCTGGTATCTCAATAAACCAAGACGTGCTTTAAACCATCATATGAAAGACTTGGCAGCAGGAGAGCTAGGGCTACCTGATCAAGAATTATTTTCATTATCATCAATTTATTAAACAATATATTTTTTGGGATTATTAACAGTTGCATAGCTAGATGGAAAGAGTTTTTTTAGGAAATATGTTTATAAACTATAAACATAATACATAGTTGATTAATTATCTCATAGTAAATAACAGTCCACACTGGTTATTAAAGGTTTACCTTATTGGAAAAAGTTGCAAAACAAGTGACTACTTTTTCATTTCTATGATATTAAACACTTTTAAACATTTTACATACAGAAACCTGGCATATAATGCATGGATCTTACTTATATTTCCTATGGCATATACCCAAAATAACATCTCCACCTCAAAGTTAGAAACAGTGATCACATTTAAAGAGAAAAATCTGCTATATTGGTTTTAATTAAGGAAAGATGAAAGGCTACATTATGTTGATTATATTGGGAACAAATATAATTGAGATAAAGACATGTGGCTAGATGTACAATCCTGCATACAACATGCAGAAGGGGAAAATAAGTTAATCCAACCAGGGATAAGAGATCATATCCCAAAATTGATTGAACATCTAATATTCGTAATGCAACAAAACGCACTTGGGTAGGGTCTCATATCTAAATTATATAGAGTTGTGTGAGAGAAACAAAATGTTGCAATAACAATTATTGGAACTATTTTACCCAAATTAATAACAGACCTCCTAGTGAAGAAGATAAAAACTTAATTCTAATATCTTCTAAACATACAACTTAATCTCTTAGATGGAATCTCTTTACTTGGAAATTTTTGTATAGATCTTTCTTCACACAACATAAAACTGAATTAATGTTCAAGCAGAAACAAGTTTGTTGGAGATGTAAATAACACAAGAAAGGTCTTCTCTTCTGTGCATAATTTAGATATTCTGCCAACCTGATTTACAACAATGTTATTAAAAATATGCCTAGGGTGCATACTAGAGAAATAAAGCATATGATTCTGCCACATAGACTTCCTATGAAGACTGGTATCTTGAAGAAGAAGAGAGGCTTATTAGCAACTTTAGTCAATTTGGATATGATATGGGGAAATTGGATCTGAACAATGATAAGATTATGGTTATACGAAAAGGAAAAGGTAGACCTTATTACTCTTCTAGGATTCCTGAAGGTGATAGTATATTTCATCCTTCTGCCACACAAAGAAAAACATCTACTATGAGAGGTAACCTAACCTACACGATGGATCATGAGAACGTTTGCCAGGTAGTTAAGAAATATTGGCCGATTTTGACTTCAGACAAAAATATCAAAGGAATTGTAGGTGATGCCCCAAGTTTTTTGTTTAAAAACAAAAAGAATCTTAAAAGAATACTATGTAAAAATGATATGGTACACGTCCCAGTACCAATTATGTTCATACCAACCTGTTGGGAATAAAGAAATGTGGCTTTTGAAAGGTTTGTAGTGTTATTAATTGCACTAATACATTTACACATCCTGTCACTAAGCCGAAATTTATTTTCCATGGGTCAGCCAACTGTCTAAGTAGCAATGTTGTTTATATTGCTACCTGTACTTTATGTACTGCATTCTATGTTGGAAAAATGAATATGAAGCTCAAAGAAAGGATTAGCAAGCACCATTCGGATATTCGTAACAGTAAGGAAACCGATTGTTTATTTACACACATTCGTGACCATGAAGGACACAGTTTTATTTTCATGGTCATTTCTTTGCTACAGTTCATTATAAAGGAAGGAGATTTAATCAACTTGACAGAAAGGGAAGAAGCCAAATGGATAATGAGGCTGAGAGCCGATTACCCTCCTGGTCTTAATGGATGTGCTCCTTTGAAACCTTTCCTCAAGAATCGGAAAGCTATTCAATATGTTTCTTTGTAGAACTGGTTTGCCACTTTTGTTCATCAGGCCATATGTAGTAACTATAGATTTCTAATTTCATGGTTCTTGTTTGACACAGGTTTTAGACTGATCCCATTTTCAAAGAGAAAGAAAAAGAAATAGAAGTATCGTGCATTTGCATAAGGGGTGCGTTTATTTCTCTTTTTTTGAATGGACTCGTCAACAATGGATGAGTTGCAATATTATTTAGCTTTATTTTCATTTATATTCTTTGTTCATTTATTGTCTTTATAATAACTTTTAACAAAGGAATTTTAACAAAGGATTTATAAAGATTTTTAACTTTAAGGAAGTATGATCGCAGCTATAGCTTGGAGGTGTGTACACTATGACTGCTTCTGATTGGATGTGGCTATCATTACTTTGAGTTAGCCTTATTGGATGTTGATGGTTTTTAAACATCAGAACCCGGATGATTCATTGGATCTGAAGAAGGCTTTAATAGCTGAAAGCGCTTGTCCCTCCATTTTATACAAAAGGTTTCTTTTATGCTTTTTATGCTTTTCCTTGCATTACTGCGTTCGTAAATAGCATATTGTGAAATTTTATTTTGGTTCCAGTGATTTCATTGTGTTGCAACGCTCTTCTGCATTTTTCCTTTTGTTGTTTTCTGTTGAGTGTTCTTTAGCAGAGGTCACTTTTTTTAATATTTAAGAAAATATAAGGGTCATGCTGCTACACGGTAGGAAAATTACACTCCCTGAAAGCACTTCTATCAATAGAAGATGTAGATATGTGTGCAGTCACAGAAACCTGGTTTATGGCCTCAGAGAGTACCCAAGCCTTGCAAGGCTACAATGCCTTCCACACCTTCAGAATGTAAAAGGAACATGTGAAAATCAAAGGAGGCGGTGTTTCAGACTATATTAGAGATAAATTCATCTCATAAGTAGTTAGACTGGACAACTCCTTGGAGTTACTCCATGTCCAGTTTACAGTGTGTATGACCCCCCCCCCCCCCATTCATCTCTTAGCCAGTTATAAATACTTCTCCATGGGTCACTACACCAAGAAAGCCTACTTAACCAAACTGAAGACAATCCAAATTTTAGCAAATACACTGGTTATGGGAGATTTCAATTATCCCACCATCAACTGGGAAACCTATTCTAGCCCAAACTCACTAGCAAAAAAGTTCCTTGACTTTGTGAATTCAAGTGCCCAGGAGCAAATTGTCCATGTCCCGACAAGAGGAACAAACATTCTAGATCTGGTTCATAAGTTCATAGGTAGGTACTAGGCTATTGGCCCAAGGGCCTATGTAAGCCTAGGCAACAAGTTTCCCTGGCTTACGCCACCCAAGAAAGTTATTTTCCTATGCTACTGTTGAGCAGAGACACAGAAGTAATCCCATCCACTCATCAAGATTTTTCTTGAAGAGTTATAATGAAGAACTTTGCTTGACATAGATGGGTAGCTTGTTCCAGAGTATGGGAAGTCTCTGGGACTGGAATCTATCCCTCCAGCATGTCCTGTTTATTGTGACAAGGTTTAGGTCCCTAGAGCATGTAGCTTGGAGGGACTGTGATTTCTTTAGGTGCAGCATGTCCAGCAGCTCTGGGTTTGACATAGCTTTATATGTTAGAGATCACCTTGGAGTACGCAATATGCTATGGAATAAAGCTGGAGTTTTTTGAGACAGTCAGTGTAGGACATTTTTTTGAGGCCAGTAATCCTCTTTATGAGGTACGTCTGTGGCCTTTCCAGCTGCTGCAGATGTCTTGAGAGGTACATTCCAAAAGTGGCGTTGTACTCTATAATGGGTCTAATGAGTGTCGAGTAGAAGGGAACCCTGGGCCATGTTTGGTCCTCACCAACATGTCAAACAGGTGCACTGCTGTAACTGCTGGACCCTCATTAGTTACAACTGATGACAAAACAATCACCTTCGAACTGACACTAACACTAAAACTCAAAAAGGGTGAAATCAGACCAAAAACTTCACCAAGGCAAACCATACCCTCCTAGATGAAGGCATAAATGCATTCCAAGCTCCACCCCAAGTTGAAAGTGGTAACTATGCCAAAGCTTACACTAAAGCCCTGTACAATCATTTGTATAAGTGTATAAACTCATTTGTATCAGACAGAATTAAATCCAGAGCCCAAAGTAAAAGCAAGCTGCCATGGTGGGCTTCCAGCATCAATAAACTCTAAAATAAATGCAAAATCTTTCTGTCCAAGAAAACAAAGACAAGAACCCAACAATGAAAAAGCACCATCCTCAGCCTTTACAGGCAAATAAGACAACTTGGCAAATCATCCAAGAGCTCCTTTGAGAGAAACCTAGCAAGTACTGCCAAAGATAACTATATAGCCTTTTACAGCTATGTACCTAACCTAAATGGTAAGGTCCAAGCATGAGCAGAACTGGTGGCCAGTGGAATCACACACACTGACCCCATAGAGATAGCAAACCTGATAGCAGATAGGTTTGGTAAAACTTTCACTTCCTTATCCCCTCCTAACTTATAAAAAACCCTCCCCCAAAACTCCCCACCACCTTACATATCTGAAGAGCAGGTTCTTAAAGCCCTGTCCAAGGCAAAGAACACAGCCTCTATGGGACCAGATAACATCTTGGGCTGTCTTCTAAACTGTCTAAAACATGAACTAGCATTACCACTTAGTACCCTTTTCAATCATAGCCTAACCTCAGACTTTGTTCCTGTGGGATGGAGAACAACACAGTTATCCCCCTCCACAAAGTTGGCCTAGCAACAGACCTGTGGAATTACCTACCCATAAGCCTGACCAGCCTCATCTGTAAGGCCATGGAACGTATCATTATGGACCTCATAAACAAAGACATAGTTGACCTCCAAACCCTGGACCCTACCCAATTCAGCTTTGTGAAGAGCAGATCCTGCTTGCTATATCTGGTGGATTTCTTTGAAAGTGTGAACAAGGCTATTGATGAGGGCAAATCTGTGAACACAGCATACCTCGACAAAACCTTTAAACACAGTCCCACATTCAGGCATTACCAATAAACTTAGCAAACTGAATGTAAATTTCCTCATTATAAGTTGGGTTACCAAGAAGTTCATGTCAAAACTAAAGGGTTGTGGCTGAGCAAGTTTGCAGACAACTGCAAGCTAGGTTCAATCATTGAATCCTCAAATGATGTCAGTATACTCCTGGATGGTCTCACACAGAACAACGACTGGCGTATTAGTCACAGTCTTAATCTGAATGCAAAGAAATGCATCATCATTCCCTTTGGCACAAACAATGTCCCTTCACACTACAATACCCTAACTATCCATGAAGTGGTAAGGGACCTGGGATTACAGGTTGACAGCTACCACAACTTCAACCACCATGTGTCTACCATTGTAAGATTAATAAAGGTATCACCTCGAGAGCAAAAGAATTTATAACCCCCCCCATACTTGTCTCTTATCTTGCCCATAATTGAGTATAATGCCCCATTCAGTATGCACCATACTTAGCATCTACAGCAATTACAGAAACCTCAGAGGTTTCTATCAAATAAGATCAAGGGCTTCCAGCATGTGCCTCACATGAACAAACTAAAATCCCTGTCACTGTACTCTGTTTTGTACAGACTTCTTAGGAGAGACTTATGCCTGTCCTACAGAGCAACCCAGGGTCCAAACTTAACAAACTTACTGCATATCTATAAATCAAATGGGTCTATGCCTTCCCATTCCAGGGACTTTAATATAGCCTGTGACTTAAATGGGACATGCTGGAGGAATAGATTTATATCTCAGTGACTGCCATGTCTTTGGAACTGGCTACCAATTCATGTCAAATAGAGCACCTGTATGACACTGTTCAAGAGGAACCTGTATGAGTGGACTGGGTACCGTAATTTCTTACTGGGGATAGTGCCCACAGCCAAATATCCTAGAGATGGCCAGTCATTGCTAAATGCAATATTGGGTATCGACTAGTACCTCTATGGTATTGCATTGGGTTGAAATGATGAGGGACATCTACTATCAAGTCACTGGTTACTTGTGTTTTAACCAATGTAATTTGTTGACATCTATGTGCACAACCTGCTATATTTATTAAGCTGCAGTGTTATATTTTTTGTAAATATTCTTGCATGCCATTGCTGTGTGTATGTGTATTGATCTTGATCTCATGTACATGCCATTTATGCCAGTGATAGACAGACATACATGTACATCTTCACGTGTGTTGCCTTTGATATGGTATATGTGTGTAACTTACACACATTCCATTACATGTTTGTTTGTGTTGTGTATACCTACTTATATATGTAGCAGCCTTTGTTGCTCTTCTGCTGTACTTCTATTTGGCATTGTACTTGTTTTTTTTTTTTTGCCTTTCACATGCATGGTCATAAGTTTTGTTCTGTCCCCGGTGGAATTATCTAGTATAGTTAACCTGCATTTGCTCATCTGTAATGTTTCTTGGTTTACACCTGCACTACTGGAGGATTAATTTGGATATGCATAGATGACACCTCTGTACTGGGCCAGTAATCAATGATCCTCAGTCCTCACCATTGGCAATAGTGGGAATGTACACACTGGGAGGATGACAAGTACACACACAGTAAAGTGCAATTTCCCTTAAGAGCACACAGAGATCACAGTCAGTCTGGGGCTGGTTTCTCTCTCTTTCTCCAGATCCCCAATAAGACTCCCCAATGGCACAGCTATAGGGTTGAGATCTCAACTGAGTGGCCAAACCAAGATCCCCAATACCCTCTCTATCCAACCAGTGCATTGCGTCCCTGCCCAAGTAGCTGACACACATACTCTTTGAGATTTGATTTATATACAAACATACACACACACACCTGGGGAAGGCTAGCACAGGTTTACTAGCTATGCCCCCTTCTGTCGAGACTATAAGGTAGTTCCAACTGCCACTAGCCAACTCTTATCAGCTACTTTAAGGCCCTTAACAAAGGGTGTCCAATCATACTGTATAATGTTACTATTAATCCAAATTGTAGTCTGACCAAGAGCAAGGCTATTTAGGAGTGGCGTGTACAGTTTCACCAAATAGATATGCAAGTACTCTAAGAGCTTAAATATCTCTAAACAGACCAGCCACATTTAAAAGGTTTAAATATATTTAATAATGCATAATAAAAGAACAAGACAATACTCAGTAAGCAATCAGTTACATGAGTTAAAATCACAAGAAATATTTAAAACAACATTGCAGGACAGTCTCAAATAAATAAAGGAAGCACCTAAGCTACACTTTACAATATTCCTATCTGAATCTAATATAGTTACTATGCCCTAGAAACTTACTTACAGCAAGGCAAGTTCAGATGAGTGGATGTTTCCTGGTCAAAGACAAAGTACAAAATGGACTGTCTCTCTCTCTCTCTCTCTGAAAGAGAGAGTTCTTAAATTAATATCAGATATTACTGCTGGGTTAGCTTGGATGGCATCACTTTTTGTCACCTGACTTTCAGTTCCCAAGCTAAACAGAATTTAGCATCTCCCTCTCTCTCTGTGAAAAATACATATCTCTTAGATGTTTGCAGATCCTGGAAGTCATAAAACAATAAAACACTTCTACATCTCAAACCTAGTAATTACTTCTCTTTTTCAAGACAATACAAAAACATACAGCTCTAGACATTGTGTCTGCTGCTGCACTGAAACTGAAAGATAACATCTTCTGTATAAATCATATCAATATTCACAAATGACATAGAATTATTTAGAAAATTCCTGATTGCTGGGTTGGCAGTGTGGCAATTTCCCCCTGAAAAGTCAAGCTAGTTTTTCAAGTGACCCTTGAGAGACTCTGCTTGAGAGGGTTGACTATCTGGAATACCTTACCCATTTCCTGTCTTGAGACCCCATCTGTGTTGGCATTGCTGGCACTACTGCGGTGCTGCACTATCATATCAAATGCCTGCAGCCCTACGCTCCACCATAGAAACTTGTCATTTTGCTGGGTGGCTCGATGTAGCCATGTTAAGGGATTGTGGTCTGTAACTACAGTGAATTTCCTTCTATAGTGCCCACACTATAGCTAGTTCTTCCTTTCCTACAGCTGCATAACACTTCTCCCTAGATTGGAGCCTACAACTGAGTTATACCACTGGGTCCTTTTCTCCCTCTGATAAGACCTAGCTGAGTACAGCCCCCACCACATGGTTTGAAGCATCCACCTGCACAACAAATTATTTGCTGTAATCTGGACTGGCTAACACAGGGGGTCCCACCAAAGCTCCTTTAAGTTTCTGGAATACCTGCTTACATGCTGGGGTCCACACTACCTTATCTGGCTTGTTTTTCCTTGTCAGGTCTGTGAGGGGAGCAGCTATGGTACTATAATTGGGGACAACTTTCTGTAGTACCCTGCTGTCCCTAATAATGCCAATGCCCACACCTGCTTTTTGGTAACAGGGGCAGGCCATGCCTGAATGGCTTCTGCTTTGGCTTGTTCTAGCCTGATCTTACCACTCACCACTCAATGTCCTTGGAACTTACTGGGCTTAATGATCAACCCTGCCCTCTGTAGTCTGCCCAGCACCTCCCTGACATGCTGAAGGTGAACTTGCCAGGAATGGCTGTAGCTGGCAATATCATTCAGCTAAGCAAGGGCAAATCTCCTGCTCTAGGATACGATCTACCAGCCTCTGTAAAGTCACTGGGGCATTTTTCATCCCAAAGGGCAGCTTTGTGAATGCATACAAGCCAAAATAAGTCACAATGGCTGACCTCTCTCACTAGCGCTGGGAGTCAAGGGCACCTGCCATTAACCCTTGGTAAGATCAATAGTGGTAAGATACTTAGCCCCACCCAGCTGCTTTAGGGCTTCATTTGTCCTGGGCATGGGGTAAGCATCTGACTTTGTGTGACTATTTAATTTCCTGTAGTCCACACAGAACCTGATGTTGCCATCCTTCATTGACACCAGCACCACTGGGGAGACCCAGGTATTTCTAGACTCCTGGATTACCCCTAGTTCCAACATTTCCTGTATCTCCTCCCTCATAGTCTGTCTCTCCCAGACACCCTATAAGTGGCCTTTGGGATCCTGTATCCACATGGTGCTCTACCAGGTGGGTACACCCTGGTTTCCCAGTGAACATGTCCCTGAACTCCTGTAGCATTGCTCAGATTTCTTGAACCTGGGTAGGGAATAGCTGCTGGGGCACTGCTACCCCTTCCACTGAGATGTCAACTTGAGCCTCACTGTGGAGATCAGTCACCAGATCCCCCTCAGACTCCTCCAGCCATCCACTGCAAATACTCAGTACAAAGGCCTCCTGATCATGGTAATGTTTCTTCATGTTAACATGGTACAATTTGTGCCCCTGCCTCTTGCCTAGCAGTTGTACCATGTAGTTAACATCACTGACCTTCCTTACTACCTTGTAGGGTCCCTCCCAAACTGCCTGTGAATGTTGTGTCCGGTAGGAATGAGAACCATTACCTGCTGTTGTGGTGATGTGGTTATCGAAGGTGAGACCACTCTCCACCTGTGTCCCTAAGTCTCTCATCACACTTTCGGTGTTTAGTGTACTGCCACCTATGTGGTAATTCATGGGACATGTTTTTTCCTAAAGGGGATAACTATACATTTCTTTACATTGAGCTTGGGCCCATGGCTCTAGCACCAAGCATCTGTTTCTGTAAGGCCCTTTTGTAGAATATCCACATCATTTGGGGATTCAATAATGGCTCCCACCTTGCGGTCATCTGCGAACTTTGTTAGCCAAAGTCCCTTAGTGTTGACCTGTGCTTCAGCGAAGTAGATGCCAAACAAGAGCAGTCCCAGGACTGAACCCTGAGGTACTCCACTTGTCAATTGTCTGCAGCTGGATTTAGAGTCAGCTACTTTTACAGCCTAGGTTCTGTCAGTAAGCCAGTTGGCAACCCATCGAGTTGTGTCTTGAGTGTAGCATTGTCTTGAGTTTAGAGTTTAATCTCTCCATAAGACCATAATTCTGGGCATGGTAAGAGGTGGTCTTTAGGTACTTCACCCCACAGAGCTTCCACAGACAAGCCAGCAGGTCTGACATGAAATTGGCACCTCTGTCAGTCAGTGTTTCTTTTGGGAAACCTACCCTTCTGAAAATCTCTAACAAAGAATTTGCCACCTTCTCTGTCTCAATGGAGGATAATACCACTGCCTCAGGAAATCTGGTAGTATAATCTACTACCACTAGGATATTCTTCTTCCCTGTGGAACTAGGGGTAATCAGAGACCCCACAATATCCATAGCTACCCTCTGCAATGGCTCCTCAATCACAGGCAAAGGCATAAAAGGAGCTTTCACCTTGTCACCTGCCTTGCCTACCTTTTGGCACTGCTCACAGGTCCTGCAGTACCCTGTTACATCTCTAGAAATTTCAGGCCAATAAAAGTTCTGCATAATACATCTCTTGGTACCCTTTATGCCCATATGACCTGCAAAGGGAATATCATGGGCTATGGCTAGGAGTCTCAGATAGTAGGCACACAGCACTATCAACTGCTGTATTCTCTCACTCTCTACCCCTCCCTCAGGAGTCCACTCTCTATACAGTAACCCTTTGTGTCAGTATACAGATTCCCCTTTCCCTTGAGAATCAGGGCCCTCACTAGCTGCCTTCCTCTGGCTTTGTAAAGCAGGGTCTGAGAGCTGAGCCTGTCTCAACTCTCTCTTTGTAATCCTTCCCAGCTCCCCTTTCACAGGAAGTCTGGCATCCTCAGACAGTAGTGTCTTACTGTCAGCCTGGGTACTACTACTCACCTCTGTCCTTGCATTCTGTCTTTCCAAGGGAACATCAGTACCCACAAGTAGCTGCAGCTCACCTTCAGTCTCACTGCTACAGGGTAGCTCCCTCCCTGAAGTAACCACCTCAACAGTCCTGGCTGCAAGTGTGCAGTCTGTCTGGGTACCCCCAGGTTAATAGACCCACATGCTTGTCAACAAGCCTGACTGCATGTAAATGAATGCACACAGGGTACTGCATTATCAAAATCATTCACTTTCAGGACATCTGTAGAGATATTCTCAAACACACCTACTTGCTTACTTGCTTCCATTTCCACCCTCTCAATCAAGGTGAACTATAGCCAAAGGTATTTGGAATGGAGTCCCTCCTAAAGCTCTGACTGGAGTAGACTGCCCAAGCAAGTAGTGCTCATCTTTAACCACTGCAGGCTTCACAATGCTTAGGTCAGAGGCTGGGCCTATCTTAGCAATGCTCTCTTTCCCATTTACTAAGATAGGATATAACCTCTTGTGGTAGTTTGGTACCCTTGTTGTCTCAAGACAACTTACTCCTGGTATTTTGTCATTCCCACTTACCGGCTTTCCCACCTTTTGTTCCCCACCTTGCATCTATGGACATATATATGTGACATGGCCCCACTGGTTGCATTTAAAACATTTAACCCTTCATCCTGGATGTGTAGCTAGACTAGTGGCTTTCTGTGCTACTGGTGGACACTGTTGGGGCAGTCTGGCCTGCCCACCATGGGTTCCCTTAGACCTACTTGCTAGGAATAGGTCTCTCTTCTTCCCCAACTCATCTGCAGTTTTGCATTATCTATCAACTAACCAGATTCTCATGTCATCAGGCAAAGTGCTAAGGGCTTGTTCCCTCACCAAAAGGTCTGCCAGCCCTTCAAAAGTGGTGACCTGACATCCACTCACCCACCTATGAAAGTAAGTGCTTAGTTCAGCAATATACTGACACACTCTTTCATCTGCTTTGCGTCTATGCTCACGGAACTTTTTCCTGTAAGCTTCAGGTGTTAACTTAAAACATTCTAAAAGACAGTTTTTTACAGTATTATAATTTTAGTAATCAGTATCAGACACTTTAGAAATAGCAGTTACAGCTTTACCATGGAGTAAGGGGGTCAAGAACGTTACCCAGAGCTTTTGGTCAACATTATACTGTTTACATACCCTTTCAAATATACGAAAGAAACTATCAAAATTATACCCCTCTGTAAATTGTGGAAGAAATTTACAGATCTTTGTTGCTTCTGGGGTTTGGTTACTCCCTTCCCCATTACCTCCATGACCCTGATGAAGAGTCAGCATCTCCTCTTCATGTTGCCTCTGCCTCTCATTCTCTTCAGCTTCCAGACATCCCAGTCTCTCTGCTGCTTCTAATTTCATTTGTTTCTCCTTCCATGTTCTCTCTGCTGATTCTATTTCCAAATGTTTGGCCTCCATTTCAAGTCTCTTTAACTCTAGACAGATTTTTAAGTCCTCTGTGGAAAGGTTGAACTGTCCATTTTCTGAGAGTTGTACATCTCGAAGGCCAGCCTAGTTGTCTTCCTGATTGCTGGTCTGCAATGCAGCTATGTCCAAGGCTACAATCATTTCTACCTTAGTCAGGCTGGGATGCACCAGTCCTTTAGCCTGGCACATCTCAGCCAATTGGCTCCTTATCAGCTTGCCATAATCTTCTGATGACATGCTTGCCTGCTCTCCCCGACTAACTAATCTAACAAAAAAAAAAAAGAAAACAATTGTGAAATGAAACCCTGAATGGTCACTGTGTGGCTGATTGAGAGCACAAACACCTTCTTTAGTGACCACTGTTTACAGGCTACAGGAATTCAATATCCACACAACTGAATCCTAGTACGTGGATATTCTACCACTACAACCAATTAATATGTGACGTTGATATTCCACTACTGCCAACCAATAAATATATGATGCATTTGCACTGGCCCAGTAATCAAGGAGCCTCAATTCTCACCACTGGCAACAGCTGGGAATTTACACACTGGGAGGATGACAGGTACACATACAGTAAAGTGCAATTTCCCTTAAGAGCACGCAGAGATCACAGTCAGTCTGGGGCTGGTGTCTCCCTCTTTCTCCAGATTCCCAAAAAGACTCCCCACTGGCACAGCTAAAGGGTTGAGATCTCAGCTGAGTGGTCAAACCAAGATCCCCAGTACCCTCTTTGTCAAACCAGTGCTTCATGTCCCTGTCCAAGTAACTGACAAGCACACTCTGAGATTTGATTTATATACAAAGACACACACACACACACACACACACACACACACACACACACACACACACACACACACACACACACACACGCACACACACGCACACACACATGCACACCTGATGATGATTGGCACAGGTTTACTAGCTACGCCCCCTTCTGCCCATACTCTAAGGTAGTTCAGACTGCCACCAGCCAACTCCTATCAGCTACATTAAGGCCTTTAACAAAGGGTGTCTAATCTTACTGGGTAATGTTGTTATTAATCCAAATGGTATTCTGACCAAGAGCAATGGTATTTTGGAGTGGCCTGTACAGTGTCACCAAATAGATATGCAAGGACTCTAAGAGCTTAAATATCTCTAAACAGACCAGCCACAATTAAAAGGTTTAAATATATTTAATAATAAATAATAAAAGAGCAAGACAATACTCAGTAAGTAATCAGTTTCATCAGAGTTCAAAATTACAGGAAATATTTAAAACAACATTGCAGGACAGTCTCAAATAAATAACAAAAACATCTAAGCTATGCTTTGTCATATTCCTATCTGAGTCTAAAAGAGTTACTATGCCCTGGAAACATACTTACAGCAAGGAGAGTGCAGATGAGTGGATTTTCCTGGTCAAAGACAAAATACAAAATACACCGTCTTTCTCTGAGAGAGTTCTTAAATTAATATCAAATATTACTGCTGGGTTAGCTTGGATGACATCACTTTTTGTCACCTGACTTTTAATTCCCAAGCTAAACCCCAACTGGCAGAAACTAACAGGATTTAGCATGTCTGTGAAAAATACATATCTCTCAGATGTTTGCAGATTCTGGAAGTCATAAAACAATAAAACACTTCTACATCTCAAACCTAGTAATTACTTCTATTTCAAGACAATGCAAAAAACTTCCAGCTCTAGACATTGTGTCTGCTACTACACCGTAACTGAGAGATAACATCTTCTGTATAAATCATATCAATATTCACAAATGACATAGAATTATTAACAAGATTCACGATAGCTGGGCTGGCAGTGTGACAGCATATATTTCCCAATGTGTACTCTGATCCTACTTTATTAACTTGGAACACGCATCTACTTTTGGTCACATGCATCCAGGTATGTCTGCCACACAGTTTGAAAAATGTCGTACTTTGATAGTGCATAGCTAGATATTTTTTTTGCATTTCACAAAGGCTGGTATGCATCCCCATTACTCTGTTTGACAATTTCCATTGCCCATGTTTTGCTGTATTCCATCTGTGTAACATAGCTATCCATAAAGTTTTTGCCAACCTTTGTCTTGTGTTGTGCTATTTGTTCTATGAGTATACCTGCTGTCATGTCCTTCTCCTCCTCTTTCTCTAGCTTATTCTTCCCGTCAATTCTTAACAAAAACATGAGGCCTATTCCAAATAAACAAAAAAATTGCCAATGCCCCTTTGACTTTCCCTCATATATTCCTATTGCAACATCCCTGTTGTGTGTTCCTCTTCATTACCCATATCCACATCTTCTTTTATGTCTCCCACTTTCCTTGGGTGTGTGCATTACTTGTGTTCCTCACATAAGTCCTGAAACAATTGTTTGCAGATGTTAGCTATGGTGATGTGGTTGTGGTTGCACTTCATCTTTATTTTTTTTATTAGAAAATTTATGGATTCTGTCAGAATCTGTAAGTCCAACCTGCTGTATGTTCATAGGTTCATAGGTTCATAGGTTCATACTAGGCTATCTGCCCGAGGGCATTTATAAGCCTAGCCCATAGTTTTGTGGCTTACGCCACCCCTTTAGTTTGGAGAAACTATGCCCATTATTTTGCTGTGCCTCTGTCGAGCAGTGACACTGAGGTAATCCCTGGGGTGTATCTGCGATCTCCCATCCATTGGTCAAGATTCCTCTTGAACAAGGCCAGCGAGGTGCTCTGCCTCACATAAACCGGGATTTTGTTCCACAGCATAGGGAGTCTTTGGGTGATGAATCTATCCCTCCAGCACGGCCTATTAATAACCGTGTCGAGGTTTAAGTCTCCCGCCCTTGTGGCTCTGAGGGATCTAGATTTTTTTAGATGAAGCATGTTCATCAAATCTGGGTTTGACATGGCCTTGTATGTCAGGCATAGGTCACCTCTGAGCAAGTGGTAAGCAACTGAATATAACTGGAGTTCTTTCAGTCGGGCAGCATAAGACAGATTTTTGAGACCCTTTATCCTTTTGGTGAGGAACTTTTGTGGCCTCTCCAGCTGCTGCAAGTGTCGGGTCAGATACATTCAATGGGGCATTGTACTCGATCATTGGTCTGATGAGTGATGAGTATAGGGAGACTATGACTTCCTTGATCTAGATGTGAATCCCTTCACGATAAGGTGGGCAATGTAGAAGGTCTTCCTAACTACTTTAGCAATATGAGTGTCGAATGAAAGGCTACTGTCAACCTGAGTTCCCAGGTCCCTAATAACTTCTTCTGTGTTCAGGGGATTGCCACCTATATGGTAGCTAGGGGTAACCTTATTTTTCCCGAAGGGTATGACTATGCATTTCTTGGCATTTAACTTTAGGCCATGGCTCTGGCACCAGTTATCCATTTCTGTGAGACCCTTCTGAAGGATATCTGTGTCGGATGTGTTTTCAACTACGGCCCAGTTTGCAGTCATCTGCAAACTTTGTCAGCCATAACCCTCCTGTGTTTGCTTGTACTTCAGAAAAGTAGATGCCAAACAAGAGTGGGCCCAGGACTGAGCCCTGTGGGACACCACTTGTGACAGGCTTTGAGTCTGACATGGCGCCAGCAACTCTGACCCTGTGGGTTCTGTCACTCAGCCAGTTTGCAACCCATCTTGTAATGTATGGGTTTACATTTAAGTTGATGAGTTTTTCAATGATACCCGAGTGAGGTATTGTATCAAAAGCCTTCGCCAGGTCTAGGTAGGCTGTATGGACTGCCTTTCCTCGTCAATGGCCTTGGTGACTGTTTCAAAAAGTCAACCAAGTTTAGAAGGCATGATCTGCCTTTGACAAAGCCAAACTGGGTTGGATCCAAAGTCTGCAAGTTCCCTATGTCTTTATTTATGAGATCCATTATGATCCTCTCCATGGCTTTGCAGATAAGGCTTGTCAAGCTAATGGGACGGTAATTTCCAGGGTCGGTGGAGGCACCGCCTTTGTGGAGTGGGACCACAGTCGCTGTGCCACTCCTGGGTAATGATCCGGAGGTGAGACTAAGATTAAACAGCTGTCCTAACTGTGGGTTTAATTCCTCGTTGAGTTCATGGAGCACACAGCTGGGGACACCATCAGGTCCCATGGATGCTGTGTTCTTTGCCTTGGAGAGAGCAATTCTCACCTGGGTGTTAGAGATGTTTGGGGGGCTACAATCATTTGGTATAGATATCTCTCCTTTAGGGGGGGAGGGGGGGGGAGTTTGCACTGAACCTTTCAGCCAGTATGTTGGCAATGTCTGTAGGATCAGTAATCTTCACATCATTTTGAACTAATTCTGAGCATATCTGGGAGTTTCCTCCTAGGTTTCTGACATAGCTAAAGAATGCCTTATGGTTGTCTTTAGAGTCCTTAGCTATTTTTTCTCAAAATTAGCTTTGGATGATTTTATGAGAGCTCTTAGCTTTTTACTTATAGTGATCAGCGGTGTCTTACCTTTTAAGGATTTTGCTCTATCTTGTAGTAGCTTTCTCCTTTTGTTGTAGAGTTTGTTTATGGCTGGGGTCCACCAGACTGGACGCTTGCCTTTGGTACAAAGAGTCTTTGTTTTGCTTGGGATTGCCTGATCCATGCAGCCCTGCAGGTGCTGGTAGAAGGCATTTGTAAGTGATTCAGTGGTTTGAGTAATGTTAACCGCCGGCTCAGGGGCCTTAAAGGAGACCACACTAGTCTTTAGAAGTGTGAAGTCGGCTTTTGAGAAGTTCTTTACTGTGGTCTTTTTCATTTCAGGTGGGGGCGGGATGAGGACTTCCAGCGAGATTAGTTTGTGATCAGATCTCACCAGTGAGGGGTATACTTCCGGCGTTGAACATTGTGCTCCCATGTTCGTGATGATGAGATCAAGTATGTTTTCTCCTCTTGTGGGGATGGTGACTAGTTGTTCCATGGCATTTGAGTTTATGAATTCCAGGAACTTTTGGGCTAGAGTGTTTGGGCTTGAGTAGTGTTCCCAGTCTATATTAGGGTAGTTGAAGTCACCTAGTATGATGGTGTTCGGAGATACATTTATCCCCTCCACTGTTTTCAGGAAGGCCATATGAGGTTCCTGAGTTTGCGAGGGTGGCCTGTAACATGCTACAAATTGCAGAGCAGTCTTGCCTATGGTTAATTGCACCTGGATGGTTTCCGATGCATCGTGCGATGCCACCAATCTTGAGGTGTGGGTGTCCTTGATGAATATGGATACCCCTCCTCCTTTCTTGGTATTGTCCATGTTTTGGGGCCGGAACGCATGATATGAGGTAAAACCTGATAGTGCTGGGGTGCTCTCAGGAGCCTTGAACCAGGTTTCTGTCACAGCACAGACATCGATGTTCTCCATACTGAGAAGGGACTCGAGTGCGTGCATCTTGATGTTGAGACTTCTGGCATTGAGCAGCATTACCCTTAGTTTTTTTTCTTTGTTTTGTTCTAGGGTGGTAGGTTTAGAATTTGAGCCTTGCCTAAAAAAAGGCACTATGGGGGTGGCAAGAGCCTTTGCCAAAATCCGGAATCCCAGGGGTGACAAGTGCAAGCCATCCCTTGCGAAGCAGCGTGGCTTGTCCAGCATTTCATCCCAGGCAGACAGACATTGGATCCCCTTTGAATGACACCAGAGTTTAAGCCAATTGTTAAAGCTGATCATCTTATCTCTGTATTGTGGCATCATTCTTGGTGAAGGTAGGATACTGCTCAAGGTCAGGGTCATACCTGCTTGGGCTACATAATCAGAGAGCTCCTCTATGTCTCTATTCATGTAGTCCAAGGAGGTACGTCTCAGGTCGTTAACACCAGCGTGGACAATGATTGAGTCGTACTTGTACCTGCTGTTGAGAGACCTGAGTGCATGCGTTATGTGGCGGATTCGAGCACACAACAGACAGCTTACTGTGACCTTCTCCTTACTCAGTCTGGTGAGCGGGACGTCAGTGTGTCTGACTATGGAGTCACCAATGACTAGTGTGTCTGGCATTGTGTTTGGCCTTAAGGGCTGTGACTGCTTGACACTCTGACTGTGTGGTCTATGTGTTGCAGGTGTTGTGTTCTGAGGTGGTAGTTGTTTGGGTGTCTGCTTTGGTGACCTCTGCTGTTTTGGTAGATTTTTGATCAGAGCCTCCGAGTATGTCTTTGTGTGTTTATGTGTATGATTTGAGGTTGTGATGGTATTATGTGAGACTGGGTCTATAGTGTGTGTGGTTACCTTCTCCTCCTGTCTGGTCATGCCAGTCCTATGTTGAGAGAGCTCAGCCCCCAGTTTGGCCGTATAGTTGCATCTCTCACATGTATTTGTGTTTTGTGGGAGGAGGAGAGGGTTGTCTGTGTACATGAGGCAATTGTAACATTGCCTCAATATTCCCAGGTTTACCAGCTGAGCAGGAGAGGACATTAGCAACTGATCCCTCGACATGCTAGAAGGAATAGACAGAAAAACTTAAGAAAAGGTTCTGGGGGATGTGGGTGACTGAGAAATGGGGTTTGCTTTTTTGGGGTACTTTCTATAACAAGAGTGCTGTATTGAGGTGATAAGTACTGTAGGAGCAAGTGCTTCGCTATACAGATAGAGAATAGTCTACTTGGGAGTCAAGTAGAGATAATTTATAGTTGTAGGATACACTAAATAGGACAGTAGTACACTTTGAGGAAGGTAGTTTTAAGGGAAAATTCGAAGAGTGGACTTTAGGTAGCCCTAATAGTAGGGAGATATGGAGATATCTGTAGTTGTCTCTGAATTTACTAAAAAGAGAGAGGCAATATATATCAATATTACAAAGGCATTGCAGCTTTAAAGCATGTATTTTATGTTAGTGGATAAATTACAGAAATATCCATAGTTGTCTGAGACATTTTTGTGTCTATTCCTGAAAACATATGTCATGATTGCCATGCAGCTTACATTGGGATAGTTGGCTTTTTTTTTCCCTTTTATTTTTTTGGTATCATAAAGCATCACATATATTCTGTAGTTGTCATTAACCTTACTGGACAGATTCTGTTTTAAATATATATATATATATATATATATATATATATATATATATATATATATATATATATATATGTATATATGTCTATAACTATCTGGATGCTTGAATTGTGATCATCTTTACATACTTTTGTTATTGTGCAACATGACTGGACAACCATTTCTCATTACTTAAGAATTACTTGTCCATTTCTTTAATGTGTCATTCATACTGTGATACTCCGTTGGGCACTGTACTATTCTGAGTTTCTTGTCATACATTTACATACTGCAGTGTTATACACAAGTTTTCTACTGATATCAGTGTAATGCACTGAATTCCATAATCTTTATGGAATCTGGCCCATTATTGAAAATGCTCTAGTTGCTGGTTGTTTTATGCTTAAAAATATATTCTCTTTTAATTGAGGTAGCCATACTTCCCAAATCTAACAATCCTTGTAATTACTTTCCATCTCCAGATATAGCATGATGGCAAAAAGAAGGCTGCGCATTGACATTCTAGGAAACACTGCAGGTGACCATGTTTTTGTGCTTTCAGTTTGGAAAAGAGCAATGTGCAAAAGGTTACACCATTTTAATTATGCTAAACATGTTGAAACCTTCATTTACACTTCCTTCGGTAGAATTCTTGATACCCTTGCTTGAACACATTTGCCTTCATTGATTATGTAATTAGTGTATTCATTTGGTTTTCTATTAAAATGTGGAAAGTCAAAAAAATTGTTATCAAGTAATTGAAAAATAATGTCATATCCATACTATCGACCTGCCTATAATTCTGACTAACCTTTCTCCGATGTCCACATTTGACATTCAACAAAATAGCAGGAAATGACAGACACCTAGGCTATTTTGTTTAACATCTCCTAAAGCATTTATTTATACAACAGGAATGTTTACTGTTTTCCCACACCTGCTGCAAATTATATATTCCAACTCCAAGATTGCATACAGTGGGGAAAAGAGTAAATTTCTCGATCTCCAAAGTAGTGCAATCTGGTATCAGAATATCAGTCACGCATTATCAAATGCATTATGGAAACTGGGAAACATACATTTGACATTACCAGTTTCATGTAAGTGACAATCCACATTCCAATAGTAAACTTATTTGTTTATTATTTATTGGTTATTAGCACAATCTTTTTTTGTGTGTGTGTGTCTGTGTGGTGACCTGGAAATACTGCCTTGTTGAGCAGCTTACACAGACAGTAGGCAAAAGGCAAGTTAGTCAAACACTGGTCAGATGGATGTAACTTATTAGCAGCTTGTAGCCTTAATTCTCTGCACTAATCTGCAGGATTTAGTGCTGAACACTAGACCCCTGAATCAGCACAGAAGAATGAAATAACATCAAAATTATACCTTTCAAAGCTACAACATTTGACCATAACTATCTTTGGTAAAATGGTAAATAAATTACATAAACAAAATTATTCTTACTTCAGCAGCTTGCAGAAGTAAGAGACTCTAAAAAGACTGTATCATGGGAAGTGAAAATATTTTATTCAGCTGCAAATGTATTTTTACAAATCTTTAAAACATTTTTTCAAGGTAAACCTTCTAATCATTAACCTTTCCTATAGCTGGCACAGTGAAATAGCTGAATTATTTTATTTCTTTCTTCCACTCTATCTCCTAAACATACAAGGTCAATAAATGACTGAAGCACACGACTCGTGAAATTCTCCCACTTTTTTAAATTGCTCTTGCAAACATTGCTGAAGTTCACAGCCACCTGTCTTTACACAGACAGTATTGTTTGGCTTGATGCATTAAGTATCCCCATTTTTTACAGTCATCTGCACAATATATTTACTAATTTATGGCAGTTAGCAGAGAGGATTAAGGTTATCAGCTGTTAACAAGTTACTTCCTATAGTCCAGGTATTTATTTCGTCAGCCTCTATTTGCCTACTAACTCTGAGCAAATCATTTAATGAGACAGTGCTCTGGCATAACTGGGAAATTGTGCTGGGCTCCTCAATGGCCTGCTGGACACCATACTTCATATTAGCCTTTGAACTTATGAAGCTATAGTTCAGGGTGATGACATCCTGACTGACCCAGGCAACCAGAGATTAGTATCACCTCACAAATCTGTTGGAGCTGGTGTGTGGAAGGGAATGGTATAATATACGTTGCCTACTCACATCTAAGTGGACAAATGGAAGGATTGGGCATGGCAGACAGTGGGGAGGTTGTTAATCCCTGGCGGTGTCCATGGATACCAGGGCTCTGAATGTTTATCTGGATAATGGAGCAAGATTATCTTGTGTGACAGATAGGAAGGCTAATTACCCTGTTGTACCTGGGGTATAAGGAATTCCAACCAAATGGTTGACTGATATGTGGGTATTGCAAACAGCACAAAGATAAAGAGGGTCGTGATCTCCTACCAGATCAGCACATCCTGATAATGGAATACTGTCTGGAAAAAAATAATAAACAAAAGTATAATTAAAGAATATATTATGATGATAAGGAAATAAACCACGTAAGGCAACAAAGCAGCATAACTTTATCTCATCTGTTATCTTCCTCATCTCTGTCCACTTTTAAAAAATTTAGAAAAAGTAATTGATTCAAAATTATTTTTTTTTTACTTTGATATACTTATCCTACTTGCAATTCCCTCTGCTTGGATTTTGACCACTTCATGGGGATATCTATGCATGCAACTATACTTATTCATTTACAAAAAAAACTCTCTTCAGGTCATCAGTGTGCCTGGAAGATCCAGTTTGATGAAAGGCATTGCCTGAAATGTAACTTCCTGAATTCCATATCCCCAGATTAACAATTCCTAAAAATGTTTACATTAGTTTGCTGTTCTATGATAATATAGTAATGTGACTAGGGCTTTTCACTTATCAGTGTGTTTCTCTTTTCCTTGTGGTTGTGTAGCCATGGAGTTAGTTTGAATAACTAAAGAGGTGTGGAGGTAAAACCTCCTAAGATTGATTCACAGGGGATTTACCCCAGCACAAAGTACTTTTTTATTGTTGCCAATTCTAGTAGGTATGCTGCGGAGAGCTTTGACTCATTTAGTTTCTAGAAACTTCTAAAACATATGATATGGTACATTTTGCTGGACAGCTTAGACAGATTATGTTGTAGATCTTCTCCTTCTAATTTCATTAAGAGAGCAGTCTGCTAAATGGGAAACTGACATATTTGCTCATATGGCTGAGACAAAGGATGTTGTATAAAGTGTAATATTGGGAAACCTTATGTTCCCAAGTTTATAAATGGCTTGAGGCATCTTAATTGTTTATGATGGTGAATGTTCTCTATTATATCTTGTGTCCAAGATCAGTCTTGTCCATGGTCACTTTTTATCATGATGGATCCATAACTGTGCAATATATTTCAATTAACTGAAAGTACAATGGATAATGTTACAGGTAAGAAGCCTAACATTGCATGCTTGTTTTTTATCATAATCAGATCTGTTTCGAACTCACTTATCAAATTTGTGTTTACAGAAGCAGCCTTGCAAGTTAAATTTCATAAAAAATTAAGTCTGATGCATATACTTACAAAGAGATGGCTAGATCAACCGAAAGCTTAGTTTACTCTTTGGAGTTCCAAGACACTTAGAAGCCATTTCACTGCTATCAGTGTAAAATAGTTATGTATTTTTGCACACTTAATTCATTTTCATTAACGTTTCATTACTGTACAACTAAATGTCTAGCTTTGTTTCCAGAGCTGTACATATCAAAGCATTATTCTTCCTTTAGATGCTACAAATAAGGAATTTCCATAGCCTTATTTCAAAAAGAAAGTGTTTTCACAAGTATTTGAACTTACAGAAATGAAGTCGGTATGAATACCACTTTGGGTCTCTACTGAAAATAGGTCACTGGCCTGGTGGACTAACTACTGAGAATAAAATAAATAAATAAATGCATCATCAACTTCTTTTGGCTATTCCCATTAGGGGTTGCCACAGCAGATAATCTGCTTCCATTTCTTCCTGTCCTCTGCATCTTGCTCTGTCACACCAATCACCTGCATGTCCTCTCTCACCACATCCATAAACATTATCTTAGGCCTTCCTCTTTTCCTGTTACCTGTCAGCTTCATCCTTAGCATCTTTTTCCCAATATGCTCAGCCACCCTCCTCAGCACATGTCCAAACCAACAAAATCTTGCCTCTCTGGCTTTGTCTCCAAACCTTCCAACCTGGGCTGACCCTCTAATATACTTATTCCTAATCCTGTTCACCCTTGTCACACCCAGTGCAAATCTTAACATCTTTAACTCTGCCACATCCAGCTCAAATTCCTGACTTTTTGTCAAAGCCACTGTCTCCAACACATATAACATAGCTGGTCTCGCTACCCTCTTGTAGAGCTTCCCTTTCACTCTTACTGGTACTCGTCTGTCACAAATCACTTCTGACACTCTTCTCCACCCACTCCATCCTGCCTGTACTCTCTTCTTCACCTCTCTTCCACACTCACCATTACTCTGAACTACTGATCCCAAGTATTTAAACTCATCCACCTTTGCCACCTCTACTCCTTGCATCCTCACCATTCCTCTATCCTCCCTCTCATTCACACACATATATTCTGTCTTAGTCCTGCTGACCTTCATTCATCTTCTCTCTGGAGCATATCTCCATCACTCCAGGATTGTATCCACCTGTTCCCTACTCTCACTACAGATCACAATGTCATCTTCAAACATCATAGTCCATGTGGACTCCTGTCTGATCTCATCTGTCAACCTGTCCATAACCATTGCAAATAAGAAAGGGCTCAGAGCTGATCCTTGATGTAATCCCACCTCCACTTTAAACACATCCATCACTCCCATGGCAGACCTCACCGCTGTCACACTACCCTCGTACATATCCTGTACCACTCTTACATACTTCTCTGACATTTCCGACTGCCTCATATAATACCACAACTCCTCTCTAGGCACCCTGTCATATGCTTTCTCTAAATCCACAAAGACACAATGCAACTCCTTCTGACCTTCTTTGTACTTCTCCATCAACACTCTCAGAGCAAACATCACAGCTGTAGGGCTATTTCCCGGCATGAAACCATACTGCTGATCACAAATCATCACATCCCTTCTTAACCTAGCTTCCACTACTCTTCCCCATAACTTCATGCTGTGGCTGATCAATTTAATCCCTCTGTAGTTACTACAGCTCTGCACATCACCCTTATTCTTAGAAATCGGTACCAAAAGACTTCTTCTCCATTCCTCAGGCATCCTCTCAATTTCCAAGATTTCATTAAACAATCTGGTTAAAAACTCCACTGCCATTTCACCTAAACACCTCCATGCTTCCACTGGTATGTCATCTGGACCAAGAGCCTTTCCATTCTTCATCGTCTTCTTAGCTATCCATACTTCCTCCTTGCTAATCCACTGCACTTCATGATTCACTATCCCCTCATCATCCAACCTTCTCTCCCTCTCATTATCTTCATTCATTAACCCCTGAAAGTACTCTTTCTATCTCCTCAACACACTCTCCTCGCTTGTATGTTTCCCTCATTATCCTTTATCACCTTTACTTGCGGCACATCTTTCCGAGCTCGGTCCCTCTGTCTAGCCAATCAGTGCAGGTCTTTTTCTCTCTCCTTAGTGTCCAACCTTTCAAACAACTCTTCATATGCCTTATCCTTAGTCTTCGCCACCTCTCTCTTTGCCATGCACCTCATCTCCTTATACTCCTGTCTACTTTCTTCATCTCTCTGACAATCCCACTTCTTCTTTGCCAGCCTCTTTCTCTGTATACTCTCCTGTACTTCCTCATTCCACCACCATGTCTTCTTGTCATCCTTCCTCTGTCCGGATGTCATACCAAGCACCTTTCTAGCCGTCTCCCTTACTAGCTCTGCTGTAGTTACCCAGCTATTTGGTAACTCTTCACTGCTACCCAGTGCCTGTCTTAACTCATCCCTGAACTCCACCTCACAATTACCCTTTTTCAATTTCCACCATTTGATCCTTGGTGCTGCCCTCACACTCCTCCTCCTCTTCTTGATCACCAACATCATCCTACAAACCATCATCCTATGTTGCCTAACTACACTTTCCCCAGTCACCATGTTACAGTCTCCAATCTCCTTAAAACTGGCCCTCCGACATAAAATATAATCCACCTGTGTGCATCTTCCTCCACGCTTGTATGTCACCCTATGCTCCTCCCTCTTGTTAAAATACATATTCACCACAGCCATGTCCATCCTTTTCGCAAAATCCACTACCATCTGACCTTCTGCATTCCTTTGTTTAGCACCATACCTACCCATCACTTCCTCATCCCCTCTGTTCCCTTCACCAACATGCCCATTGAAATCTGCTCCAATCACCACTCTCTCACCCTTGGGCACGGTCATCACCACTTCATCCAACTCACTCCAAAATTTTTCTTTCTCATCCATCACACACCCAACTTGTGGAGCGTATGCACTAACAATATTCATCATTACACCATCAATTTTCAGCTTCATAAACATCACTCTAGCCAACACTCTTTTCACTTCCAGAACACTCTTAGCATACTGTTCCTTCAGGATAACACCTTTGCCATTTCTCCTCCCATCCACACCATGATAAAACAATTTGAACCCACCTTCGATACACCTAGCCTTACTCCCCTTCCATCTGGTCTCTTGCACACACAATATACCAACCTTCCTTCTGTCCATCATATCGGCTAGCTCTCTCCCTATACCAGTCATACTGCCAACATTCAAAGTTCTGACCCTCACTACCACAGTCCTAGCCTTTCTCCTCTCTTCCTGACTTCGGCCATGCCTTCTGCCTCTTCGCCTCCTTTGGCCAACAGTAGCCCAATTTCCGCCAGCACCCTGTTGGCTAACAGTACTGGTGGCGGTTGTTGTTAACCCGGGCCTCGACTGATCTGGTATGGAAATATTTACTGGTGTCTACATGAAGTATTTGGGGAAGTTTTATGCCGGATGCCCTTCCTGATGCAACCTTCCCCATTTATCCGAGCTTGGGACTGGCACAAAGAAATGCACTGGCTTGTGCATCCCTAGTGGCTTAAATAAATAATTAAATGCCATTGTTAACAGTCTATTTTGGTATCCTTAACTTACTATTTGATGAGTCTTAAATGAGCAAGGTTTCATTGTTTTTATTTTGTCACCCCAATGATTGGTGAATGTAATAAAGCATTATCAGTGCACTTTCTGTATTTCCAATGCAGACATAATATGATTTATGAGGTATTTTTCCTCTTTGCCATGGTTGTGCAACTGTAACATGCATGCATTTAAGTAAGGTTGCATATGTGGATGATGACAAGCTTTTCTTGCAGTGAACAAGCAAGCAAGCCAGCCTGCATACTCCATGTGGGGGATAAATCCCCATACCCTTTGCTACTTCTACTTACTCTAATATTGCACTGTTATTGATAAGGGAGAGAATGTAAGCCCCTATATCAGGAATTCGTAACCTTATCTAAGGAATTACTCCTCACCTCTCTATGGGAATTAATGAGATACTTAACAAAAAAACTGACTAAGTGGCTCTCAACGATTTGTTACCCTACATTAAAATTGACTGATTTCATGGAAAATAAACGGTGCAGTTCATGCTGTCCATCATGATTGTATATAGAATTCAGCATACTAACTGTCCTGAGCTGTACTGAAAAAGTGCCAGTTCTCACCATTTCATTCTTTTTGCACTTTTCAGAACAAAAGTCACAAACACCCTCTGACTGCCTGATTAATGCAGTATGTTATGTAATATATATGCAGTGCATGTAGTGAGTAGCAAGATACAAGAAGTTTGACAAGTTCTATATAACACTGGAGGTAGCATCATAATTATAGCTGCATAAATAAAGTCATATAACTGTAGCTGTTTGAATTATATTCAAACAAAATCTGAAGCAATCTTGAACCAAGACTGGAAATGAAAACTGAATACTCAAATAGCTGTAGCTCTGAAGACTGAGCTGAATTGAACTTTACCAGACTGACTTCTGTCTTGAAGGTAACCATTTCTTCATACCAGAACTCAATAAAATTCCTTTGTCAGTTGTCCATCCCTCCTTTTCCTTGGTTTCCAAGGCTTTTACCATCTAAATAAAATGTATTATTTCAGGTGCCTAATCTGTGAATGTCTCACATATGTCTGTTTCTATTTCTGTACAGTTTTTCTGACACACAACAAAATGATTTCTGGCGAAACAGAGAGTCCTGCACATGATCCTTATTACAGCTTTGGCCTGAAGATTAATCCCTGAAACATAGCTGATTTGTATCCTTTACTAAAAAAGCATTTACTAAAACTGCATGTAAAATGTAAACTATAAAATGAAAATATAGGCCTGCTTCAAAATGGTTCCATTTTCAAACTTGTGCAAAGGGAATAGTGCATCTATGCAGGATTTATTCTGACAAACCTATGTTTATGTATGACCTACTTTTATACTGTAGTTGTAGCTTATTAGTACAGTAATCAATATAGTTTCTCAGTCTATTCAAACCACACCTGAAGCCTACAGAAAATAGTTTTCTTCTACTTCACTGAAGAAAAAGAAGATGAAAAAATCACATGACCTTGAACTGGCCCACCTGTTGCGGTGTAACTGAAAACAGATTATCATTGGTCTCACTCTGTCTCATTATATATGTGGAAATCATAATCTCACTTATTGCCACATAAGTAGTGAAGCCTGTTACTATACTCATTGTCTCCATTTTACTTCTTCCACACTATCCCTACTCACTCATGTTCTCCCATGTATTATTTCATCTTCCTATAAACTTTTTCTTCTGTTCTTTATGCCAGAATGCATTTCATTTATTACATCTTGTCTGATCTAATCCTACTTTCTTATTCTGTTTCCCTCCTGTAGTATTTTTTTTTATTACTGTGCTCCTGTCAGTGTCATTATCCTACTCTGATTTCACATTATACCTACTCATTGCTATGTTGCTGTGACACTACCACCCAGTTAATCAACCCTGCTATTTTTTCCCTGCCACCGTCCTTAATTCACTATTCTCTCACCTTGCTTTATTCTGTTCCACTTTAATCCTTATCTGCTAAGATCTGCTTTATTCATATGATATCTCTTTTATCCTTTTACTCTTACATCTGGCTCAGTTTATGGTTTTGCTGATTTTTGAGGATGTCAGAATTCTGCTTAATTCTTTGTGTTTTCTTCTCATTATGCTTTTTCCTCCTCTTCCTGTTTTCCAGCACTCTCTTTTTTTGACATTTTATTGTTTCAGTTGCGATATTTCTTATTTATCTATTTTTTTAACAAACCACCTCCTCTAAGTTTTTCTTTTTTCACAGATGCTGTTTTCTTAACACAGAGATAATTTGCCATATATTAGTTTGTATTAGAGAATTTCTGTGTGTGTTTGTGTGGGTGTGTGTGTGTGTGTGTGTGTGTGCCTGAAATGTGTGTGTGTGTGTGTGTGTGTGTGTGTGTGTGTGTGTGTGTGTGTGTGTGTGTGCGCATCCTGCAATGTGCCAACATCAATGTGCTAACATCTTATGTGGCAGTGGTCTCTTTGCTTTGATTTTCCTTGTCATCTTGAACTGGGAAAATGTAGCTGTCTAGCTGATAGATGGATGGATGAATGAATAAATGAATGAATGGCATTCTACATCTATGTATATCTCATGGGTGTGCAGAGTGTGATGTTGAATTCTGTGGTTACTGATGCTGTCGACTACAGTTCTGATGTTTCAATTGGTTTTGGCATTTTAAGAGAAACCATGCGTATGTACTATGATCCCTTTGTAAATTCATCTAGCATTTTATTTCCACTTCATACAATGGTAATTGTGAATATTTGTCAACCATATAACTCTTACTATGCAGTTTTATAATAATCTCGGTGAGGGGGGTCCCCGGGCCTCCACTGAAAATGAACTGCACCCTCCTGGTCACTGTTAAAAAACAAATAAATAACAGTAAGTATCATAATATCAAAGTTCAATGCCCGCAGTTTTCTTAAGATATTATCATTTCTGCTCGACTGAGTTGTCCTGCATTTTGCATTCTTTCCTTCTACTGCATTGAATCATCCATATATAACATTTAATAAAGTCCATTACAAATGAAGCAATGACTAAACATCACCAGTGTCTCACTGTCATATATTGTCTTAGCAAACATATGACGCTTCTCTGCAAGATGAGTCACAGACAAGGTGATATTATACAGTGACACAAGTATGCTAAATTATGTCTTATGAAAATAATATAATTATCAGCAATGTGATAATGCATGAATCTAAGAAGATACTTCATTTTTACTGTGTTGCTGAACAACACTGATTTTCTGAGCTGTGACCATCAATATAATTTTCACAAAGTGTCTGTAACAGCATATCCTTCCCAAGTACAGTGCACAGAAAATAACATATTCTGTAAAATATAGCATATCACTTAAATGTTGTTTTAATTAGCTGTTGTGCAAATAAAATACTTCCAAGGGCATTTCAGATCGCATATTACACCACAGGGAAGATGTCTGCATAAGGCTGCATATACTTGAATGACAGAACACAATAGTAAAGTGCTCTGAAAGATTATTTTATCATTTCAATACAATGATAATAGTACTTTATTTCAAAGCTAATAGAATGTGATGTAAATTAGATAATATTGAGACTTGCCAGCCATCAGGCAGGAATTACAAGGTCATTTGATTAGACTGCTGTCACATCATTTAATTTGGTAATATGACATGCTTTTAATAGAATCACATTTATGTCTGTGATCTTAGAAGGCAAAATGCATTTTGCTGCAAAAATGAAGATGAAGTCTTTAAGCTGAATAGCACTTAATGGCATTTTTGAGTTATCCCAGATGTGAACGAATCAGGCTAGCATTTGCAAACAAAGAAATTACAAGATTACCGAAAGCTTGCTGTGTGTCTCTTAAAGCAAATTCATAATATTCAGAGCAACAATGCCTTTTGTGCCTTTTTGTGGAATGAATATTTAGTTTTCTAAAGTATAGAATAACAGTGAATGTTCAGTATTTATGTATGCATTTCATTTTTCTGAATCAAATAACTGCACAGAAAATTAAGACAATTTTCAAGATTCCAGAACATATGAAGAGTTGATAGAAAATGATGGTGGAAGTAGTAAATAGTATGTAACATTTGTAATCAAATTAATTAAACATAATTGTTTTAGGACACAACATTTTGTTCATTTTTATTTTGTTTTCATTTTTCTCAGTTATGAAAAAGTCAAAATTTCATGATAAAAGATATTTTAAAAGCCTTAAGCTTAATATGTATGTGTATGTGTGTGTGTGTGTGTGTGTGTGTGTGTGTGTGTGTGTGTGTGTGTGTGTGTGCATCTGTGTCTGTATGTGTATTTTATCTAGTTAAGTATGTTACCTCTTTCTCTTTTTTTAATTTTTAATAATTTAACATATTTGCAATATATGCAAGTGTATTATATCTTCTCGGGGATTTTTAAGTTATGACTTAATAAACCAGAAGGGCAAAAGAACAAAGGTAATTTAAACTTATATGTGGACATCTTAATGTATTTAATTAACAATTTTTGAGAATATGCAGTGTCCTTGTACTTATTGTCATACAGACACCTGCCGGATGGTCTCTACTTCAAAAGGTTCTGGGCAAGTGCCATGAATTACCCAGCACTTTTTGAAGTACTTCACAAGTATATTTTTTTTCACTTGCTCTGTTTCAGTGATAATGTAACACTTCTGTGCTATATTTACTTATTTGGATGAATTTATCATTGTTTCTCAGGCTGCATCTGTTAAGGAAACTCAATTTCTTTGGTAGTGTACTGCTCTTAGGTTGTTTTAACAGTATTTTGCAAAAGCTGTTCTGAGTTTGCCAAAATATTTTTAGGTTTTGCAAAGTATTTCTGTGTCGTGAACATTTCTCAGAGTTAGTAAAATTATTTCCAAGGATTCTTGATATTGTAGGAGTTCTTACTTCTGTCATAAGGCACTTTTTACTGCACTTGAGCTCAAAGTCAATTTGTTTTACACTGGAAGGGTTCTTTTGCACTCTGGTGGGAGCAAAGAGCTAACTTTAACCCATCCAAGGTGGGAACTACTGGTTGATAACTTATTGTGTTTTTATCTGATTGGCCTGGAAGTTTAATTTTAGAAAAGACTTTCATCTTGCTGGTGTAAAATAATTACATTTTTTTTAAATCATGTTCATTTATTTAGAGTTCCCTTGTGCCTGGCTTGATTATCTGTGACTTCAAGACTTGAGTTTTGTTTCTAAAATCATCTGGATCTACAAAGCTGATATAAGTATATTTTTTGCACTTGCTCTAACTGTTTCAGTGATACTGTAACACTCCTATGCTGTATTTATTTATTTTGCTGACTTTATAACTGTTTTTAAGCCTGCACTTGTTAAAGGAATGCCATCTGTTTGTTACTGTACTGCTCTTCGGTTGCTTTAACAGTATTCTGCAAACGCTGTTCTGAGTCTGCCAAAATATTTCCAAGTTTTGCAGAGCTTTTTTATATTGTGAACATGTCTCAAGGCTAGTGAACTTATTTTCAAGGATTCCTGATATTGCAGGAATTCTTATTTCTGTTCTAAAGCACCTGTTACTGCACTTGAGCTCAAAGCCAATTTGTTTTACATTGGAACCGTTCTTTTGCATTCTGGTGGGAGCTGAAATCTAAATTCAATCCATGCAAGGTGGGAACTTTTGGTCAATAGTTTACTGTGCTTTTATCTGATTGGCCAGAGTGTTTAACTTTAGAAAAGTCTTTCATCCTACTGGTATAAAAGCCTCATGTTTGGGCATCATGCAAACGAGCTTCCCCGTGCTTGCACATAAGCAAACCTTTCCAGTTTAAAATCCTTTATAAGAAATGATCTCCACAGTCTCCCACTGTTCACAGCTGCTCAAGAGATGCCAGTTTGTGTGGAGGGTGATGCTACTATAGACTATTAAATAACATAATACTAAACACTCTCACGTTGACCTTTAAGTGACTCTCCCTTACTCCATCCCATCTAGAAATTGTGTTTCCTCACATTACATAGCATAAGCTAGATTCAGACCTGATGAATCAAGGCTGTTTGGTATCACTGTGCTCTTTAATTAGCCATCTTACATTAAGAGGGCCTCCCTGCACCCTTGTGGCAAAGTGTGTAGCTCAGGACACACCTGAGTTGGGCAGTGCTGGCGAAGGGCTCAGTTTAGGGCTTTCAAATTGGTAGTTGTGTTAAAACTGTTTACATTTGTCTGTATATAAGCCTTGCATTTGCATAGGTTTGCACTCAGTTTACCAGAGCTGCTTAAGATTTGCAACTTTAGCCAGAGGTCTGGAGAAAATCTGCACTGAAATCCAAGGCATCCACTGAAAAAACTTCAAAATAAGTATATTGAATTGAATTACTCCTTAATTTTTGCTGTTTGTGACTAAGTCCAGCTAGCCCACTTCCTCCCCAAATACCACAGTCAGAAAAAGTCTGCCGCAATGGATGGGCAGTTTTCCATAATTTTTATTGCCGGCTTGATTGATATGGGCATCTTGAGGCAATGTAGCAATTCTCTACTGACAACTGTTTACTCTCAAAGTAATTAACACCCTATATGAGAGATGTAAATACACTGTGGAATTGGAGTCAATTCTCTCATGTAAAAACAAACTAGACATCAAACAGGTTGCCAGCACACAAGCTTCATCTCTCACTCAAACCTCACTTCTAACACAAAATAAGGTCACAACACATAAACCTCCATACATGGAGGTACTCACTAAATGCTTAACAAAAGAACAGAGACCTCCCAAATGCACAGCACCCACACTAACTACTCAGAAAAAAGAAACTACTACACATATCAATATACACACTGTGTCTCAACAAATAAGCTCCTGAGACAATACCCCACATCAAATGTCTTGGTCATAGGTGACTCCATAGTGAGACACACAGATGCACCCCTCATCAGACTGGACAAGGAGAAGGTCATGGTCAGCTGCCTATCAGGTGCCAGGATCTGACAAATCATGCATGCACTCGTCACTCAACAAGTACCATTATGACTCTGTTATAGTCCATGTTGGAGTGAATAACTTGAGACGTACCTCTTTGGACTACACGAAGACAGACATGACGGAACTCTCTGATTATGTGTCCCAGACAGTTATGTCCCTAGCTCTAAGGAGTATCCTACCCTCACCTAGGATGATGCCACAATATAAACAAAAAATTATTGACTTCAAATATTTGCTTAGTTTCTGGTGTCAGTCCAGGGGATCAAATACTGTCACCCAGAGACAATATGGTGGGTAGACCTTGCTGCTTTGCTAGAGATGGTCTGCACCTGTCCCTCCTAGGCTTTTGGATACTGGTAAAGCCCCTTGCCTCCCCATCAAGTCTTTTTTAGGCAATGTCAAAACAACAAATTTTCCAAAGTAATAAAATCTAATCAAGACAAACTCAGGGTTGTGCATGTTAACGCTAGGAGTTTAAACACAAAACTGCACTTCCTGGAAGCAATCTTCACCATAGAGGATGTTGACATCTGTGCAGTTACCGAGACATGATGCAAGGCCATTGAGACCACACCGACCGTGCATGACTACAATGCCTTCCACACATTCAGACCTCAAAATGAGCATGAAGGAATCAAAGGTGGAGGTGTATATATCTTTATTAAACCAAACACACTTCAAGAGTGGTCAAACAGCATGACTTTCTCAAACTACTCCATATCTAATTAACTATTGGGAAAGTACCAAACCATATCATTGCTAGCTATAGACCCCCCACCATGAACCAGGATATGCACACCACCTACCTCAGTTTACTAGACTCCTCCCCATAAAGCCCAACACCTTAGTCATGGGAGATTGCAAGTATCCTTCCATAAACTGGGGGACATACACAAGCAAAAACAAGCTTGCCCAGAGGTTCCTGAACTTTGTTAACACAAATGGTTTGGAACAGATAGTCTGCACCTGACTAGGGGCTCTAATGTTCTGGACATAGTTCTCAGCAACATGGAGGGTCATTGTGCTTCCCCATGCGTAATACTCTCCCTGCTAAGGTCAGACCACAAATCAATCTTGTTTGAAGTAACTACTTGAACTGACACTCTCACAGGAGCAAACAATTATATAAAACTTATACACTATAGCAGGACAAATAATTTTGACACTTTTCCCTTAGATACAGCTGTAGTACATTAATGTAGTCCTCATCTTTACTACATTTCTGGTCTAAGAAGTATTGCTAGTGAGCTGTGACCTATTAAACCACCAGCCAAAAATCCTGTCAGAAACACCCATCTACAGAGGACGTTCTAGATCAGTCCAGAAAGCACTCCTATTGTGATAACAATTCTTCATACTTAGCATTATGGGCAGTTGGACTACTCCTGTATCTCCTGCCAGCCTTGTTGACTTAGGCCTTCTGAGGCAGTGTAGCAACTCCCTAATGTACACTGCCAACCCTCTACTAATAATTCACTCTAGTACAGAATATGAGAGATGTATCTATACCAAAAATCTAAAATCCCTGCTCTCTACACTCGAAACAGTAACACTGTAGAGGTTGTCAACTCACCCACCACTACTCATGCACATAGTACCACTATTCATACACATAGTTTGCATCTGACACACAAATCAACATATGCAGAGGTTCTCTCAAAAAACGTACTGAAACACCAGAGACCTCCAAAACAAAAGACTGCTACAACTAACATAGTTCCCACAGCAGCCAAGACACATAGCAACACTAGTGACTCACCTACTAAGACCTTAAGGCATAACACTCATAAATCAAATGTTCTTGTCATTGGAGACTCCATACTGAGACACACGGATGTCCCACTCACAAGGTTAGATAAGGAGAAAGTCACGGTCAGCTGCATGTCCAGTGCCAGGATTCATCAGATGCACTCACGTCTCTTGGCAACAGCAATGATTATGACTCTATCTTAGCTCATATTGGAGTGAATGACCTGAGATGTACCTCACTGGGCTATATATAAACAGACATGATTGAGCTCTCTGAGTATGTGTCCCAGGCAGGTATGTCCCTAGCCTTGAACAGCATAGTACCCTCACCTAGGATGATGCCACAGTATAAACAAGAAACTAATTCCAATAATTGGCTTAGTTTTTGATGTCAGTCCAAGGGGATCCAGTTCTGTCAGCCTGGGATGACATGGTCGACAAAACTCGCTGCTTTGTCAGAGAAGGTTTGCACCTGGCACCATCGGGCTTTCAGCTGCTGGTAAAGGCTCTTGCCTCCCCATAGTGCCTTTTTTAGGCAAGGTCTCAAAAACAAAATTGCCAATGTGAAATTTGCCAGTCATAACAAAATAACAGTTATGCTGCTAAATACTAAGGTGCTTAAACCAAATCTTGCACACCCTGGAAGCACTCCTATCACTGGAGGATGTAGATGTCTGTGCAGTCACAGAAACATGGTTCAAGGTCTGGGAGAGTACCCCAGCCTTGCAAGACTACAGTGCCTTCCACACCTTTGTTCTGCAAAATGAATTAATGTGTGAGAACCAAAGAAGGTGGTGTTTCTACCTATATTAGAGATAAATTCACCTCTCGACTAGTTAGACAGGACAACTCCATGGAGTTACTCCAAGTTCAGATTACTGTGGGTAAGATCCTCATTCAAATCATAGCTAGTTATAGATCCCCCTATATGGATCATGATGTGCACAAGGCTTATTTGACCAATCTGGAGTCAATCCAAACATTGCCAAACACTCTGGTCAGGGGTGATTTCAATTATCCCACCATCAACTGGGAAACCCACTCTAGCCCTAACGCACTAGCGCAAAGGTTCCTTGAGTTTGTTAATTCAAATGCCCTGGAACAAATTGTTCACACTCCAACAAGAGGAACAAACATACTAGATCGGGTCCTGACTAACATGAAAAACAGATGCACCACAGGGTCTGTTGGACCCTCATTAGTTAAATCTGATGATAAATCAGTTGCCTTCAAACTGGCACTAACACCAGAACTCAAAAAATGTGAAGTCAGACTAAAAATCTTCAGTAAGGCAATCTATACCCTCCTAGGGGAAGGTATAAATGCTTTCAAGGCCCCAATCCCAGCTGGAAGAGGTAACTACCCCAAACCTTACACTAAAGCCCTGTACAATCACCTGTATAAGTGTATAGACTTAGTTGTACCAGAGACAATCAAAGCCAGACCCCCAAGTAAAAATATGGTGGATATCCAGCATCAACAAACTTTATAAAAAATACAAAAAGTTTTTGTCTAGGAAAACTAAGGCGAGGACCCAACAATGTAAAAGCACCCTCCTCAGCCTCAACAGGCAAATAAGACAACAATCCTACATGAACTTAGGCAGGAAACTGCAACAACATTAGGCATCCTATTCAACCAAAGCTTGACTACTGTCTTTGTCCCAGCTGAGTGGAGGACAGCCACTATCATCCCTTTACACAAAGATGGAGCATCCACCGATTCAGGAAATTATAAACCCATCAGCCTAACTACTAAAACAACCACTGTTATAGAAATACAAATGACAACACCATATAATTCAACATAATTTATTGTAGCAAAAATAATCTGTTTGTGTAAAAAGTACAAAATTCTCACTCTAGAGCCTCGGACAAATGCCTTTAACAGAGTATAAAAATCACATTCCCACAATACATATATTTATACAAAAAACATTAAGTAAAACTCATTAAACAATATAACAATTAATTAATTACAGCACCCACTTCCAATTAAGTTCCCTGTTTAACCCTTTTGGGAACAGTGTACCAAACTTCAAGATAAAAGTTGCCTCCTTTTGAAACAGCTTACCTTTTAAGCACATGCCTGGAACAATTTTAATTTTTTTCTATAACACTGCCTTTTAAATTTTGACCATCACTATCATGACACATCTTAAAATGCAGCCCCAAAGGATTCTCTAACTTTTGATTCTTAATATTTCTAAGGTGTTCCAAATATCTAACACAAAAACTCAGTTTACTTTCCCTTATATAAAATAAGTTACATTCACATTTTAAAACATAAATAACTCCTTCTGTATTGCAACTATTTTCATCACATGGAGAATATTCAATCAAAAAAGGAATGGTAAGATTACATATTGAACAATGTCCACAAGGTTTCAAATCAAGATCATGTATAGACTTTCTAGGCACTTCTACGGGAAATACAAACTGAGCATGAACCAGAATGTTTTTAATACTTTTACCACGTTTATAAGAAACAATAGGTTTCTGGGGGAGAACATCCCCCAAAAATTTATCTTGCAACAAAAAATTCCAATAAAACATAATTTTCTGAAAACACATTATATGTGGTTAGAAGAAAACATCTTAACAAACATCTTATCTACAAGTTTATCACTTACATTTCTATTTGGTTTGCCATTATGTTTATTAAATTAATACAGTGGTGGCTTTGCAACAATCTATTCCTTGCGATCTGGATAGACTGTGTACTATAACTCATTTTCTCAAACATTCTACATGCTTCAGATATTTAACCTAAAAGTTTTTCACTATCATTTGTTAATCTACTGATACGTAATAGTTCGTTATAAGGAAGTGCACTAATTAAATGAGGTGGATGGCAACTAGTTCCCTCTGAAAATGGTTAATATTATCAAATTTCCGATGAATATTAGTCTTAATATTCCCCCCCCCTTTTCTCCCAAATTAACATCCAGAAAAACAACATTTTCTCCAAATTGTAGGCGAGAAAAGTTATACCAAATCTACTTTTATCAAGTCCCTGAATAAAAAAAGTTACCCGAGATCTACCTCCCTCACATAGAAAAATTAAATCATCTAAATAACGATAATATTTAAGTACATGATGTTGAAAAAAGTCCATTCTGTAAAGATATTCAACCTTCAAAAAGCCCCTCAGCCTAACTAGCCTGATCTGCATGGCCTTGGAATGGATTATTATGGACCTCATTAACAAGGACATTGGCAACCTTCAAACACTCGATCCCACACAGTTTGGCTTCATCAAGGGGAGGTCATGTCTGTTAAATTTTATCAACTTTTTTGAGACAGTCACCAAAGCCATGGATGAGGGGAAGACAGTGCACACCACATAGCTTGACCTGGCCAAAGCCTTCTACACCATTTCCCCACTTGGGCATAATAGATAACCTCTCTCAATTAGGCATAAGACACTCCTGAAGTATATTGACATCACTTGGGGATTCAATAATTGCACCCAGTTTGCAGTCGACCGCAAACTTGGTCAGCCATAGCCCCTTAGTTTTGACTTGAACTTCTGAGACATAATAGATAAACTCTCTCAACTAGGCATCAATCCATAGGCATCAATCTATATGTTAACAGATGGGTAGCTAACTGGATCACTGATAGAACCCACCTAGTCAAAATAGGGGAAACCACCTCAAGCAGTAGACCCATATCAAACAGAGTATCTCAGGGTTTGATCTTGGGGCCTCTGTTATTTCAGATATACTTTTCTGAGGTGCAAGCCAAAACCAGTGGGCTATAGCTGACCAAGTCTGCAGATGACTGCACGCTAGGTGCTATAATCAATTACCCTAGTGACATGGACAGTATCCAAGAGGGTTTCACCCAAGCAAATCACTGGTGCCAGAAACATGGCTGAATACCAAAAAATGCATCATCATCATCCCCTTTGGGGAGAGTGATGTCACCACAAATTATCACATTAATAACAATGTCCTAAGCACACAATCAGTGGTGAAGGATTTGGGCACCCAGATTGATAGCAACCTGAATTTGACCATCATGTTGCTTCCATTGTATGGAAAGCTTTCTACATGGCCCAACTCATAAGTAAGGGCGTCTCATCTAAGGACAAGGAGGTCATAACATTGCTGTATTCTTTCTTTATAAGGCCCATTATTGAGTACAACGCCCTGTTTGACATTGACCTCACAAAGCACATGCAGCAGCTGGAGAGACCACAGAGGTTCCTCACCAGGAGAATCCAGGGCCTCAAAGTCCATTCCCTCTACTCAGTTTTATACAGACTCTTCAGAGGTGACCTCTGTCTGGCATACAAGGTGATCTTGGACCCCTCCTTGATGGGACTGTGCATATCCGCAAGTCAAGCTCCACTCGAGTAACCTGCATGCATGGCCTTAACCTGGTCTGTGACATCAATATGACTTGTTGGTTGGACAAATCTGTGTCTGAGAGACTCCCCTATCTGTGGAGTAGACTCCCTCTCCACATCAAGCAAAGTACCTCTTTATTCCTTTTTAAGTGCAACTTGGATAACTGGATGGGAAATAGAAAATATATCCCTGGGATTCCACCTGTGTGCCTGCTGGACAGGGGCATTGAGTGCTGATTTGTATAAACATGGGCTAAACTCTTGGCTAGCTTATAAGGGCCTCAGGGCCAAAAGCCTAGTAACTTCCTATGATCCAATGAACTTATGTCAAATCTTCTAAAGGTAACTTTGGGAAAAACTCAGCAATCACAGCCAAGGATAACCATAAGGCCTTTTACAGTTAGGTACGCAGCCTAAAAGGTAGTACTTATGCATGCACAGAGCTAGTGACTAACATTATCACACATGCAGCTCCCACAGAGATAGCAAACCTGCTGGCAGACAGATTTGGAGAACTTTTCACTTGCTTATCCCCTCCAATCTTATCACATACCTTGCCTCAACTCCTCCACACCCTACATATCTGAATAGCAGGTCATTAAAGCCTTGTCTAAGGCAAAAAATACAGCCTCTATGGGAACCAGATGGCATCTCCAGCTGTCTTCTAAACAAACTGAAACATGAACTACTACCACCATAAAGTACCCTATTCAATCACAGCCTAACCACAGGCTACAATCCTGTGGAATGGAGAACAGGAATAGTTATTTCCCTCCACAAAGGTGGGTTAGCAAAAGATCCAGGGAATTTTAGATCCATAAGTCTGACCAGCCTCATCTCTAAGGTCATGGATTGTATCATCATAGACCTCATGAATAAAGACATAGGCCACCTCCAAAATGGGTTTCTATTACAAGACTGAAGACGCATTCTTTTGAATGCATCTTGGTGGAACTGAAAGACTGAAAAGGCAGAATATCAAAGTGGCTTTTAAGCAAATTCTTCATTACTTTGCCGTTTTTGGCACTGTAGTGTGATCTCAGAGTTGGTATATTTAAGTAGGGGGTGTGGCGGGCACAGCCCCCACTTAATGTAATGTTTAAAGTGTTTTTGTTTGTTTTGTTTTGTGTTGGAACAGCAATTTTTTTCCAAGGAAAAAAAATCGCTGTTCTGACAGTTCAACATTGTAAGCTTTCACATACTTAGGGCCAATTAATCACTGGTCACTTCTTTAAGCGTTCAGTGATGTAATATAGGCCCTCCAAAACCTGGATCTGACCCAATTCAACTCTGTTGAGGGCAGATCCTGCCTGTTAAACCTGGTGGATTTCTTTGAAAATATGACCAGGGCCATTGATGAGGGCAAATTTGTGCACACAACATACCTCAACTTGGCCAAGGCCTTTGACATGATCCCACATTCAAGCATTACCGATAAACTTAGCAAACTAAATTTAAACACTTTTGTTGTAAGATGGGTTGCCAACTGGATCACCAACCAGTCACACACTATCAAAGTGGGTGACTCCACATCAGACAGAAGACCTGTCACCAGTGGGGTGGCACATGGATCAGTGCTGGGCCCCCTACTGTTTGGTATATACTTCTCAGAAGTTCAAGCCAAAACTAAGGGGCTATGGCTGACCAAGTTTGAGGTTGACCACAAACTGGGTGCAATTATTGAATCCCCAAGTGATGTCAGTATACCTCAGGAGTGTCTTATGCAGACCAATGACTTGTGTCTTAGTCATGGTCTCACACTAAATGCAAAGAAATGCATTATCATTCCCTTCAGTAAAAACAATGTCCCTTCACACTATCAAATTAACAACAAAACCATATGTACCTATGAAGAGATATGGGAACTGTGATCACAAGTAGACTGAGACCTTAACTTTGACCACCATGTATATACTGTAGCAAAGAAGGCTTTTTATGTAGCACACTTGATTAGCAAAGGCATGGCCTCTAGAACAAAGGAGGTTATAACCACTCTATATGAGTCACTAATCAAGCCCATAATTGAGTATAACACCCTTTTTGGCATGTACCATACAAAGCACCTACAGCAACTGGACAGACCTCAGAGGTTTCTAACAAAAGAGATTAAGGGACTCCAGCACATGCCTTACACAGACCAACTAAAGTCCCTGTCACTATACTTTGTATCATATAGACTTCTTATGGGAAACTCATGCCTCGCTTACAGAGCAATCTCCGTCCTAAACCTAATGAATTTTCTGCACATCCATAAATCAAACAGGACTAGCGCTACCATTTCCAGGGACCTGAATATATCATGAACTTGAATAGGATGTCCTGGAGGGACAGATTTGTCTCCCGGTGACTGCTACATCTTTGGCTGCCAATTCATGTGAAGCAGCGCACCTCTATGATACTGTTCAAAAGTTACCTGGAGAGTGGATGGGGCACTATAAATGCATACTAGGGATAGCACCCAAAAAAACTACTAGACATGGGCAGTCATTACTAAATACAATCATGGGGACTGACTAGAATATGTGTGGTATTACATTGGGATGAAATGGCTAGGCACAAAATAACCTCCAGGTCAAAAGCCTAGTAACCTCCTATGATCCTATGATACAACTCTATGATCCTATGATCCTATGATACAACTCTATGATCCTATGATCGTATGATACAACTCTTCAGCAGCTCATTGTCTTAAACTTAATGCACTACAACTATTAGACTGGAAGTGATCTGAACAGAATGCAGATCTGAGCATTGAAACTGCATTCTAATATAATGTAATGATGTAGAGGGATTTAATTTAGGGCCAAAGGACCAAGAACACAGTTTTATGTTTTCCTTGTAAAATGCCACACAGTTCTGAAATATGGACTGTCTGAGTACAGGAGAATTTAGTGAGTTTGAGGAATCTGGCATTTTTTGATTTAAAACACTCATTCAGCCTAACGTGTGCTTTTATTCATGTTTACCCTGTCAGTCCTCTTTCCTCACTGCTGTGTGCATGGTATCCATTTTAATTTTCCTCATAGGCTACTGTACTAATTAATTACAACAGCAATGACCAGAAATTACACTTAGCAATCACTGGCATAATTTTTGCCATTCCATCTCATAAAAGTTTATTTCTCTTATTAAAGAAAAATCACTATCCCTGATAAGGAATACTAGAGGTCTCAAGACAAGACTGAATTACCAAACAAAACAACAAAAATGGCAAGGAACCAGAAGGAGCTCAATTTATTAAAATGTATTTATTTATTTTTATTTTGTTTTATTTCACATTTGTTGACTGGGCTAGTCTAACTGGATACATGTCCCTTTTCAGTAGAGGCCCGGGGAGATAAGCTCCGTGAGAAAAAAAAGCAAAAACAACTCATATAAACACAAGATTCATAAACAACTATTAAAAGGTACAATGAACTTTGAAGAAATATTTCAGAGATTATCATATAAGGTAGACAATCCAATCATAGTACAGAGTAATACAGGTAAATACACAGACTACAGGTTGTTACATAATAAAAAAATAAGGCAGGTTAAACAATAGTTATTATAGGAAAAAGGTTGTCACAATCATCATAAGTTTCCAGAAGATGCAAATAAGAGTGTATAGTAGGACAAGGGCATGTTGTATTCAAGGAGAGTAGGACTTGATTAGATTGAAGAAGAGGGTAGGCAGAGGCAAGATAGAAGAGCTAGTTGCTTAGTCAGGCTTTGTACAGTGGCACAACCAATGTGTTCTGAGGAAGAGTTTGAGTTTACGTTTGAAAAGTGATATAGAGGGCAGTGAGGAAAGTTCACTGGGAAGTAGGTTCCAGAATTTTCCAACAGTAGTAGAGACGAGAGAGTTCCTAGCTCTGTTGTTGGATTTTGAAATATTTAAAAGCAGTTTGTGTGATTATCATAGGGTCTTTAGATTGGTATAGGGGGTGATGAGGGTAAAAAGTATAGTAGTATTGGTTGGTAAAAGGTTTTATGGGCAATGGTCAGTTGGTGGAAATTAAGCTGATTTTGCAGTTCAAGCCATCCAAGCTGCTTTAGATTATAACAGTGGTGGGTTCTGAAAGGGTTTCCTGTAGCAAGTCTGGCTATGTTATCGTTATCGTAGGAATGTTCCATTTTTTTGAGGTTGTTTTTAGATAGATTTGTATGTATGGGTGAGGCACAGAGGAAAGTAGAGATTAATTGAGTGTGAGCAATAGTTATTCTAGCTGAAGGAGAAAGGAAGGGTATGATCCTATAGAGAGAGCCAAGTTTTCTGTTAACAGTTTTTAGAGTATTATTGATATGGGTGTCAAAGTTGAGTTTGTTATCTATGGTGATGCCTAGTAGTTTTGTTGTAGGTTCCGGGGATACAAGAGTGCCGCTGTTGGATGTTACAGTGAAATCTATAGGGGAGGACCTACGTGTAGGAGTAAAAAGGAGGAGTTTAGCTTTTTTGGGGTTCAGGAGGAGGCAGCGCTGTGTAAACCATTGTTCAACTGTGTTAAACACTGTTTGGGTAAGGGAGTGAAGTTCAGATGTGGTTGAGGATGAGCATACAAGAGTGGAGTCATCTGCGTATTGGATGCATGTAGCTTGGGGAATTGCTAGGTGAAGGTCATTGATAAATAAAGAGAAAAGTAAGGGTCCTAAGATGGACCCCTGAGGGACAGCAAGGTTAACAGGCAGGTGGGTAGATAGAATTTTATGCCAAAGAACAGCCTGTTGTCTGTTTCTAAGTAGGACTTGAACCTTTTTATAGCAGTTTCATCTAGTGACAGTGATGTAAGGATGTTTAAAAGTATCTGGTGATTTACCATATTGAATGCTTTGGATAGATTGATAATGCAGAGGAAAGCATATTTTGGTTGCGGTTTTTGTTGATATGGTCTGTAAATGAGAGGAGGGCAGTAGTAGTGCTGTGGGGAGGTCTGAAACCATGTTGACAGCTGGAGAGTAACTTATTTTGGATTAGTTGGTCTAGCATTTGCTTGTGGATACATTTCTCCATGATCTTTGCCAAAGGAGAAAGTAGAGCTATGGGATGGTAGTTGGAGAATTCAGTACAGCATCCGCCTTTATGTAGGGAGATAATATGGGAGACTTTCCAGATACCTGTGATGTGTCCTTCAGTGATGGTTCTGTTAATCAGGATTGAAATGGGATAGGCAATGGATTTAGCTGCCTTTTGTAGATATTCAGCAGGTAGCTGGTCTGCAGAAGGAGAGGATGGTTTCAGTTTATGGATAAGAGTGAGAATATATGTTGTTGGGACTGGTTGGAAGTGAAATGGAGGGGGTTGGGTAGAGTTTAAGTTAGATATAGGAAAGTCTTGAGGTGATAACTGACTGGCAAGTGTTTGAATGGCTTCAGTGAAAAAGGTATTAAAGGCATTTGCAGTGTGCTTGGGATTTTCCTGGTCTGTGCCTTGTGGGTTTGGCGTGATATATTGCCCTGGGTGTAATAGTTCATGAATAAACACCCAGAACATTTGTGGTTTATTATGGTAGGTTTACTGGAATTGTAGGTAGCAATTTCTTTTGTCAGAGAGTATAGATTTTTTAGTGTTGTTTCTCAGCTGTCTGAAATTTTTTAGTCATTCACCATTTATTCCAATATTTGTTTCTAAGATAGCTTTTTTGCTTGGTTTCTTTTGAAAGCCATGGGGCGGATTTAGTTCTGATTCTGATAGAGTGCGTAGGAGCATGGTGATCAAGTATAGCTAGGAAGTTAGAGTTAAAGTATTTAGCAGCATCTTCCAATGGGAGGTATTTTAAGGGAGACCAGTTACATGCTTTTAGCTCATTTGGAAGAGATCAGGGTTAAAGTTATTTTTGGTTCTTATCATCCTGCAAATGGTTGGAATGGGAAGATTGGTCTTATGGCTGATGATATAGGTGAGTGGTCACTCACATCATCAGGGAGAGTTCCAGCTTCATAAGTCTGGGAAAGATTGTTTATGAGGATCCAATCTAAGGTACTTTCTTTCTTATTGGGTTTGTTTATTCTGGTAGGGGAGGTAATGGTTTAAAACCGAATAGGTTAATATGGGTGGTTGGGTGATCACCGCTGCAACATTTCCAATACTGAAATCACCTAGGATTATGGTTTCTTGAGGTAAGTCTTGAGATAACTAGCAGAGGATATCCTCTATGATGGCACTGTTATTGCCAGGTGGTAGATAGATACAGACAGTATAAATGGATTTGTAAGTGTTGATTTGAAGTTTGGAAATAAGAATTTCAGCTTTAGAGGTTAGAGGTGGTTTAGTATCATAGATAGTAATTTGTAGGCTAGATTTAAATAAGATAGCAATCCCACCACCTTTTTAGCTACACGGTCAAGTCGCAAGATATTATAGCCTGGTGGGATGAGTTCATTGTCTTTAGTAACAGGTTTTAATCAGGTTTCTATTAAACATAGAATGTCATAGGAGTAGACTTCTAGGAGAGAGTGGAGCTGTGTAACTTTGTTATTTATACTACGTACGTTGAGGTGAGCTATTAAGAGTGAGTTAGGTGGTTTGGGGAGGGAATGAATAATAGAGGGATTGGGGTTGAGGGGTGAGTGGTAGTAGTAGTTGTTGGGCCTGCGTTTGGGTGGATATCTCCATCTTTTAAAGAGAGGCATTGTATCAGAAATCTAGGGTCTGGGGATTTACAGTATATGTTAGGAGATCTCCTGGGGTTGAGAGTGTAGTATCTAATGTGGGCTTTTCTATGATATTTAGGTAGTAGATAGCAGGGTGTAGATGTTATATTAACATGGTTAGTGAGAATAGGCAGTGAAGGAGAGGTGGTTAGCTTATTGGGGTATTGAAAACTTGGATTTAATGGGTGCTCATAGGAGCTAAGCAGGTAAGCTAAAGTTAAAGGAGTTAGTAGTATGAGTGTGAATAACAACAGTAAGTGGATTGTGGTGTGTAGTTAGTGCATTTGGATGGGTTAGGCGTAAGGTATTGTTATAGGAAAGGAAGTAAAGAAGTTGTAGATAGGGAAAGGAGGGGGGTGTGGTGGGAGAGGTAGGAAGTGGTAGGTGAAGGAGGGATGAGGAGGTTGATGGGAAATGTTTGGTGCTTGTAGTGATTGGTGGGAAAGGGGTGAGGGATGTGGCTGGGAATTGGGGGTAGGGTAGGGGAGTGGAGTGAGCCCGCAGGGCGAACAGAGTGGGTAGAGACAGGTAATGGAGCAGCTAAAGGAGAAACAATCAGCGGTGCTGGTAACTAAAGGTAAGAAAGGTAAGTCAAAAGTGGGAAAGAGCAGAGGTAAGAAGGAGTCAGTAAGAAAATAGGAGGGTGTAGACAGGTCTAGAACAGAAGAAATGTAGATTAAATAAAGGAAGAATAATAGATGGATAAGCAGGAGAATATAGGTAGGGATAGGGGTGAGCCCTACTGGACAGAGCGAGTATTGCAGGCAGTTCTGTATGGGAGCTAGCTGGTATCAGACTAGAGAAGAGTGGAAAGTCCATAAAGGGGTTACTATGAGGTGGTGAAGGTATTTTTGATAACTGGGTAGATGGAAGGGGGGTAAATGCTGCTGGCTGTCAAGGCTCGGGGCGTACTTTTGAACCACTGTAGCAATTGTGGACGGTAGTAGGTTTTACAGGCAGGACATAGATAACATACTTTCTTTCTTCCTTGAGAGAGGGTGCAGGGAATATAGGCTGAGAGATGAGACCACAGGTGTTTGGATGGGGTCCTTTATCACCAGGCAGGTAGTTTTGCAGAGTTTTAATTTCTGGACCAGCACTATGGAGAGAAGGGTACTTATGGGAGAGAGAGAGAGACAATAGTGGTGGTAAGTAGTAAGAAGGAAGCACATAGAAAGGTAGATTATGGCAGTATGATAACAGGCATTTCATTAGACAAGAAATAAGAAACAGTAAACAGTTTAGCAGTCGCTTAAATTATTGGTAAAAGCTACCAGTATCACATGTATGCAAGCAGGCAGGTTAGAATCTACACTAAGCATTGTTCAAAAGGCTACAGCACCTTCTGTAATAGAATATAAAGCTCACCATTAAGCAATTCTGTAGAAATATGCAGTAAATAACATGAACAGCTACACAGACGTTTAATCCTTAATAATTCAGTAAGTGTAGGCTTAGCATTCCTCAGATAACATTCACACATAAGGCTTATTTAACAGTCATAAAGGTAAAAGTGAATATTTTAAGTAATAAGCAGCAGGGCACACACTGGATGTTACTAGTTACCACAGTGTTCCACAATTAACTGGTCCATAAGACCCTTATCTAATTGGTATCATTTAGAGATGCCCATCTCTGTTGCAGATAGCATGAGGGCTTTTCAGAATAGGTTTACAGTAAGGCTACAAGGCTCTACAGGACAGGGAGTGTGTAGATTAGCTCCCTGAGGGTAACAGAGGTAGATATGGCCGTTATAGATGCACAACACAGGGTAAGTAGAACTGATTAGCAAGTTCAATCATATCAAACTGTCTCAGTTCTCTGTTTCTCAATTTAAAAACAGAAAGAGAAGCAAATATGAACCCAGCTCGCATAGAGTAAGTGCCATGTGGGTGGCATATTTCCAAATAGCCGATTACAGGCTAAAACTATCAAACAAGTGAGCTTCAGCTCAAATATAGTAGCTCCACGTGGGTGGGGTACTGTTTAATGGACTTTGCAGGGGTTAAAAGAAAGACTAGCATGCAACAGTCTGCATGGGCATTACAGGCTAGACCCAAGTTCACAATAACATCGTAAACAGTATCAGGAACAACTAGATATCTTCCACCCACACTCAGAAGCTTCCTCATGGTTGGGAGAGTGGTAAATGGCCAATACTGGCTTTTATTTAAGAAATAAAAATAAACCTACATCACAGTATTTACTGTAGCTGCAGCAGAAGCAGCAGTTTGGTCAGCAGGTGAGCCAGAGCACGCACCTAGTAGCTTCCACTTGAGCAGCATGTTGATACATGGCCATTACAGTCGTAGTTACAGAGCTGAAATGGCTCTTGACTGTAAAATAGCCATTACAGGCTAATAACTAGTACTGTAGGTACACATACGGCTGCCGATTAAGGTCCAATTGAAAAATGGCTCCCACCCTCAAAATAGCTGTTTCAGGCTGGAAACCAGTACCCTATTAAGACCACCAGCAGCCATTTAGTCTGCTGAGTAAGTTAGCCTCTATTTTAAAATAGCACCGGTACAGGTTATAAGCTAGTAGAGTCAAGTGCCCTCAGTAGGTAAACAGCAGCTGTTTAAGCTGCCGACAAAAACGGTTCCCAATGTGCAAATTAAATCATCTACAGGCTGTAAACAGGTACCAAGCAACACAACAGCATATGTTTAAGCATCAGTTCAAACCTATGGGAAATGAACTGGCTTCAGTTACAACAGAACAAGCAATCAAACAATTCAATTAGCATTCAAAATAGTCCAAGCTACAGCTGTTAAGCAGCCGTTGCAAGTGCCAGAACCTCAGCAGTAGAGATATAAGCTCCACTTGGGTGACCAGATACAAAAATAGTTGTAACTCAGCATTTTTGAACAAACAAGCAGCAAGAAATGTAGGATTCACCAGAGTGGGATACTTAACATGAATAGCAGTGTTATTTAAGCACCTAGTTACAGTTCAACAATTTAGCATTAGGCAAGTTAAATACAGTCAACCGAACACTACTTACCAGAGGGAAAAGATGCTGCAACAAGATCGGACAGCAGCCAGGGGCAATGCTAGGTGAATAAAGATGGCGCCACACAGAACTATGGGAATTTATAGGTTTCTATAGTATAAACAGCAGAGAGGGGAGGGGAGAAGGTTTACAACATGTACAGTCAGTAGGGGGAGGAGACGGTGTATCTTAGGTGGCTATTGGTTGTGTTGAAAGTGATGAGTAAGGTTTAGGAGGCTGGAGAAGACTGAACAAGAATGGAGTAGGACAGGTAAGAACCTAGGGAAAAGGAGAGATTAATAGTAGAGGAGAGAAAAGAAGGGCCTAAGTTCCACAGTCAGAGACAGGTAATGGAGCAGCTAGAGGAGAAACAATTAGTGGTGCTGGTAACTGCTAGGTAAAAACAAATATATACTAAACACTTTTGTCCCATAAAGCTTAACCGGGACTTCCTCAGAAGATACATTAAATTACCCACCTAACGCACATATATAACTTTAATCAACCAATAACATTTAACCAATTCATACATATTTATTTATCAACTTTAAAAAGATATCAATCTACAATTGAGAAACTGATATAATAAAAAGGTTTTACTATTACATTTAATATTAAATGTACACAAGTATTTAAAAGCCTAAATTATAATTCACATGACTTCTTTTTTAACACACTCCTAAGAAAAAGACTGCCATGTAAACCATTAGTGGCATCTAACCTAACCTGCCAACACAGTTCCTCATATCTAAGAACATTTCCGACATGAAAGAGGCAAATACACCACACCATGGATAAATGGTTCTCTAGTAAACAAAACAACAGCAATTTAAAAACACAAAGAAGCAAACATGCAGCTAAAAATATTGCGACACCTCAGTTTTATTCAAGTGATGTTAATGCCATATGCAGCATAGCAAGGAAGAATCAGCCGATTTTAATGGCTGAAGATAAAATTAAACAGATTGTGGGTGAAAAGCCCGGGTTTTTTTTAAGAATAAAAAACAATCTTAAATGCTTGCTCTGTTTTAAAAACAAACCTAAAGTTAGTGATCGCTGTCAGCGGATTGTCACTTTTTCTTGCATATCTTGCAATTTTTGCAGCTATGTTAACACTGATAACTGTTTCATTTATCCTACTGCTAAGAAAAAGTATATGTTCACATTTTATGCCAATTGTGCGAGTAGAGATCTGGTTTATTTAGCTGAATGTAAGGCCTGCCTCTACTTTTATGTAGGAAAGACTAATCTCTTTTTGAGAGAGCGTATGTGCGAACATTTGTATGAGATACGTAAAGCTGATGGTAAGAATGCATTAACTAAACATGTTAGCAATATGGTGCTAGATATTAAGTAAGGATTTCAGGTTAGGTGATTTTAGAAATAAAACTGAAAAACATGACCTTAGATGGATTGTTACATTACAAGCAGACAAGGGGTTAGGATTAAATGGGATTGCTCCTTGAAAAGCTCTCCTCAAGTCATGTGAACTTTTTAAGTGAAGCTAATTGATGCTTTGTTCTTATATATATGATTCATTTAAGCATTTTTTTATCTATGGTCTGAAGAAGCACCATGTAAGGCATGAAACACTTACCAATTAATGTCCTCTCAATGTTTGGCCCTTTGTGTTTTTGGATTGTTAAAATTTTCAGCATCCCCACCTCTCAAGTCAAGAACCACTTTATGTATAACAAAAAAAAAAAAAATATATATATATATATATATATATATATATATATATATATGGATTCACTTTAGATCCTCGAAATACAGAAATATCGAAGTTCAGTATTTTGAAGCTATAAAGTCGAATTTTTGAAACCACGAAAACTCAGAACCGCAAAATTCAAAATCTCTCACACTGGAGATTTTGAATATCACACTTCTACTGCACACAGACACACCATCCTCCCCACACACAAACACAAGCACTCTACTACCCCTGCACCCCCCCCCACTTAAATATTCTCACTCCAAGGTCACACTACACACACACACAAAACACCACCACACAAGCTACATTCTCCTTGCACAAGCACATCACAGCAAAAAAACACACTGACATACACCACAGCCCCTATCCAAAACCCTTAACACACACACACACTTACCTGAATCCATAACCACAGCGAAACCTCAGAAGTGCAAAATTCAAAACCGCCGGTATTAGAGGTTTTGAATTTCATATTTTGGAGCTTTCACTGTTCTCAGGATTCCAATTTATGGGCTCGAAATACTGAATTTCGATATTTCAGTATTTTGAGCTTCTAAAGTGAATCCACACACACACACACACACACACACACACACACATATATATATATATATATATATATACACACATATATGTACATATGTATATATATATATATATATATATATATATATATATATACATATATATATATATATATATATATATATATATATATATATATATATATATATATATATATATATATATATATATATATATATATATATATATATATATATATATATATATATATATATATATATATATATATATATATATATATATATATATATAATATGGGTCCCCTTCACATGGTCGACATTTCAAAATGGCAAATTTCATATGGCTGGAACCATATGATTGACATTTGAAATGCTGAGAATGCGGAACCAGCATCTCCGTACAGTGCAGAATGGAAAGATTTCCATTCCTGCACTGTAGTGTAATCTCGAAGTTGGGATATTTAAGTTACAGGGGTGTGGGGGGCAGAGCCCCTCTGCTAGCAGTGTTTAGTAAAGTGTTTGTTGTTTTTTACTTTTGTTTTTCATATGTTCGACGATTCAAATGTCGAACATGTGGTCTCAATCATATGAAAGTCAGCATTTTGAAGTGTCGAATGTATAAATTATATATATATATATATATATATATATATATATATATATATATATATATAAAATGCATTTGTGGTTCTCTTTTAATTCATATCATACAGGTGTTCATGTATTCTGTCCATCAGTCTACTTTTTGTTTTGCCCACATAGAAGGCTGAGCATGACACACGTCACTGAATACACCACACCTACTTTGTCACAGTTAACTAAACTGGCAATACTCTTATAAAAATTCATCACACTCGTAAGAACCATTGTTAATGCATCTGCATACTTTACAACATCCGCATTTCAATATTTTTCTCACTTCTCCCATCTTCCATCAATTCTTCTAAATACTTTTGTCTGCTAAATATAAAACAAGGTGTCTCATCCAATTTTATTTTAACTCCTCTGTAAAGATCAGGGTCTAATTGTTTTTAAAATATTTACTATTTTTCTAGCTTTACTATTATATAGAGCCACCATGGCTCCTGATTTAGAGCTTACTCTTTCAACATATTGCTGCCTCCCAGAATTAGTGCGTTATCTTGTCCCCCTTCTGCACCAAAGCACGGCCAATAAAACTTAGTAAACTTTATTTGAGTAAGCGCTTTTACAAGTCCCGTTCGCTTTTTCAGACTTTAAAAAACAATTACTCATCCAAAGCAGTTCTTAAATAAAAATTCAAAAATTGAGCAGGTAATAGGAAACTTCCAACTGACAATGTAGCTGAAGCAGTTAAAGAAGCAGTAGCAACAACCTACAAAAATAACTCAAATAAATGTTAAAATAGCAACATAATAAAACAAAAAATTCCAATAAAATCTCAAATTGGATGCAGCAGTCATAAGTTAGTACTAGGCTGGCTGCCCTTGTGGGCTATTTTAAGCCTAATCAATTACCCCACATGAGTATCAAACTCTGCACTTTGTATTTGCAAAGTAAACACCTTAACCATTATGGCAACCTCTCAACCGTTAACATCTCAGTTACAAATGTATATACAAAAACCTTCACAAACTACTATGTCATGTCCTTTCTGTATGTTAATTCATAGGAAATTGTAACACTGTACATCACGCCATATGTTAAAATGTCACAATGAATACCTTCAACCTAAAAAGGAGCACGTGAAAATAGACTTACCCCATCAAAACATAAGTCATCATTCTGCACATTATAAACATCATTAAGCTTTACAGCATGCCAGGAATACCTATAAAAAATAGATTCTAAGATCCACTGTGTGAGCGTAATGAGGTATTCCACTATATACTGTAATGCTAGTCCATCCATAAGCAGAAGCATGACTTGAGCTGTTAAGATAACTCAAAATGTCAAACAACAGCTAAGGTCTACTCCCTAACAGTAAAACTCACTTATAAAATAACAGGATAACATAATAAACCATAACACTAGATACAACTAACCCATGCACACATAACATATGGCTGCTGATGATAAACTATTAAACAGCAGTTTAAATCTATCAACTGTCCATGGAACTTACATTTAGGACACATTTCATGTAATAGTAATAAACTATTAAACAACAGTTAAAATCGGTCAACTGTCCATGGAACTTACATTCAGGACACATTTCATGTGAATGATGGTTCGATCCAACTCCCCTATTTTCACTGTAAATGCAGACCCCATAAGAACAACACAATGCTGTCATCAATCACAGGCCAAAATAGCAAACACTCTGCTAATCTTGGTCTTAAATAATATACCCACCAAATTGTTGTTTAAAGTATTCACCATTAAATACCAAAAAATTGTTACTAAGAATAATATCCATGAATTCCTGGATCAGTCATGTTTCTGTTTCACCAATGCAGCCAAATCTACTGACCATTTCCCCAAACCATCTCAAACCTTCATCTTGGGGAATAAAGAGAATATAAACTGTGTATGTTGCTTGTGGCAAAATGTAATCCTGTTTGGTGTCTACCTTGCGGAGTTTGTATAAAAGGTCCCAGGAGTCACACACATGTAATGTGATGGGAGATGCTAAACATTTGTTTTAACTTAACAGCAATGCATTTTGCCAATGGTTCTGCAGCCAAGCCACCTGCTGTAATGATAGGTCTCATCTGTAGATCATCTATGTTGGAGTGAATTTTAGAAATAATATTTTTGGAATGATAAAGTTCGGGACCATAAAAAAATCTTATAATTCTTGTGAAATGTTATCAAACATGAGTAACTCATCCAGAACTACTTCAGTTCCCCAACAGCAATATTAATCTGGTTGAGAGATACAGCTGTGTATGTATCATTGTCATCAAGGAGACTGTATATTCGACTTGAGTAGTCATGTTTGTCTATAATCATGAGCCCTTACCCATGTCAGGTTTCACACATCTAACACTCTGGAATAGAATCCCAATTCATGTTAGACATAGCCCCTCACTGACCCTCTTCAAGCGAAATCTGGATGCGTGGATGGGAAATCGCAAATTCACCACTGGGATCTCTTCTATGTCCCTGCTAGACAGAGGCACAGTAAACTAATCTTAAAAGGGTACCTTCTGTGACCTACTTTACAGAGGCACAGTTGGCTAATCTAATAGGGAGGCGGAAGCCAAATACACTCTGGCTAGGCTTATAAATGCCGTAGGGCAGATAGCCTAGTATCTACCTATGAACCTATGAACCTATGTTATGGAGTGTTATACAGTGTAAAATTTCCCTATCTTGAATAGACAGTGACACTTTTGACTAAGTATTTGTCTAATTTCCCTTTCATACATTTTCTCAAATATGTTCACAACAGGGTCTAAATGGGGGTTAGGAATTCTCTTCCTCTTGAGGCCATAAGTGTTGATGTCAATTCCATTGTTATCTGCATACAACAATTGTAAATTCAGTTTTCTTGAAAATAACTTAAGATGAACAAGCATTTCCTCAATTTTGGCCCTACTCAAAAGAATAAAATTAAAGCCTTTAAGAAATAAAAGGTGGTGTGCTGGTTCAATACTGATATCTGTAAAGTTGTAAATTTTAAAGTCATAAAATGATGTAATACTCACTGTGTCAATGTCAATGTGTATGCCATCAATACTAGTGTCATAACCTGGGATCACCGTTTCCAAAATCTCTGCTTATATTTGTTGTTGTTGTTGAATTTGTGTCTCATTGAACCTGCCCTGGTAATGAAGTTCTGTGACTGTTATGGATTCTCACTCTGTTAGTTCACCAATTTCTTGGATCTTCTTGGATGAAGCTCCTCTAAAGGGACCTCTCTGTTACCCATATGTTCATTGCTGTCTTTAGAATGAGAAACATTGCCACCTGGAAAAGAAAATGCTTGGTATTGTTTTACTGGTAGGGGCACACTATCTTGTTTTGAAAATCTATCTCGTTACAAATCAATGTTTTATCCTTCCTGTATTCAATGTTTTATGCTTCCTGTATTTATTCTATGTGAGCTTGTTATCTGTCACTTCAAACACTGTGCCTTTGAAAGTCCAAATCTGCTGTAACAGAATAAACTAATTTAGATATGTTGCATTTAAATTTACTCAGGTGCCTTTCATTTTCCTTAATAATAAGACCTGTAAATTCTAAGTCAGTGTGATCAAATAATTCCAATAATTCCAAATGGAACATTCAAGTAATTTCTACTCCCTGTGGATACTTCCAGGTTGTAAGGCCCTTGGGGACATGGCCCCTTCTAGCATTTTCACTTAAAAATACATTCTCAAGTCGAATAGTTTTAAATTTAAAAAGATTATTTTCCAGTTCTAGAATTTGTACATGTAAAGACAAAAAAATGACCTTCATTAGAACAAATGTATTCTCTATTATTATCTGGTGTGACATTGTCACCATTTATTTACATTGACAACAGATGTAAATTCATGCACATCAGCAGTAGAAAAATTGTTACCTGCTGAAGAGCTGGTCTTCTGACTTTGCAGAGAAGTTGTACTGTTGTCAGTATTATAATGAGCTGTCTCCCTAAAGTTCCCTCTGCCAGAGATTTTGGAAGCTGTTTTTACCAGCGTTTGTTGCTCATGAAACAAAGTGTCTCACCCAATTGTAGTTTTAACTTCTATGTAAAAATCAGGTTCCAGTTATTTTTAAAAACATTTACTAATTTGTTAGCTTCACTATTATACAGAATCACATTGGCTCCTGCTTTAGAACCATCTCTTTCATTGGTTTGCTCAAATATAATGCTGCCTCCCAGAATAGGTGTGTATCTAATCCTCCTTCCTTCAAATACGATCTTTACTATATCGTCCAGTAATTCCACAGGGTAATCTTTACATTTTGAATAACATTTTTATTCATCAGTAATTTACTTTGATAAATGCACCATCTGCCCCTTTACTATATTCTTTTTCTGAAAATATAGGTGGCAACTATTAAAATATAATAATGAATTTGAAAAAGTTTCTTTATGGAAAGTGGTAGAACAAAACATTTTTTTTCTTAAGTCTTTATGCAAGGTTATAGCCAAATAATTAATTTTGTCAAAAGTGAATCTCAGAAAATCCACAGAACTATTAAAACAGTCAATAAACTCTTTCAATTCTGCTTCATTCCCACCCCATAGGATAAAAATACATAATCTAGACATCTGCAGTATGCATATACATATTCAAATAGTGGTGAATTAAAAACATATTGCTTTTTCCACTTAATTAAAACAGCATTGGCAAAAATCGGGGCACATTTTGACAGTCTTTCACTTAACAGTGTGTTGAGAAAGAAGTCGTGAATTTTAAATTAGGCATTAAAATATGTGTTTATATTTAATACTAAATGTAACAGTAAAACCTTTTTTTATTTTAATTAATTTAAAAGATTGATATCTTTTTTGAAGATGGTAAATGAATATGTATGAATTGGTTAAATGCTATTGGTAAATTAAAGTTATAAATGTGCATTAGGTTGATAATTTAATATAAACTCTGAAGAAGTCCCATTTAAGCTTTATGGGATGAAAGTGCTTAGTATATGCTTGTTTTTAATAAATTAAGTTGAACTTCTACTGGTTCCTGCCATTTTTTGTCCTTACTGTTTTTATTGTTTAGTACTAGAAGTCTGTTATCAAAATAGGTACACATGCCACCTTTCTGGAATGTAGACTTGCAGGCATACAACCATATTTTGTGTAACTGTTTCAGTAAGGGCATTTGGGTAAGCTTCAATAAAAATTAAACTATTTTGAATTTTCTCTACTATGTTTCTACCATATGCTGTAGAGATTGATATTGTTTAGCATATTCTGAAGCAGTGGCAGTCAAGTCATGTAGTGAGGGATATAGTGAAGAGAGATCTACACATAAAGGAGAGACAGTAGTTATTCCATGGCATGTAAGCAAGTTTTGCAAGGCTGCCACTGACAACACCAATATTTGTTCTACAACAGCACTAGAAGATGTATGTGACAGCACACATCACATATAACACATAGCATTACTGCACTGCTAAGTTATATACAACACATGATATTTTATATGTGACCATCTCTTAGACATGTGTTTGGAGCACATGGTATGGCACAGCATATGAGCAGTGCACATAGACCAAGAGTGTTACATTGCTTGATAGTTCTTCTTTGCATAGAGGTTCATTTGAGTTCTGACACTATGTCCATTATTTCATATTGTAATAAGGTATATCTTAATCTTAAATTATATTATTTTTTTCTTCTGTCACATGAGACAAATTGCAAACAGAGCCACTAATGCCATAGACAGGTAGTACACCAGACCCAGATCCAGCAATAGGTGACCAAGGCAGTTGTCTAGGGCTCACTGGCTGGAGGGGGCCCTGCCAAGCTGGGATAGGGCCCACAGGCCGGGAGATTATTTTTTTTTAATTAAAAAAAAGTAAACAAAAATATGGATGTTTTAAAGGGTGTTCTTCTTTAAGAACATCATTTGTGTCATTTCTCATACACCTGCTGTGTCTGTGCACCTCTTTATGTCTTTGTCTTCCACACACATGGAATTTGAATACAGGAAGATGTTTGGACTGCAGACCATGGATGGACAAGTAAGTGGTAGGTGTGTGTGTGTGTGTGTGTGTGTGTGTGTGTGTGTGTGTGTGTGTGTGTGTGTGTGTGTGTGTCTAAGAGGTAGGTAGGTAGCATAGCTCTCAACTGTCCAGATTTTTGCAGAATGCCCAGACTTTTGCCTCATATTTTCAATCTGCCCCTCATAAAATTTGTGATTTTTCTGGAAAAATCATTGCGGATTGAAGTTACTAAATAATGACAGACTTCATATCCTTTAGAAAAATGCATACTAACACAAATCCTGTTATTCTAGCAACTTTCTAAGTTCATAAGAGCAATATTTAAAATATGTCTCTATTTTTGGGCCTTTGTTCCCATAATTTTAGGTTTTGTCCAGATTTCTTGCACTATGAGATTAAGAGGTATGGTAGGTAGGTTTTTGTGAAATGCCTAGTTAGGGATACTAGGTGGTCAGTTATTTCCTCAAGCTCAAGCCCTGTACCTTAGTTATAGCAAACAACAGTATGAATCCTTTACCCCAACTACCAAGTTGTATTTTTCAAGGAATTGAGTGCCAGGTGCATTTTCCAAGGAATTAAGTTTCAGGTGCATTCTCAAGGAATTTGAGTTTCAAGTACATTTTCAAGGAACCGTGAGCTTCAAGGGAACAGAAGTTTACTGCTGTCCCTACTAAGTCAGTTTACAATGTACAACTTTTTGGTTTAGAAAATGTAATAAGTATTAGCACAATAGATAACATACTTGCTTCTGATGCAGAAGGCTATGGATTCTACTCTACAGCATGTATATGTATTGTTGATACTATGTTGCACTTTAAGGGGGTGGGGTGCTTCTGTTCTGAGTATGTTCTCTTTAGATGCATTGTAACTATGAACCTGTTATCAGTTTGTCATCTATTCCCTATTGCAATATTACCAGCTTACCATTTTTAATGTAACATAATGCATTCTACAAGGGCAGCAGGCACTAAATTTGTAGATGAAACACTGAAACATAAAGTTGTTTGCTAGCAGCAACTTCTTCATTAGTTACAGATCTCTTTAATGTAGAATATTCAGATGACTTTTACTTCTGCAGAGATTGTGCATATTTACTGATACTGGTGGATTGTAATGATAGAAGTTTGAGTGGACCTTTATGGCTGAAATGCTCTGAATTGAGCAGTTCTGCATTATTGGTTCATACATTTTGTTTCATTGCTTTCTGGAAAAATGTTCAAAACTATAAATTTAAAATATGCTCTAATAAGTGGTGCTGTATTATACAAGAAATATAATTTAATACAAACAGGAAGGTGAATCAAAGGATTCTTGCTTGTTTGCATGGTCCTAAAAATGTGGACATGGGGCCTTTGATTTGAAAACAGCTCAAACATAAATTTTATCTGCCACTGGACTGGTGCATTTTCTTTGAATGTGGGTTTCTATGCCATTTTAATGAATGGGAGTTTTAAGGGCAGAGACGTTTTAATGATAAATTTGTTTTCATTGTGAGACTGCATTACTTTGTTTAGCAAATGTCTATCAATGTTTGTGCAATAAAATTTGAAATAAAAGTTTCAAACTAAATCAAAAATCTTTAATCATTTTAGAAGTAAAGCAAAAAACAGTATGCCCACTGAGAGATTTGAAGAGTGCTTATGGTAACTGGGGAGAAATAGCCAAATAATGGGACACTGGAATGGCTACGGGTGGCTGTGTATGAGGGGAGGCCCAAATCCATTATCCTGCCTAGGGCCCCATTTGACCATGATCTGGCTCTGTTGTACACCATAAAATACTGTGCTTATTCTCACTGATCAATTCTGAAATAGCACAGTACACCATGTCCAGAATTCAGAGACAGGCCCAGATCTGAATGTCAGGGCTGCACAAAAAATAGCCTGTTTTCATGACTGAAGACATGAATGATTCAGAGTCACACTAGCCACCTTGAGGCAAAACCTCATTATCAGATAATTTGCATGTAGATGAATATCTCAGTGTTTACCACCTGTGCTAGCATGCCTTTTTCTAATGCTCTTGCAGTATTCACCACTGGCAGCTGATACATCATATTAGCCAAAAATCTACCTCATTCATTTACCCCCACTCATATAAACATCCAAATGTATGCAAACGTATACACATATACACACACACACACACACACACACACACACACACACACACACACACACACACACACACACACACACACACACACACACACACACGCACACACGCACACACACGCACACACGCACACACACGCACACACGCACACACGCACGCACACACACACACACGCACACACACACACACGCACACACGCACACACACACACACACTCACACACACGCACACACACACACATCCTACCTGTTGCTGAGTATACAGTATGTCCCTGGCATTGCCTCTTATTTTGCCCTATCACACAACTCATGTATGATTACCTTCAGCCGATAACGATAGTCATTAGAATTCCATACTTCTTATTGCTCAGTCAATGCATCTGGATGAAAGACATGTTACTCTATTAACTTTTTAAATGGCTTAAAGTAACATGTGAAAATCAAAAGAGCAACCAGCAAGAACAAAAATGATCCAAAATCCAGTAAACCATCACAAAACAAAACAACAACTGGAACTAGCCAAAGAACAAAGAAACAGATTTAGCATAGATAACTGTTTATTTTCTGCTTTCATCCAAGACTTCATCGGAATATGCAACATTAGCCAACAGTATGTTTAAATACAAGTAACACCCAATAAACCCCTCAACAATTATATTAAATAGCAATCAGTAATTATTAATTTAAAAAACAAATCTCATTTAAAAACAAATAAATGTCACTTATGTAAGTACACTCTGCAATTTTATAAGAAACATTTCATATTAACGACATCATTTAACCCAGGTTCTTTATCTGAGTTTAATTTAATTTGCCATAAGGCTTCATTCTGCTCTAGCTCAGTTTTAAAATTGCCACCCCTCAAATTGTCAACACCCTGTTCCAAAACTGAAAACAAAAACTTATTGTAATTAGGACATTTCAATGTGTGCTTATAGAATGCATTCTTGGTGTCATTCTTTGTTATACTATAATAGTGCTCTCTAATTCTCCCTGATAACACTTGTGTAGTCACCCTATATAAAATGCCGTGCAATTCATAGAGACCCCTATATAAAATAATCCAGCAGACTGCAGTAGAGCTACTTGATGTAGGCTTCAATCTGCTTGAGCATTGCAGTGGTCTTTAAACTGCCCCCTCAGAAATGCGCTGTGCAGGCTTGTAAGAAACTGAATTACAGTGTATTATATATTTGAGCAATAACCCATGACGTGCTGTGGTATATTGAAGATTTACCCATGGCTGGTGTGGTTTAATCATGAGGGCGAAACCCGAGTAATTAAACAAAAGGCAACCGTGGGTAAATCTTCAATATACCACAACCACAGAGTCGGTTATTGCTATTATACAATGACATTATTTAAGAAAAAAAAACTTACTTTTCTTAAATAATGTCTTTGTATAACAGCAGATTACTGTTCTTCCGCCGGGTGTGGTATACTGATTCTGCTTTTTGATGTACTGTGCATGCATATGGGACGTGCATTCCCACGCATACCCAGTAGGCTTTGAAATGGAAGCAATGGAGAAAAGAAAGTCTCCATTGCTCCGTTTTCTCTCTTTTTTTATTGTAAATAAAAAAAAAAAGATTTTGGGGCAGTTTATACCAACGGAAAAAAGTCCGGGTGACCGGACCTTTTTCCATTGGTATATTGTGGGATTTACAATAGGCATGCGGGTTGGGCTGGCCAATTAGCATGCACGTTCTAGAATATTAATAGGGAGGAATTGTATAATGCTGAATTTTCATTAATGATTCCATGTATGTTTGTGTAGCCAACAGCATGGCAAAAAATTATACAGAAATGCAGATCAACTGTTTTACCAGAAATCCTTGCTGTTTTCACTGTTGTTGGCAAATGCTGGTCGCATGCATTATGTTATTGCCACTTAAAGGAGGTTGTAAGTAAATGCTAGATACATTGTTACTTCACTAAATGATTTGATATAGTCATCAAATAAATAGGCATGGGTTTATTTTATTCGTATTTTAAACTAGTTTGGTCAAATAGTTTATAGTCTAGCTTCATTGAAAGCTCAAGGAGAAATCCATCAGAGCTTAACTGCAACAAATAGAACTGAATTTTTAGGCAACTACATAAGACATCAGAAAATCAATATATTTGCAAATATATAATTCTCTAGAAAGCTAACATAGTGCACATATGTTGCAGTGCTTGGCTCCAATTTTTCAGGCCCTGAATATGTATTTTAAAAGAAAAACTCAGAGTGAAAGTATCTACACATGAAAATAATATCTCTTTAGTAACCTGTGACAAGCTAGAGAGAAAAAAATATAGGCTGACCTTACATGTAGTAAAGTCGGGCTATGAAACCTGCAATTTTTCTCCACAATTTTTTCACAAAATATTTTTTATATTTCTGATGCATAGTCAATAATTTCCTATGGGTCCTGCTCATGGTCATTAAATTATGTACTGAAATACAATCTAAGGCCTCATAATATTTTCAAAATTTCAAAGGTGTGTACCAGGTAAGCAATACAGAAAGTCAGCAAAAGCCTTGCTAATATAGTTTATCTACTTTCCTCTTCCATGAGGGGCTGATATGTTAGGCACCAGTATAATCTGATGCTTATTCATCCATTCATCTTAGATTTAAATAGAGTATGTGAGCTACTTTGACATGGAGCATGAATTTATTCCAAAATGTATTGCATCCTTTGGGAGAGATATCCATCCTGCCAACATATCCTAGCTACATTTCTGATGAAGGTGTTTTGAATTTTCTGAATGTGTAGGAGATCAAACAGGTCAGGGTAATTTGCCAGTTTATGACACGGCTGAGGTCATCACACAGAACTCAGTAAGAGACATAATAGAGTGACAGTGATATTAGACTTGCTGTATAGCTTAGGGAGCTCAAACCTATTATTTTATGGTGAGGAAACATTGAAGCTTCACTAGTTGGACTGAATTGATGGATGGATATGGTCATAGGTTCTTATTAAGCTTGTGGCCAATGAGACCATCAGGAAGCTCAGCTATATCATCCAGTACTGACAGGAGGTAAACAATGTGCCACACAATATCCCAAAGAGGGAACTATATTCTATATGGGCTTGATAAGGGAGGAGTAAGTTACAAAAATAACTTCTTGAACTTGAAGGATATCTCTAGAAATTGTTTGGGCTAAGTTTTAGTCTATGTCCCTAACACAATGAATTTATATGTTTAGGGCCCTCTTGATAGATTTGAGAGACATTTGGAGAGTTGTTGGCAGCCATAATTTTGCAGTCATCAGAGATCTGCATTGAACAATGATGTTAGCATATATAAATATTTTAAACAGTTTCTTTTGTTTGCAGTGGATAAAGTTCATATGGACGAAATTACAGGTCATTAGGAAACAAAAACTAAAAAGAAAGAAGTAACATAGCACTCAAATCTTGATGAATGTACTCCCCCAGGATTAAATGAGTCCACAAACATTAATTGCTTGCTAAAAATACAACTTAGAAAGTTTAAGGTCAGGATTCAATAAACTCAGTGTAGGCTCCATGTAAAGCCTACACAGAGTCTATTGCTGTACATGAAGTAGTGTCTGTGGTGGTGGCACTCACTGAATATTAATGAAGTTCTGCATGCTTAAACAAGGTTTCATGGCAGGCACCAGTGCATCTGGCCATGAAACCTCTCCTTGAATGCAGAAAGCCCTTCAGCATACTACTTAACTATACAGATTTTTGCAGAACAGATGTTTGCCTCATATTTTTGGTCTGTTACTCATAAAATTGTTTTTTTCTGGCAAATCATTGCCAACTCCTTGAGGACTGATGTCAGAAAATAATGACAGCCATTTGAGATCCAAACTTCATATGCATCAGAAAATTCATGATAATGCAAAACCTGTTATTGTATCAGCTTTCTAAAGTTTCTAAGAGGAAGATGTAAAAATTGTCCCTATATCTGTGCCTTTGTCTACCCATTATTATGGCTTGGTCCAAATGTCTTACTCTAACAGGTTGAGAGCTACGCACTTCTGTATGTTTGCTGCCTGCAACAGGTTGATTGCAGGGCAGTTTCTTCTCCCTTGTTTAATATATGTTAGGATTATTCTTAATTAATACTGTATGTGGAATGGTTTACTTTTCTCTCAGTTTTCTTCCTTTTTTTATTTCCTAAGTTTGGACAATGCTCTGAACATTTGCGGGACCAGACCACCCAAGTATCAGACATTACCCAGGCATCCAAAAATGGAAACTGGATGCATTCAACTAACACTGCTAAGAATTGCTAGGAATCATGCAAACCCAGTAAGAGAGGCTGTGCTAGGCAAATAGCGTGAAGTTGTCCATGAATAATAATATAGGAGATCTCATGTAACTAATCCTCTTGTATCAGCTGTTAAGTGTCAGACTAGAGTGCTGATAGTCCTGGTTTCTAGTACAGGGTATTTAGAGTTTTCTTATACTGTTGTGACATTACATCTTATACAAATAAAGTGCTACATAGACATGTGTTGCCTCAACATTGTTGTGGCAAGAGCTGTAAGTTTAGGACTACTGTACACATGGTCCTGGGTTTGAATACTGTGTATTCCATATATATTTTACACATGGACCACATCAAATTATATTTACATCCACTTGTAATACTTGACATAGATTTTCTGATATGACAAAATGTTGATGAATGTATAGTTCTGCTCTCCCAGATGAATAACAGAGCTGCACAAGTGGCTGGATATGAAATAAGCCTGGAATTACATTGCTTGAGATTGCACACTGTCTACTGTTTGATACATTTGAAAAAGCTGCACTCCGTTTACCATCATGCAAACAAATGCACTTGCTTTACCTTGTTTGTGTGATAGTAAGCATAGCACAGATTTTTCAAATGTATCAAAATGCAAACAGTGCACACTCTCAGTAAGCAAAATTGGAGGGAAAACATGCTATTTCAAGTGGAATTGGTGGGAAATGAACATTAGACATTGAGCTCGATCTTGTGCAGATATGGCTGGTGTTGCTGGAGAGGGTGTGTTCTTTCAGCCACCATGTTGGGGTGTTCAGGAGTCCAAGGTCTTTATTGGGCTCCTGTTTAAAGATCACAGACCCTGCCTACTGCAGGGAAACTATACAGGCTCTCAATGCAAATCGGAACTCTGGTCTAGTCTAGCAAGAGCTTTGTCCATTGTGACCAGTATCCCACTCACTGGGGATCAATGTTGCCACCATTTTGACAACCTACAACGTAGGAATCAGGATACCCTTGATCATTGGATGAAGCAGTGTCAGGCAGGGAGCATCCCACAGATGTGTATGTATTCAGTGCATTTAGTAATTTTAAATATTAAACCTGAATACGGTACAAACTTGTATTCATAATGCTTTTTTCTTCCTCTTTTTACAGTTGCAGAAGAGAGGGCCTCAAATGTGAGTTCCCCTGCCAGGTGTCTGGAGAGAATGAGAGGAGCATGTATTATGCAAGCATAATTATGTAAAGTAGTGTTATTGCAGCCTTAACAGTTAAAGAAAGAATAGTTGTTATATCATACAATGGTATAAAATTGGGAATGCATATCTAAACTGTAAAAGCAGTATGTATGCATTACTCTGTAGCATAGCTCTCACCTGTCCATTTTTTTGCTGAATATCCAGATTTATTACTCACTGTTTTGATCTGTTCATTGTAAGATTTACAGCTGACTGGTAATTAATTGATACTGAAGTTATTAAAATGAGTGTCAAATAAATGGGGATACAGGAAAGTGGTGAAAGGGGGAGCAAACAGGGAAAAACAAAGTGAAAGGAAGGCAGGAATGTTCAGGAAGGGTGTAGGTAAGAACCATAGCTATCCATTTCTTCAACAGTAAGAACTGAGCACATGTACACAATCTTAGATGAATTTGGAATGTCACCACCAGAGAGAGGGATGACAACAAGAGGCCAATTGGACCAAATTAAGTGTGTCATATAGACACGTGTGAAATGCAGTGCTATGTATCGGGCGATATATTTTTTTCTGGGACTAGTGCCTTTTTTTTTTTTTTTTTTTATAAGGTGATAGTTGAATGTTGGGGAAGGGACATAGGCATGTCTGGGCCAAGCAAGTTTGAAAGGTAAGGAAGCATTTTCTGACAGGCAAGACATACAAGACAAGAGGCAGGGTTGGTAAAGGACACAAGAGGAGGGTAAACATCATGTTTGGAGGGTGGTTGGGGAGATCGCAAACTTATGGATGTCAAGTTTGGTGACAGTGAGAATCGAGTCCTCATCCACTGGACTGTCATCACTGTCACCTCACTGTGCTGATGGTCCAGTGTCCACCATCTATGTGTCAGCATGACGATGGACAGCAGTGCCTCCACAGAGCATAAGCATGCACCAATTGTGTGGCACACAATCCTACACAGCAGACCTGGCAGTTTAGCTCAGGTAACAAAATCACCTCCTTTGCCTCTGCTCCCAGAGGGAACCACATGCCTATCCTCTGGAGCAGAACTACCTGAGGGTCCAGGTACAGGAGGGGAAGCAAGACTGCAGCCCAGAAGTGCTGGGACTTGATGATGTAGCTGGTGGAGCGAGTGTAGGCAGATCACAGGGAACTGGCCTACCCTGCTGTGCTGTAGTAATAACATAAATAAAATTAAAATCCAATAATGAAATAAAACATAACACAAAAAATACAAATAATTAAATTAAAAAAATTGAACAATATAATAAATTATTATAAAAATAATAAATAATATAATTACAAACACAATGATACTTCTTCTTCTTTCGGCTTTTTCCCAGTTAGGGGTCGCCACAGCGGATCACCTGTCCGCTCATGATTGGCAGTGGAGTTTTACAGTTTCGAGTTCCAGCCCGGCGCCTAACCTTCCACAAAAGACACACACACACACCTAGGGCCAATTTAGAGTGTCCAATCCACCTATTGCATGTCTTTAGGATGTGGGAGGAAACCTACGCAACCACAGGGAGGACATGCAGACTCCCCAGAGAAGGCACCCCAGCCAAGGATTGAACCAGAGAACCTCTTGCTGTGAGGCAACAATGCTAACCACTGCACCACCGTGGCCACCCTTACGAGCACAATGATAAGAAATAAAAATGTATTTAACAGCAAAACAGTATAAATTTATACATAATAAATAAAACATAAGAAGTAATACAAATAATAATAAAAACATGATTATATAAATAAGGAAACAAAAAAATCCAGATGACCACTAAGGCTTAAAAGAAGAACTGTTATTTTAAGCCGTGGTGGTCATCTGGATTTTTTGTTTCATTTCTGTTTTTGGATCAGTGGATGATCTTTGGACTCTTGCTGGTGATTTGTGATTTTGCTTGTTGGATTATATAAATAATAATAATAATAATAATAGTAATAATAATAACAAACAAATAAGAAATCCATAAAACACAAATGAAGAGAAGGGTTAGGGTGAGAGAAAAGAAAGAGAAGATTAGTAACTTCACAGATAATATACAAAGCTTTCTACAATTAATTTACTCTGTTATGTTACATGTTAATTTTAACACTACCAACTGCTAAGGAATGTCTTTATTACTTTGAATACTACCCTGTTCCTAACACATACACACTATAGTACAGATCATATCACATCCAGCAATTATTCATGGGTGGATATATTAAACATGTGCATCTTCTATGTAGACTGATTACACTTGACAGCAGGCCATCCGAGCCACAGATATAGAGGTCTGCACTTAAAATGCTATCATGATGAATATGTAACAGTACCATATTTTTATTGATGAAAACCTCAAACAGTATTGTAAGCAACTGAGTTTTATATTTGGGGAGTGCTGTATTTGAACCCACAACTAGTGACTATTGTAATACTGTACTTTTCCTTTGGAGTACAGCATAATACAAGCATGCTTTCCTTTTATACTTTATAGATTCAGGTTCACTGTTATCTGAAAATGTGCAACTGATGCTTTCTGTTACAGATAATACCTCTCAACCTTTTAGAGCAGGATATCTGGACAGATCATAAAATAATGGGGCTATAAATGACCAATAAATATGAACATATTTTAAATATTGCTCTTACACACATGGAAAGCTGCATAGGATTTGTTTTAACATACAAGTTGCACTTCTATGTGTTCCAATTATAATGATAATCTGCAACAGGCTCTTCTTGTCCCCGGTTTATATGTCTTACTTAAATTGTAGTATTGATGTCAACTTAAAGAGTATTAGATGGACAAAGAAAAAAAAAATAACAGCAGAGGATTATGCATACCACTCTTGCCTATATTTAGATTTCTAACTATTACATGTACTCTCTTATGATCATACTTACTCAGCTGCGGGGTGTCCTCAGTCTCAAATTCATTCAAGCAACAGCTGAGATTTTCCCTTTCACCCCTTTGTAGGTCATTAAAATGATGCCTACACTGCTCTTCAGTGTGTGGGATTCCAGTAGCACTGGATACAGCCTGAACCAAACTATTACACACCTCTGACATGTACAGGGAGCCAAAATAGTCCCCCTGCAGAAGCCTTTGTCTGAGGTGCTTTACCAAGAGTCCAATAAATATCCTGGACTCCTAAAGACCCCACCTCTGCACCCTAAACTGAGCACCTTCCCCTCTAATGCTAGACATGCCTAATATCTGAACTACAGCAATGGCAACTGATGCTTCCCCACCACTTCTAGTTATTGCATTTACTGGTAGTGCACAAACCCAAGCAACAATGCCATCTGAGCTTGTACTATGTTAAGCAGAGCTCAGCATTGCCAATCAGGCAGGAAATAAATACTTCCAATTGGAAGGCTAATCTTGCCCTTGCCCTTAGTTTGAGGCGTGTCTGGCAATGTAGCTTGGACATATGTATTCAGAATTGTAAGATAACTGTTGGGTGATTTTAGTTTGCAGACGTGCCGCAAGCATAAATGTCATAACCTCACTCATTTGTTTTTGGTTTTATACACTGCTAAAATTGATTTTTAAAGTGTGGGATTCAATCTTAGGCATGAGGGTCAAAACATTTTCTTCCACAGAGTTGATTTTCCATCTTTGCTAAAGAAGTACTGCTCAGACATAGTCAGGAATCATTCATAAATACAGGTAACAGTTTGAAGTCTTACACATGCATGTGTGTGACCTGACAAGGTTCTTGTATAGAGATCCATTTGTGTATGTGTCTTATGTAAGTATGAAGGCTATACAAGTCCAGATAGCAGAATTATACTTAAAATACCTATAGTAGACAGTATACCCTCAGTCATACATCTGAAAACACAAAAAGGGTATCTTATCCCTAATACATATAATTCATATCAGCTCCACTATCTCAATTTTTATAAGTGAGAGTGGAATTATTGGGAAGTGGAACAGCAGTGAAACTGAATAGAATATCCTGTATTAGATCTGAGGACCATGTCCATGGCAGCGCTACACTTACATATGTTGCCACAACAATGTTAAAATAACACTTGTCTATTTTTCAGTTCATTGCTATAAACTGCACTGTCACAAGAAAAAAAATAGGTTGCACACCTAGTGTTAGAACCCAGGAGAATTTGCACTGTAGCCCTACACTTACACCTGCTGCCACAGGACTAGTTATGTGAAAGTTCCTAATTTCCTACTCATTCTTAAGTTCTCTGTGTTAACAACTGTGCAGTGCCACTTAGCATGTTTGCATGGTGCCCAACAGAATTAATTGAATATATCCATTATCAATTATTGGCTGTCTGAGTCCTGTCTGCAGGTGTTCAATGACTGCATGTGTTAGGGAACCTTGCTAAGTGCCAAGAAATGCCACTAAGCAAACTTACACAATGGAAATCAAAAATTGCAGTAATGTATTGTTTTTAATATGTGCACTTTTACAGATGCCCTGTCTGCAGGTGTTCTCCAGGTGTGCCATCTGCTTCCTGGGTGGGCCACTAGTCTAGGTTTGCACACTGCTAAGCTTGGCACAAACAAGATAAGTACAGCCAAACCTAGCATTCACTTTCTCTGTTTCCCTTGTTTGCACTAAGCTGCACAAACACTGGCCAGAAAATAAGAAAAATAAATAAATAAATGAATGAATAAAAATGAAACTAAGGAAAAGCAATCTATGACACTACAAAATGTTAGTATGCATGAAATATTTGTACATAGGTCTGGATTCGAACTCTCACTCCACTGAGCCTTTAGAACACAGTAAGTGTGCCTTTTTCCTCTTTGCCATACAAACACTTTTGCAAGAGGAAACTGAAATCATTCTGCATACAATCAACTGCAACATCATCTTCAGTAATATGAAACCATATAACAGTTATTTGTACGTGTATTAATTTTGGATGTAGTACACTGAGTGATCACACAACCATATATGACTACTGCTTGCAAATATGCAGCTCTCTTATCTCTCTGTGTTTGTTGCTCATTCTTGTCTTATCTTACCAGTAATCATAGATGTGCAGTCTGTAAGCCATTCTACATCACTATCCTTAAAATGTGTGAGAATATTGAACTGCAATAATGTAATATAAAGTTGCCAACAAATGAAGGGGAGGTTGCATGTTAATGAACAGAACCTCTGAATTGTATGCTGCTTACCTACATTTCCAACCTTGACAAACTTATTTGTAACACTTTGTCAGTCTAACCTGACACACCCACAGGATATAGGGCAGTCTGCATTGCTGCTGTGTTTTCCTTCTCCCTACCAGTGATCATTCACAGTTGCAATCCATTAAAACAAACACTGAGCTAGTGTCTGTACTATGTTTACATCAGCTACACTGAACCACGTATTTGGGATTCAGCAATTATGATGAGTTTATACCTGATTTGCATCTTCTCCATGCTGACGGCCCTGAATTTCCACCATAAAAAGGAAACCATGTAGCTAGGGAACCTGAAGGTGAGGAGACTTGTCTGTGTGGAGAATACAGAAAAAGGCTATTACTTCAAGATATATCTGCACAGAAGATTACTGAACTTGAGAAGGTATGCTTGCATTTTTCAGCTATATACTGCATATGCTACGGTGTCATTAAGAAAAAGCTGTTCAATATTTACATATATATTTATTCATTTGTAAAGGCTACACTTTTATTGGTATGCATTAGTTAGAAATTTACTGATTGCATGGGCATGTTTGTCAGGGCCTTTTTGCAATATACATGATTGGCAATACCTTAACATGGAATGTTCTGTGCTAAATCTGTAGACATGTTTCAGGAACATTTCATTTGATAGCACTTCTAGCATGTCATTGATGTTTTAGCAAAACCTGTCATTTGCCTGTTCTTTTGGGGGTGGCGGAGAAAAGCTGCATTTTTGTTATGGCGCACACACAAGGCTATATTGCTATGGTTACTCTCCTGTTTTTGCATCGAGCCTGTTGTTCATAATTCCTATCTCTATACTTCTTTATGTTTCTCCAGTGGGTAATACTGAATTTCTACCTTTGCTGCTTTATCTGGGGACAGTTATTTTATAGTTATAGGTTCATAGGTTCATAGGTTCATACTAGGCTACCTGCCCTAGGGCATTTATAAGCCTAGCCAGAGTGTGTTTGGCTTTCGCCACCCATTTTAAATTAATTTTGCTATGCCCTTTTTCGAGGTTAGTATACTGTTCCTCTGTCTAACAGTGACACAGAAGTGATACCTGGGGTAAACCTATGATCTCCCATCCACTCATCAAGATTCCTCTTGAAGAGACTCAATGATGGACTCTGCCTAACCTGGACTGGGATTTTATTCCAGAGTGAAGGGAGCCTCTCGGTTATGAATCTGTCCCTCCAGCATGTCCTATTTATTTCAGTGCTGAGCTTCAAGTCTCTCGAGCTCGTAGCTTGATGGGATTTGGATTTTCTGAAGTGCAGCATGTCCATTAATTCCGGGTTGGACATGGCTTTATACATCAGGCACAGATCGCCTCTGAGCAGGCGGTATGCCACTGAGTAGAGCTGGAGTTTCTTTAACCGGGCAGCATATGGCATCTGTTTGAGACCTTTGATCCTCTTGGTGAGGTACATTTGGGATCTTTCCAGTTGCTGCAGGTGTCTGGTAAGGTACATCCCAAAAGTGGCATTGTACTCAATTATGGGCCTGATGAGGGATGAGTAAAGAGGCACAATGACCTCCCCTGATCTAGATGTGAATCCCTTCATGATTAGGTGGGCTATATAAAATGTTTTTCTAACCACTTTGGCCACGTGGTTGTCAAATGAGAGATTGCTATCAACTTGGGTCCCCAGGTCCCTAATTACTTCTTCTGTACTTAATGGATTACCACCTATGTGGTAATTTGTGGGCACTGTTTTTGCCAAAGGGATGACTATACACTTTTGGCATTTAGCTTGAGGCCATGGCTCTGGCACCAGTTGTCTGTTTCTATGAGGCCCTTTTGGAGGATGCTTGTGTTGGCTGGAGAGTCGATTATGGCACCAGTTTGCAGTCATCTGCGAACTTGGTCAGCCACAGTCCTTCCGTGTTGGCCTGTACCTCCGAGAAATATATACCGAATAAGAGGTCCCAGGACTGAGCCTTGTGGGACACCACTTGTAACTGGTTTGGAGTCTGACATGGCTTCAGCAATTCTAACCATGTGGGTTCTGTCCTTGAGCCAGTTTGCAACCCATCTAGTGACATAGGGGTTTATATTTAAGCTGGTGAGCTTATCTATAATGCCGAGTGGGTATTGTATCGAAGGCTTTTGTGAGGTCCAGGTAGGCTGTGTGGACCACCTTCCCCTCGTCAATGGCCTTGGTGACTGTTTCAAAGAAATCAACCAGGTTTAAGAGGCAGGATCTGCCCTTAACAAAGCTGAACTGGGTATGATCCAGTGTCTGTAGGTCCCCAATATCTTTATTTATGAGGTCCATGATGATCCTTTCCATAGCTTTGCAGACCAAGCTAGTCAGGCTTATTGGGCGATAGTTTCCAGGATCCTTTGAGGCACCACCTTTGTGGAGATGGACCACTGTTGCTGTATGCCACTCTTTGGGTACATATCCTGTAGTAAGGCTGAGATTGAACTGTAGTTTTATGTTTGGGTTTAGCTCTTCTTGGAGTTCATGTAGGACATAGCCCAGGACACCGTCTGGTCCCATTGATGCTGTGTTTTTTGCTTTGGAGAGGGCGGCTCTTACCTGAGCATCTGAGATGTCAGGGGGGGCAGCACTCTGCTGGGATAGATATTTGCCCTTTTGGTGGGGGGGAGAAGTTTGTGCTGAACCTGTCAGCTGGGATGTTGGCAATGTCTGTGGGTTCGGTGTATTTTTTGTCATTTTGGACTAATTCTGAGCATATCTGGGAATTCCCACCCAGGTTCCTAACATAACTAAAGAAAGCCTTGTGATTATCCTTAGTGTCCTGTGCAATTTTTCTCTCGAAGCTGGCCTTAGACGATTTTATGAGTGCCCATAGTTTTTTGCTAATACTGATCAGAGATGCCTCCTCTTTTTGGGATTTTGCTCTATCATGTAGTAGCTTCCTCCTTCTATTGTATAGTTTGTTTATGGCTGCGGTCCACCAGACAGGACGTCTGCTTTTGGAGGATTGGGTCTTGGTTTTATTTGGGATTACATGATCCATGCATTCCTGAAGTTGTTCATAGAATGCGTTTATAAAGGATTCTGCGGTCTGGGCCGTATTTTCCACAGGCCCGGGGGCTTTGAAGGATTCCACCTCGGTTTTGAGGAGTATGAAATTTGCTTTAGAGAAGTTTTTCACTGTGGTTTTCTGGGCAGGGGGTGGAGTCGGGATGTGAATATCCAGTGAGATTAGTTTATGGTCTGATCTTACCAGTGAGGGATACACTTCTGGTCTGGAGCATAGAGTCCCCATGTTGGTGATGATCAGGTCCAGTATGTTTTCCCCTCTTGTGAGAGTGGTAACAAGTTGTTCCATAGCATTTGAGTTTATAAATTCTAGGAACCTTTGAGCTAGAGTAATGCTCCCAGTCTATGTTTGGGTAATTGAAGTTGCCCAATATAATGGTGTTTGGAGAGACCTTTATATTTTCCAGTGTTCTCAGGAAGGCCGAGTGTGATAGGTATGAGTATTATACTTCTGTTGTCTTTTATGACATCAAGGACTATGGTGCCCAGGCATCTCAATGTCCCAAAATCACTTTTTAGTGACCCTGAAAATCAGGTAATTGTGGAAGCTTTTAGGCAACATGGTGCCTTTCTGCTTTACAGGGGATGTGGTGTATGTCAGGTAGAATGCAAATTCAACAGCAGATAGTTGCAGATGTGAATGCAGTAGGCAGCCACAGCAGGACATATGATCAGGTGCATCATACAGCTACTGACACAGGTGTACCATAGAGCCACTTACACAATCAGTGAAGAAGAGCAGCTGCAGTGGCTCATGATCAGATGGGTACCGGGAAGGGGGGATTGCTACAGAGCCACCACTAACAGCAAATGAAGAATTCCGGTTTTCCCTGTCAGGGATCCAGACAGCTCCCAGGAAAGTGCAGAGCAGCATGTCCTTGACATTGGTGCTACTGTTTCAGGGGCAGCAAGTATGTCCCAAGAAGAGCTTCCAGGTAGGGGTTTGTATCTCAATTGTTAAATGCTGTTGTATAGTAAAATATTTACATCAATATGGTAGTTCCATTTAACAAGAAATTGGTTGGGGGGATTGAAGATTGCAGTTAACAATACATTCTAATTGATTGCACATGGGACTTAGGTTGGGTTTGTCATCCAAGTTCTTGTTAAAGGTATAGTTAACAGATCTATAAAAGGCAAAATTTTTACCCCCTGTGTTACTGTTAATTGTGATGATGTTGCCCTTACCTTTTGTTTAACTTCTTTCAGGACCATCCTGCATAGGGAACATACCATCATCTGCACAAGGTAAGCCAAACATTTTTTATGTCAATACTGAGAAGCAGTTTAAAGAATTTTTTTAGTGTGTGATGTTGATGTCAGGACTGTTGTGTGTATTGCTGTACTGTCTGTAATAGTGGCACCACTGTTAGTTTGTTAGCATATATTGAAATATAGTAGTGTAGGTATTAATTTTTTCCAGTGTTTGTTGCTTATTATCATTGGTGATCCTGATAGGGGAAATGTGGAACTTCTACCACCTGATGTCATTGTATCAGCAGACTCTGATGATGATGGTGGTGGTCAGAGGCACATTTGGAGGGTGTAGATGTTGAATCTGAAACTGAGGTTGACATACAGCCATCACCTGAATTTTCATCAGACATAACCAGGAGGCCTCCACCTACCCATTCCAGTGAGCCCTCAGATATTGGGCAGGTGGAGGATGAAACAATCAATCAGGGAACTGTAGTTAATGTGGCTTCAGTGCCTGTTGACTCTGGCCGTAGGCAAAGTATGGGTGAGCTGCCATGCAGAAGGGTTGTTAGAAAGGATAGCAAAATAGTGGGAGAAGAAGAGGTTGGAAGGAAGGTGAAGGGTGAAGCATAATGTAAGAAAGAGGGAAGATTTCAAGTGGTATGATTGCCCTGACACCTCCAGCAGCTGTTAAGGTAATTTCTGAGAGTTGTATTGAAGGCTAGCATGTGGATAGTATTTCTGAGGGCCATGGGAAGCTTGTTCCATGATATAGCTGTATGGTAACTGTAGAGGTTTTGTCCTAAAGATTTTTTAGGTTTATGAATCTGTAGAAGGAGTTGCTCAGAGCTTCTGAGGGAGTGAGGTGGGATATAGAGGAAGACAAGAGAGGAAAGACTAGGACTGGAGCAGGGCTTGTTTATGATGGTGTGGATAATGAGAGGTTGGGTATATAAGTGTTGGCTAGGAAACTCTAACCAGCTGAGTTTATGGAGCGCTGGACAGTGGTGTGATTTTGGTGCTACGTTGGCTGCAAATCTGGCCACTTTGTTGCATGTGGTTTCAAGTTTGAATTTTAGTGATGACTGTAAGTTTGGAGTTGGGGGTAAGGAATTATTTGCTCCAGTATAGTAGACCAAGTTTTTGGTGAGTTTTCTTTGTACTGTGGTGTACATGGAGGTCAAATTTAAGTTGGTCATCAATAGTTACTCCTAGGAGCTTAGTGTGGGTTTCTAATGAGATAGTAGTGTTGTTAATGGAAGAGATGGTGAAGGAGGATTTAATGTGGTGGAGAAATTTAGGTAAGAATAAGAGGAGTTTTGTCATTTTAGTGTTTAGAATGAGTTGATTGTTAATAAGCCAAGTTTCAGTGAGGTTGAAGGAGATTTGAGTTAGGGTGAGCAGGACAGGGGGGTGTCTACAATGGTGATGATAGTGGAATCATCTGTGCACTGTTTAAGGGTGACTGAGGACAGAAAATGTGGAGTTGCTCAGTAAAGATGCTAAAAAGAAGGAGCCTAGGATTGAGTCTTGTGGGACTACTGTTTTTATAGGAAGGACAGGAGAAAGATCAGAGGGCCATTTGACAACTTTATATCTATTAGAGAGGTAGCTGGAAAACCAAGAGATAATAGAAGGGGAGAAGGGGAGTTGAGAAAGTTTAAAGAAGAGGATGGGATGAGAGACAGTATCAAAGGCTTTTTACAGGTCTAAAAAGAGACACAAGACCAGTTTATTATTGTCTCTGGCAAGGGAGATTGCGCTAGTAAAGGAAATAAGAGCTGTGATGGTGCTGTGGTGGGGGCAGAAGCTGTGCTGGGTAGGGGTGATCAAGTTATCCTGAGTGAGATGGCACATGAATTGCTTATGCACACAGTTCTCAATAAGTTTGGAGAGGGGAGAGAGTATGGCAATTGGGTGATAGTTAGATAGTTCAACTGAGTTTCCTCCCCTGTGGATTAGTATGGTGTGGATTTTTTTCCAGAGAGTTGGGACAGTGGAGTCAGTGATTGAGCAGTTAATGAGTATTGAGACTGGGTATGCTATGGAGTTGGCAGCTGCTTTTTTGATAGATGGCAAGTTGTCAGCTGCTGGGAAACATGGTTTAAGTTTAATAAGATGATTTTGGTATAGCTAGTGGGGCAGGATGTAGGGATATTGGACAGTTCTGTAGTTGAGGGGTGGTGGGAGGTGGGGACTGTCCAGGCTGGAGATTGGCATAAGTTTGCTGATGGTGTATATGAAGTAGGTATTGAAGATGGAGGTAGTTTCCTGGGGTGAGTTGTATGGGCAGGGGTTTGGTGTAGAGGGGTGTCCAGGAAGGAGAATTTGGTGGACAGTGTTGCAGAACCTTTTGGGATTTTTAGGTTGTGTAGTCTAGGGTGTGTAGTACACTTTCTTTGTCAGTGTTTACATCTTTTTTGGCTAGGTTATGCAGTTCCCTATATTTGTGGAGATGTGTGTTTGATTTTGCATTAATCAATAGTTTTCATGCTGAGTCTCTGTTTTTGATGAGGGAATAGGGTTGGTTTGATGAATCAGGGGAAGAACGTGATTTAACTCTAACAGTTCTGGGAGGAGGTAGGGAGTTTAGAGTGTTTAGGAAGATAGAGTTGAATTTTAAAATGGCATCATCAAGAGAAAGGTGATAAAGGAGGTAGTTGTTGAAGGTCTCATGGTTGAAGTTGGTTAGCTTATGGCACTCCTTGAATTTATGAGGTTGTTGGATATAGGGGGAGAATTTGAGAATGTGTAGGGGACTGGTCACTAATTGAGTATGGCAGATATTTGGGGTGGTGGTAGAGGTTGAGATGTGAGACGAGAATCCAGTCAAAGATGGAACTGTGGTTTGTGGATCTGTGGAAAAAAGTGAGAGAGGAAATGAGTTGGATATAGCCATGAAGGTGTATGCTGGAGGTTAAGGAGTTGGAGGAGAGAGTCAGCCAGTTTATAATAACATTGCCTAGTATGATAGTTTAATTAGTTATACTGTTGGCTGTCCAGTCAAGAATCTGTTCAAGTAAGGGTATGTTATAACCAGGGGGTATGTAGATAGCAGCTATTGTTAGGGTATTATGTTTATTTAGTTTACAATTAGCCATGATGAATTTGGCTGTGTGCAAAGACAGGAGTGGGTTAGTAAGCGGGCCAGAGTACATAATGGCCACACCTCCTCCTTTATTATGTGTTCTTTCAAGGCGTAAGATGCTGTAGCAAGGGGGAGGAAATCTTTGTTGGTGTTGTGTGGTTTCAACCATGTTTCAGATAGGAAGATTATGTTGGGGGAGTATTGGGCTATCCATGAGTGGAATTCTGTTGTTTTGTTAAGAATGCTATGTAAGTTAATAGAGTAAAAGGAGAGGTGTTTGAGACTAGGTTTTGGTACTTGTAAGAGTGTGTGAGGGATGTGGTGGTAGTTGAGTTGTTGTGTAGGCCAGAGTTGAGATGAATGCCACCTGAGAGTGTAAAGGTGTTGCAGAGGTGGAGTATGAGTAATAAGGAGGGGTAAGATGGGAGAAATTAACGTTTGTATTTATGATGACAAAAGGTAATGTAATGGAGTCTGATTTTGGGGCAAGTGAGTTCAGTGCAGTGGAAGAGAGTGGGTTATATGGAATAAGAGTAGTGTCTAACAGAGTTTGTAATGTACCCTAACAATTGGATGTAGGGGAGTTTTGGTGTAGTTGTAGTTGACTGTGGTAAGAAGTGAGTTGAGAGACAAGAAGAAAGAGAGAGGATAATAGAAGAAGATGCAAGGACATAGTTATGGGTGTGAAGTAAAATTCTGAGTGTGGTGTGTGAGTAAATGGAAGACTGTGTGTGAGGTGAATATGGTGGAGGTGGGGATGGGTCAAGTGAGTGAGGGTGGGATGGTGTGTGTTGGAGGGTGTTGGTTGGTGGGAGAGGGTTGTGTTGGAGGGTGGGATCTGATTGGTTGATGGATAGGGTTGTAGAAGTGTGGAGGGGTGGGTGAGGACTGGTTGGCTATAAAGGTAATTGAAGTAGGGGTATGTAGGAATAGGGGGAGGGTACAGTGGAATGAGCCCAAACGTAGCGAGAGCCAACAGAGTGGTCTGGCCCAGGCCATGGAGAAGCACCAAGGAACAATCAGAAAAGCATATGAGTCTGTTAGAATGAATTGCTAGTAAAAAGGGTAGGTGAAGTGAGGTGCGGAGCAGAAAAGCTGCAATTCTGTACAGAAATAGAGAAAAATAAAATTAGGAGAGGAAGGAAGGTAAATGTTAAAGAGAGGAGAGGTCACTAGGGATGGGAGGCAAGTTGCAGCAGAATGAGCAGAGGCAGAGAACTCTAACAATTGGAGTTGCTTACTGACCTGGAACAAGTATACTGCAAGAAGTAGAAGGACATTATCATACAGGTCCAGTAGTGCAGAAAAGTGTCCAAGAATGAAAGCTAGGATAAAGTTTAAAGGGGGTAAATGGGGGTGGGGTTGAGTAGAGGTGATGTATGAGGAGTCCATTGGCTTTAAAAAACAACTAGTTGAGCTAAGGAAAGCAGTACAGTGTGTACATACATTAGGTATATTGAAGTGACAGTATCCAGTTACAGGGTTAGAGCATTCGCCAGGGGGTTTGCTGTGGTTCCCTTCAGGTTAGTTATTTAGGTTGTCTGTCGTATTATTGGTTTCTCACTCTCTGAGTGGTTGGCAGTGAAGAGAGATGTCTGAGTAGTGCGTACCATGTGGAAATGGGAGGAAAAAAGAGGATGGTTAGTCAGGAACAAGACGATAGGCTGTGAATGTGAAATGGTAGTTACATGGTTCAGCAGTGAAGCTTAAAACACATTTTGTCTCACTGGCCATTTATTACTTTATATGAATGTTTGCCTGCTTCTCTTACTTACTCACACAGTCTCACCAACCTTTTGTGTCACCCTAGGCTTCCTGCCCCACCCCTCCCACAACACCCTGTGTAAGTGATGATAACTGTGGCATATCCCTGTTTTGTACCTTTTGGATTTAGGGATACATAAGCTTTGTGTCTGATGCTCAGGGTGCATAACTGACTTATTGCTTAGTAGATATGCATTTGTGATGTTGAATTGGTAATAGTACCTTTCATTTATATTGGATTTAGAAAGTTAGACAGTTGATAGCATCAGACTTTTTTCCATCATTTTTGTTAATGATCTTGTGAGGGTAGTGAAGTCTGAAACTGAAATGTATATCATTACTTTCAAACTTCTCTCTTTAATGATTTTCCAGTATAAATGTAAGGTGCTAAATGGAGGGCATGCAGTGATCATCACTACTTTTCCAAAGTATGACTGTGTGAATCTTTGATACTACTTAATAATGGACACATATAAGTCAAATAAGACTCTGCTGCCACATGTTAAGGTCATTTCTGTACAGCTCACCCACCTTTTACTTGCTTATACTACCATGTAACAACATGCAAGGATATGCCAGTCATTCATATTATTACACAATACACTCCAGGTTCAACATTTACCTTGTACATCCAGCTGTTACAACAGTTTTAGTTCAGGGCTGACTCTATCTGATGCAAGCAGTACACAGCCATTACATGAGTTGGTAAAGGCTGAGAGCATTACTGGCATCAATTTTACTACATGTATGTGTGAAGGAGGAAGGTTTTAGGCCCTTGGGTGGTGAGTGAGTGTACTATGCATTGCCTCTTTGCCAATGTGAGGGCAAATTGAGCACACCTACATCCACCTACACACACAGCAGCTGCTGGTTCCCCTTCTGACTCCTCACCTACATGTGGCTGTGGTGACCTTGCCAATGGTGATGGGATGTGTTGCCCTTCCCCTTGTTGATCCTGCTGAAGCTGCTTTCTCAGGATGATGTTGTATAGCATGGCACATACTGTGAATATTTCAGCACATGTATGTGGATTGCACTACAGGGGTCCTCCAGATGTATCTCGGCAATAGAACCACTAATTAAGCAGCCCAAACATATGGTCTATGATATTTCCAGTTTGAGCATGTGCCTCATTATGGCATTCTTCAACAGGTGTGTGTGCATTTCTGATGACTGTCATCAGCCACAGTTCCAGAGCATAACTTGCATTCCTCAGTAAATTACCCTGTGGGATTCCCTCCTAGTGAACATCTGATACAGCTTGGATTTGTGCCAGATATGTGAGTCTTGGTAACTGCCTGGGTTGCCAGCACTCACATTCAAGATGATGCTCTTGGTATTACACATGACTTGGAAGTTAATAGAGTGGAAGCCCTTTCTCTTTATGTGGAACCTTCCCTGTTCCCCATTTTGTGCTTTGATTTATATATGTGTAGAGTCTATGGCACCCAGTACTTCAGGGCCGTGTGCTACAGTGTAGAACTCCTGCATATTTCTGGCCCTATACTCAGGAGTGTGGTGAAAATATATGCAGTCACTAGCATGTTGGAGCATAGCATTTAAGAATTGATGGATGATCCTCAATGCTGATGCCTGTGACACCCCCAACATGTCCCTTGTTGCTTTCTGAAAGGCACTTATAGCTAAAATTCTAAGTGCTCATATACCTTTGTCTCCACTGGAATGGGTTCCCCTTGGTTTGCCTTGCCTTGAGCTGAGGACAACAGAGGTTGCAGAGTTCCTGTTGTGTGTCCCTAGCCACCCTGAAGTGCTCTATAATTTCCATGTCCTGTAGATTGTGATAAGTTAACCAGGGTCTGAGAACATTTCTCCTTCTTGGCCTTGGTCTATTAACAGCAACAGCATAGACTTCAGCCTGTTGCACATGCACATGAATTAAAGCAGCAGCAGCCCATAACATTGTTTCTGTGTAGACTCTTTTCCATGGCTGTATTCCAATATGTTTTGAAATTCACAGGGAAAACCAGCACTGAGTCTACATGGTTGCTTTATAGCTTATTGAGTAGCTCTTCCGTACTGGATTGGTTGATTAACAAACAATTCAACTGCTTATTCTGTAATTTCATGCCACAGTGTTTACCTTGTTTGATTGGCACTGCATGGCTCTACACACTCTATAGAGCCGCTTATTGAATCCAAAACAGTCAACGATGTGCATACAGTGTAAACAGACCACGTCGGCTTTATTGAATCTGGCTGAAGATTTTAAAACATTTGCTCTCAGTGTTATTGACTCTTTAGTCTGACAGCAGGCCTAGAGCAGATAGTTTGGAATCTGGTTCCCATATTAAGCCAGTGTATAGATAGGCCTTACACCAGTAAGTCACTTACACTAAGAGTAGGTATTTCAGAATCAGGGCAAACTTACAATGAAAGCAACTCTTTTGAAATCTGGCCCTTAGATTCCAAAATTAACAATTCTAAAATAATACATATGGGGAAATAAAAAATACTGAAAAGAGTGTCTTTAGGAGGTTATTTCAGTGGATTGTCCTTTGGGCAGTAGAAGCTCAAAAGATTCTCATTCAGTCACTCATAGTGAAGCCATTTAGAGATGGTCAAAAGTTTAAATAAAGAATAGCAAAATATATTTTATTATAGAAGATAGCCTTGATAAGGTTAAAGCTCAATTCCTGTTCTATGAAACCTGGGAGTAATGCATGATTTAATAAGGGGGTCTAAAAGAGCTTCAAAACATAATGTTATTCAAGAGGTTAAAAAATATATATTATTAATAATAATAATAATAATAATAGAAATAGACATAGAGGTATAATATATACTCCACAAATTTATGGAGTCTTATCAGATTTTGAATTTACAGGATTTTAATAAGTCTTCAAATTCAGAAAAGGTTCTGAATTTGCAGGGTCTATATTGAATCAGCAAATGCTTAAAAAAGTGAATGCTGATTCAGCGACCTTATTTGAGTGAACACTAACAATCCCGAACACCCGGTACAGTGATTTTTTTTCCCAGGAAAAAATTGCTCAGCCAGTTTCAGGAGTTTGCCATTTCTTCCACTGTGGTGCAATCTTGGAGTTGGTATATTTAAGTAGGGGGTGGGGGGCTTTGCCCCCAACATTAAATACTGTTTTTAATTTTTTTTTTTTTTTTTGTGGAACAGCGATTTTTTTTCCCTGGGAAAAAAATCACTGTTCTGAGTGTTCGGTATTGTCAGCATTCAGTTAACTAGGGTCTATGAATCAGCATTCGAATTTTTAAGCATTCACTGATTTAATATTGAACCAATTTGGCAGTATGAACATTTTTGAAAACATAAGTCTAGATGAAGTCATAATAAGATAAAGAATATAAAAAGCAACAAAGCACCAGAAATGGATGATACAATACTGGAAAACTTTATGATATCCAAAGATGAAATTAAATGATTTCTTCATGAGATCCTGATTGATATTCAAAGGACAAAGTAATTCCTCCTTCATGGAAATACTTTCTACAGACCCCCATAGTAAAGTTAAATAAAGATTATTTAAACTGTGCTGAGTATAGACCAGCTTTGTTATTAAATATCGATTGCAAAATATCTGTATAATTTATTACTGATAGAATAACTACATATATGCCTGATTTGATTTTAAACAACCAAACTGGTTTTATTTAAAAAATGAAAACAGATGATAATATAAAAAGAAATATTACTTTGTTAGACATAATAAATGCAAAAAACAAAAAAAAAATCTACAATTATTAGCCTCGGTACTAAACAAGTATTTGACTATGTAAATGTGTCTTATATTTCTAATAAGCATGATTATTTCTCTTATATATTTAATAAGCTTAATTACAACTTTTGTGCCTCTAAATATGCATATCTGTCTACAGTTATAAATATATATATATATATATATATATATATATATATATATATATATATAAAATCATTAACAAACAACTTGTTGAATAGCAACATTTCAAACACAAAAAGAAGCCATCCCTGCGGACTGAAAATCAGGTTCTCAAACATTCCAGCTTTGCTCTTGTGCAAGATCTCAGTATAGTGGATTAAAGAGAATTTGCCCTTTCCCCACTATAGTGTGACATTAGAGATGGTGTATGTAATTGGCAGGGGGGGTATAGGGCTGCCCTTCCAAAAAAAAAGAAAAAAATTTAAATTGTGCTCAATAATTTGACGCTCAGTATGTTGCTTGTTTGTTAAATCAACATGCACCCATGTATATATATATATATATATATATATATATATATATATATATATATATATATATATATATGGGTCTACTTTGTTTCATTAAAAGCTCATTTCAGTGAATTTCAATTCATTGTGGCCTAATCGCTGAAACCTCAAATTACTGAAAACTCATTTCACAGAATCTCATTTTACTGAAGTGAAGTAAGTACTGGCACTGTGTAGAGTACTGTAAGACAAGTAAAAGGTATATGCCTTTTTTCCCAGTGTAGTGCCATCCTGGAGTTAGTATATATAGTTAGGAGGTTGGGGGCACAGCCTTCAACATTGGGGGGTGCAGCCCTCCACTTAGTTTGGATATATAGTGTCTTCTGGAAAGAGTTAGTCATTGGTGTTGTAATTATGCATGTCTATGGTTTAAAATATATTGCTTTGAAGCTTTTGGTGAAACATAATATAAAACAACTAGATGGTCGGCAATGCCCGACACACCCCACAATGTGGGGGATATGCTCCCACACACCCCCTAACTATATATACTAACTCCAGGATCGCACTACAGTGGGAAAAGGGCATACACCTTTTACTTGCCTTACAGTACTCTGCACAGTGCCAGCATATAGAAACAACCCAGTGTGTAAAGTGCCCAAAAATAAACTCGTAACACCAGGACACTAGTTATAATGAAGCAAAATGCAATCCAGGAACTTCCAACCACAAATAAATTCAATTTATTCAACAGAGAATACAGTTAAGCGCTTTCATCATGTCAGGCATGACTTCCTCAGAACAGTTTAAAATACGTACTTTCTGTTTAAATAGCATAACCCACCAATCAAATGTCATCATTCATTTAAAGACAAATATTAAAAAATACTAAAATGACATATCTAGAAAAACTATTAAATATTTGTGTTATAATTTCTCTGCACGCTTTTTTAAAAATGGCATTATACTAAACATTTCATTCAACCCAGGACCAAAATTTGCGTAAGTTCTAATTTGACACATTATTTCCTTCATCTCAAGTTTGTTTTTCGAATTACCCCCCTGAGATCTTGACCCACAACTTCACAAATTACAAAAAGGAAGCTGGTACAATGTGGACTTATTTTTAAATGTCGACTAAGGGCATTGTTATCATCACCCTTCCTTATTGCATATAAATGTTCATAGATACATCTGCAAAATACCCTCTCTGTCTTTCTTATATAAAAATACTTACACCCCTGACACAAGGCTAAATAAATCACCCCCTTGTTGTTACAAGTGCCTGGTTTTAAATATACTAGATACCCTGTGCTACTTAACTCCACAATGGGATCAGTTAAAACATATTTACAATATTCACAAGCCCCACATTTACCCGTTCCTTTATTAGCTATTCTAGGAATAATAGGATACTCAAACAAAAATCTCAAATTCAAATCTGTTTTGTAAACAAAGTGAGAGTCACTACCCAAAACTTCCAAGAGACCTTCATTACCTTTAAAAACTACCCAGTTCTTCTTCATAATTTCCTTAATCCTTCCTGATGTTTCACCATATGTCAATACCATGGACCATTGAAGTTGGTCCTTACCTTCACTATTTGGGACATTCCCAGAAACCTGTTCCATACCCAATAATGGGATGTATCTAGATCCTCAAGATTCCATAATCTGAGCACAGGTACCATAAACCAAATTATTAGGGTATCCCCTAGCTATAAGAAAAGTAACCAAGGTCCCCATTTCCCTCTGAAAAATTTCCTTCTTGGAACACATTCGAGCCAACCTCATCATTTGACCTTTTACAATATTCCTTTTTACGTACATAGGATGACAGCTATTGAACTCTAAATAATCATTGGAAAAAGTCAGTTTTCTAAATATTTTGGATGTGAATTTACCATTAATCATATCCTTTGTCAATGTCACATCCAGATAATTAAGGGAATTTTCATCATAAGTACTAGTGAACTTAAAAAAGTCACATATACTAAGTAACCAATGAATTCATCATGTTTACCTTTGGTCTTCCATAAGATAAACACGTCATTCAAAAACCAAAAATATGAAATCCATTGATCTACATAGCAACTAGAAAACACATGTTCCTTCTCCCACATGTATATGACCAAGTTGGCAAATAAGGGGGTGCAACGTCTCCCCATTGCCACCCCCTTAATTTGCCTATAATACTCCCCTTCAAATATAAAGTAGTTGTTATTCAATATAGTTTCCATCAACAACATGGTAAAATGTATCATGGTGTTGTTTAAGGTAATCAACTCCCTCAAGGCAAGATAAAAATATTCAAGCCCTTCCTGATGAGGTATGGCGGTAAATAAATCTACCACATCTACTTTGGAAAAACACACCTTAACACCAAAACACTGTTGTTTGATCCTCGAGAGAAAATCCCAAGAATCTAAAATTAAATATTCTATTGGTCTAAGTGTTGATCTCACTATTCTGTCCACAAAAAGTCCCAATGAATATGTGGAACTATTTTGAGAAGTAATTATCAACCAGTATGGGGGATCCAATATATTTTTGTGGGTTTTTGGAATCCCAAACATAGCTGATACTGCGGGGTAATCATTCCTCAAAAACTGAAAAGTTGTCTCATTAATAACCCCCTGAAACAAAGAATCTTCCAATAACATTTGGATTTTCCTGTGGGCTATATTGGTCTCATTCCTAGAGACCAATTCATATTTACCTTCTTTTTGTAACATGGTGCAAATACGATTAACATAATCGATTTTTTTCCACTATCACCATACCCCACCTATATCTGGTTTCATGAATCTCAAGTTGGGGTTTCCCCTAAACTGATTTAGTAAGGTGTTTTCCTCCTTGGTCAAATTATAAAGGGCCGGATTCACAAAACCTCCGTGTAAGACTTAATATGTCTTACTCGGAGGCTGCAGTTGAACGGTATGATGTCAGTATGCCATGCATATTCATGAAGGCATGCTGAATCATACCCTAGGCTAACACGGTCCATGTAGGAAAGTAGGGGGCATGTCCAAATGCCGAGTACTGCAAAGGGACACGCCCCCAGAAGAGTCAGAGGCCTGAAAGTAAACACCCATGAGTGAGTCCTTAGAAATGTCAAGGAACACAACACCACACATCCCCAGAGACAAAACCCTACTGAAAAATATGTAAAACATAAAAATAGCAGTTTCATTTTTTTTTTATAATTTCAAACATGTTTGCCCACAATTGCGCTCATTTGTGTGGGTATGCCCCTCGCTCAGCCACAGTTAGCAGATATGACATTGAAAAGCATATAAGATCTACATATGCAAATTAAGCCAAGTAGCAATAGCATAGTGGTAGAGACGTTGGCCAAAGAGGAGGTAGTCACGGGTCGAGCCCCCACAACATCATGCACCATTTTTATTTAAATAAGTATGAAACAATTCCCTGACATATATATATATATATATAAATATATAACTATAATTTAAGTAAAATGTAATGAAATGGGCCATGTATTTGTGAAGAAATCCGACAGAATAATTTATAAAAAAGGATTATAATTGCCCATAGCTGAGCAACGCTTTAACAAGCTGCATTTGAGTGCCCGTAGGTGAGCAGCGCTTTAATAAGCTGCATATGAGTGCCCGGAGGTGAGCTGCAATTTTACAAGCTTAATATGAGTGCCCATAGCTCAGCAGTGCTTCACCCAGCGTAATATGAGTGCTCATAGCTAAATAACGCGTTACCCAACATAAGCCGTTTGCGCGGAGCTGCGCAGCATGCCAACCAGCTTACCGACGGGCAACATTGGGCAAGCTGTATCAAAGCCGCCTTTACACAGACACACCTCCTAGCATGTCTAGACAGTAGTAAAAAAAAAAAAAGCAATGCCAAGGGTCGAACCCGGGATACTGTGCACCATAGTCAATGTACTGAACCACTACGCCATGACAGTTGTACTGAGAAATACAGTATTCGCATATATATAGGAATGAATGAAAATAGAACCATGACAAAGCAGGTTTGCTTTAAACTGGTAAATATCCAAAATGGCCAATCAGAGATAAGTGCGGGAAAACCGGCATATATAAGCCCCATAGGCGGGAATACACACCATAACTGATTGTGGTACCCATTTGCAGTCAGGATGGCAGGTGCAGGAGAGGGAAATCGCTTTAGAGCACAAAGGTGGGGTGTTGAGGAGTCAAAATATATGGTTTGGCTCCTAGTTCATGATCATGAAGCACAACTCATGCAGGACCAGGTTCAATGGGGTGTGTACAAGGCAGAGGTGTGGAACTGGTTGGCATATGATCTCACCAGTGCCACAGGCATTCCAAGGACTGGTGAACAGGTCCATCACCACCATGTGGACCTGAAGCGACGTAAGGAGGACCAACTGGACCATCGGATCCAGGAGGCCCGCCAAATGCCCAATGCCCCACTACTAAGTATCCATGTAATTATGTATGTAAGAAATGCTATCCTAGCCTATAGTATGGAGAGGTATGTCTCAATATTCCTTCATTTATATTACAGCTGCAGGTGTCCGTTCCGCGAATCGGTGAGCCTATGCTGATAGGCTGCTGAGGTAACTGCCCATGGGTGGGGATCTCAGTTCCACTGTTGCCATCTGTGGGCTCATGGGCTCGTGATATCCAAACATCAGTCCCCGTCAATTGTGTTTACCCCCCACATGTGTCATACTCCGCCCCTGTATGTGTCTTGCTTGTCTTGTCTGTTAACCTCCCCAACCTACCTCCCCAAATATACCTACTTCCTGTACCTCACATTCCACTCTC
>NC_056726.1:1662859987-1662869987 GCF_019279795.1 Protopterus annectens
TCCCTGTGTACGACTGCGGTGTCCCATCATAGGCAGAAGCAATACATGCATGCTCATTAAGTGGTACTGCTGTTGAATCCAGCTCACATATGAACTGCTGTACTACCTGATGTTGTAGGCCTAAACACTACAGTATGGTGTATGTTCACATTCCCTGGTAACACTGTCTGGTGTGCTTCCTGTAGTCTGCACAGATTACATACCTCATGCATAGGTATCTGTAAGTAGGGGCACACAGTACTATAAGGTACACAGTTAATGCTCATCTGTGTTGTCATACATTTGTGTGTTGTATGCATGTGTAATGTGTGTGTAATGATGCCTGTACCATGGCCACAATCACATGTGTGTTACGTGGTATGTGTGTGTAGCTGGCAGCATGTATACTCTGTGACAGCAGTATGCTGGCTATAGTAACAACTGTGCACATATTTCAGATAGGGGTATGGCATCAAAGACTAGGGTGGATTACCGTTGAAACTGAAAATGTGCATTGCATTCATTGCATGGGATGACAATATTCTTCATCCATTAGCTTGATACATACCCCCAGTGTGAGGTTGTGCATTGTATCCCACACAGTGTGCCAAGTGCTTGTGTATACTATAGGTTCATAGGTTCATAGGTAGATACTAGGCTATCTGCCCTAGGGCATTTATAAGCCTAGCCAGAGTGTATTTGGCTTCCGCCTCCCTATTAGATTAGCCTACTGTGCCTCTGTAAAGTAGGTCACAGAAGGTACCCTTTTAAGATTAGTTTACTGTGCCTCTGTTTAGCAGGGACACAGGAGAGATCCCGGGGTGAATTTGCGATTTCCCATCCACGCGTCCAAATTTCGCTTGAAGAGGGTCAGCGAGGGGCTATGTCTAACATGAATTGGGATTCTATTCCAGAGTGAGGGGAGCCTTTGGGAAATGAATCTGTCCCCCCAGCATGTCCTAATTATTTTTGTGCTGAGGTTTAGGTCCCTGGAGCGTGTAGCTCTAAGGGACTTGGATTTTTTGAGGTGGAGCATGTCCATTAATTCTGGGTTTGACATGGCTTTGTACGTCAGGCATAGATCGCCTCTCAGTAGGCGGTAAGCAACTGAGTAGAGCTGGAGTTTCTTTAGTCAAGCTGCATAGGACATCTGTTTGTAGCCCAAGATCCTCTTGGTGAGGTACTTTTGGGGTCTCTCCAGTTGCTGCAGGTGTCGGGTAAGGTACATCCCAAAAGGGGCATTGTATTCAATTATGGGCCTGATGAGTGACGAGTAGAGGGGCACAATAACCTCTCTTGATCTAGATGCGAACCCTTTCATGATAAGGTGGGCTATATAGAAGGTCTTTCTAACCACTTTGGCAACGTGATTATCAAAGGAGAGATTACTATCTACATTGGTCCCCAAATCTCTAATTACTTCTTCCGTACTTAATGGATTACCACCTATGTGGTAATTTGTGGGCACCTTGTTTTTCCCAAAGGGGATGACTATGCACTTTTTAGCATTTAGCTTGAGGCCGTGGTTCTGGCACCAAGCATCCATCTCTGTGAGACCCTTTTGGAGGATGCTTGTGTCAGCTGGAGATTCGATTATGGCCCCCAGTTTGCAGTCATCTGCAAACTTTGTCAGCCATAATCCCCACGTGTTAGCCCAAACCTCAGAGAAGTATATACCGAACAAGAGAGGTCCCAGAACTGAGCCCTGTGGGATGCCACTTGTAACTGGTTTGGATTCGGACATGGCACCTGCGATTCTGACCATGTGGGTTCTATCTCTGAGTCAGTTTGCAACCCATCTTGTGATATAGGGGTTGATATTTAAGCTGGTAAGCTTATTTATGATGCCCCAGTGGGGTATTGTGTCGAAGGCTTTTGCGAGGTCCAGGTAGGCTGTGTGGACTACCTTGCCCTCATCTATGGCTTTGGTAACTGTTTCAAAGAAATCAACTAGGTTTAAGAGGCAACATCTGCCCTTAACAAAGCCGAATTAGGTAGGGTCCAGTGTCTGGAGGCTCCCAATGTCTTTGTTTATGAGTTCCATGATAATATGCTCCATAACTTTACAGACCAGACTAGTCAGGCTTATGGGGCGATAGTGTCCAGGGTCCGTTGTGGCACCACCTTTGTGGAGTGGGACCACTGTAGCTGTACGCCATTCTTTGGGTACATATCCTGTAGTAAGGCTAAGTTTGAACAGTGACTTAATGTGAGGGTTCAGTTCTTCTTGGAGCTCATGTAAGACACAGCCTGGGACACCGTCCAGTCCAATAGATGCTGTGTTTTTTGCTTTGGAGAGGGCAGCTTTCACCTGTGCATCTGTGATGTCAGGGAGGTTACATTCAGTTGGGATAGGCATTTGCTCCTTTGGGGTGGAAGGGGGGGAGAAGTTTGTGCTGAATCTGTCTGCCAGGATGTTGGCTATGTCTGTAGGTTTAGTATATTTTGTACCATTATGCAACAATTCAGAGCATATCTGGGAGTTTCCGCCCATGTTTCTGACATAACTAAAGAAGGCCTTGTGATTATCTTTAGTGTCTAGGGCAATTTTTCTTTCGAAACTGGCCTTTGATGATTTTATGAGGGATCGAAGTTTCTTGCTAATATTGATCAGAGATGCCTTCCCTTTTTGGGATTTTGCTCTGTCATGTTGTAGCTTCCTCCTTCTGTTGTATAGCTTATTTATGGCCGGGGTCCACCAGACCGGTCTCCTGTTTTTGGAGGAGTGAGTCTTGGTTTTATTTGGGATAGCACGATCCATGCATTCCTGCAGGTGCTCATAGAATGCATTTGTAATGGATTCTGCGGATTGGGCTGTATTATCCTCTGGCCCAAGGGCTTTGAAGGATTCCACCTCAGTCTTGAGAAGTGCAAAGTTGGCTTTGGAGAAATTCTTTACAGTGATTTCCTTGGCTGGGGTGGGGACGGGATATGGATGTCCAGGGAAATTTGTTTATGGTCTGATCTTACCAATGAGGGGTTTACCTCTGGTGTGGAACATAGAGTCCCCATGTTGGTGATGACCAGGTCCAATATGTTGTTCCCTCTTGTGGGAGTGGTGACCAGTTGTTCCATTGTGTTAGAGTTTATAAATTCAAGGAACCGCTGGGCGAGGGTGTTTGGGCTTGAGTAGTTTTCCCAGTCAATGTTTGGGTAGTTGAAGTCACCCAGTAACATAGTGTTTGGAGAGACCTTCATATTCTCCAGTGTTCTCAGGAATGCCAAGTGGGGTTCTTGTAATAGGGAGGGTGTTCTGTAGCAGGCTACAAACTGAAAGGCAGTTTTGCCCGCTGTTAGTTGCACATGGATGGTTTCCGATGCTTCGTGCAGTGCCACTAACCTGGAGGTGTAGGTATCTTTGATGACTATAGATACTCCCCCTCCTTTTGTGCTTCGGTCCGAGTTTTGGGGCCGAAAAGCATGGTATGAGTTATAACCTGGTAGTGCTGGGGTGCTCTCAGGAGCCTTGAACCAGGTTTCTGTTACTGCACAGACATCGATTTTCTTCATACTGAGGAGAGTCTCGAGTGCGTGCATCTTGAGGTTTAGACTTCTGGCATTGAGTAGCATTACCTTTAGTTTTTTTATTTTTGGGTTTTCTATGGAGGTGGGTTTGTCCTTTGAGCCTTGCCTAAAAAAGGCACTATGGGGGTGGCAAGAGCCTTGGCCAGTATATGAAAGCCTAAGGGTGACAGGTGCAAGCCATCCCTAGCGAAGCAACGTGGCTTGTCGAGCATGTCATCCCAGGCTGACAGACACTGGATCCCCTTTGAATGACACCAATACTTTAGCCAATTGTTGAAACTGATCATTTTGTCATTATACTGTGGCATCATTCTTGGTGAGGGCAAGATGCTACTCAAGGTCAGGGACATACCAGCCTGGGCTACATGGTCAGAGAGCTCCTCTATGTCTCTTTTCATGTAGTCCAGGGAGGTACATCTCAGGTCATTCACACCAGCATGGACAATGTCGGAGTCATACTTGTACTTGCTTTGGAGTGACCTGAGTGCTTGCATTATGTGGCTCATCCTGGCACCCGACAGGCAGCTTACAGTGACCTTCTCCTTGTTCAGTCTGGTGAGTGGGAAGTCAGTGTGCCGGACAATAGAGTTCCCTAAAACAAGTGTATTTGGTGTGTTGTTTGGCCTTATGGGCTGTGACTGTGAGGCACACTAATTTTGTGAGATATGTGATTTCTGGGTATTGTTGAGGGGTGGCTGTTGCTTGGATATCTGCTTAGGAGGTCTTTGCTGTTTAGGCAGATTTTTATTTAGAGCCTCCGAGTATGATTTTGTGTGTTTATGTGTTGGGTATGCAGATGCAATAGGTCTGTGTGAGACTGGATTTGTGGTGTGGGTGGTTACCTTTTCCTCCTGACTGACTGTGCCAGTCTTGGGTTGAGAGAGCTCTGCCTCCAGTTTGGCTGTGTAACTGCATCTCTCATATGTATTAGAGTTTGTTGGAAGGAGGAGAGGGTTGTCTGTGTACATAAGGCAATTGTAACATTGCCTCAAAATTCCCAGATTCACCAGCTGGACTGGAGAGTAACCTTGAAACTGACCCTTGGATATACCAGATTAGTATAGGGAACTGTTTTTTTTACTGATCAGATTAGGGAAGGGAACCGATTTTTCACTTGATCGGGAAGGAGCAATCGGGAGTCTAATACATGAGAAGTCAAGGAGGGTGTAGTGCTTTAGTTAGTCTTTCCTTATAAGAGCTGAGCAAGTGCAGGGCTTTAGAAAGAGAATAGAGTGATTACTTTGAGAGTTTGAACAGTTCTAAGAGAAAAAGTGAAGAGCAGACTTTGTGGAGCCTGGAATAGTTTAAACCTGTTTAGGCGGCGCTGCCCAATGCTGCTCAGTGCGCAAAACTGTGCAAAAAGAGAGTTGTAGGGTTTTAAGAGAGAGAGAGATCAAAGAGTTTAGAATTGACCCAAAATGGACAATAAAACTATAGCTTCTAGGTAGTAACCACTCCTCCAGGGACAGGCAGGCTGTTCAGTGTTAACCACTCCCACTGGTGAACACAGAGACTTCCCTTTAGCCCAAGCAAGCACTGGCCTTCTAGAAACTTCCAAACAGTTCAGAACAGCAAATCTGTAACTGAACTTTCTTAACTTTCAGAAAGTGGGAAAAAAGCAAGATTTTTTGTTTTTTTTTCTTTATGTTGTAGTTTAAAGGTAGCAGAGATACACAAGCAGCAAAATAATCACAACAGTGCAATAAATGACCCCACACTTGAGTACTAGGCCAAAAATTAGGTAAAATGCAGTTTTTAGAGAAAAAAACGATTTTAAATTAAGTGCAACACAGGAAATGCAGTAAACAGGCTCTAGATGTGTTCCAAGTACTGTTACTGTTACAGATGTAAACTTTAGCAAGCCGGAAAATGCCAAAAAGTAGGTGGCAAAGCAGTAAAACTTTACAAAAAATCAGAAGAAAATACTTCAAATCACAAAAGTTGCTCCTTTTCTTCTCTCAGCGTTTTCTGCTTCAGCAACAACTAACAAGCCTGAAAAGATGCCAAAACCATGAGGCAGCCTGGTTTTAAGAGAGAGAGATCAAGGAGTTTAGAATTGACCCAAAATGGCCAATAAAACTACAGCTTCTAGGTAGTAATCACTCCTCCAGGGACAAGCAGGCTGTTCAGTGTTAAGCACTCCCACTGGTGAACACAGAGACTTCCCTTTAGCCCAAGCAAGCACTGGCCTTCTAGAAACTTCCAAAGAGTTCAGAACAGCAAATCTGTAACTGAACTTTCTTAACTTTCAGAAAGTGGGAAAAAAGCAAGATTTTTTTTGTTTTTTTTTTTTGTTGTAGTTTAAAGGTAGCAGAGATACACAAGCAGCAAAATAATCACAACAGTGCAACAAATGACCCCACACTTGAGTGCTAGGCCAAAAATTGGGTAAAATGCAGTTTTTAGAGAAAAAAATGATTTTAAATTAAGGGCAACAAAGGAAATGCAGTAAACAGGCTCTAGATGTGTTCCAAGTACTGTTACTGTTACAGATATAAACTTTAGCAAGCCGGAAAATGCCAAAAAGTAGGCGGCAAAGCAGTAAAACTTAACACAAAATCAGAAGAAAATATTTAAAATCACAAAAGTGGCTCATTTTCTTCTCTCAGCATTTTCTCCTCTTGGTAGGTGCTTTAGCAACAACTAGTAAGCCTGAAAAGACTAGTTTGTTGTATGGAGTGTGGCAGGCACTATCAGACAGATGTGGGCTGAGCACTGATATGTGGTATCGAACATGTGTATCCCCTGATAGACAGATGCTATATATGGCAGTTAAGTGATATCAGTACATTAGAATATTAAGTGTGCCACATGACTTGCTCACATATTTTTCTTTTCCTTCCAGGGTGATGGTGTATCAGCGAAACCCACCTTATACAGCAGCAGAGGATCAGGAGATCCACCAGAGCCTGGTGCAGAATTACTGTGTGCTGTTTTCCAGGACCAGCCAGAACCAGCATGAGAGGGCTGCACTGTGGCAAGACCTTGTCCGTCGGGTAAATGACATAGGCATGCATAACCGGACATATGAGCAGGTACGCCATCACTGCAGTGATTTAATTAGACCTGTCCGGCAGCATGCATCTGATATCCACAGACAACAGCTTGCCACAGGCGGTGGGGTACCTATCCACCCCCCCTCACCAGTGTGGAGGAGCACATCCTAAGTGTTGTGGCTCCAAGCCAACAACAGCAACATCCACAAACATGTGTCATCATGGAGGCCGGAGCCACCCAGCATGTTGAAATGGAGCATGCAGGTAACATGCAATATCTGTAGTTGGCTGATCTCTGTACTGGTAGTTTATGCATTTGTGAAATGTGTATTATTTGTGTAGTTGTTAACCTGCCTATTCCTCTGCAAGATTGATATTCTGAGCATAATCTGTACACCTGTGAAAGCCACCTGTTGTACTACTATACTTTATCGTACTCACAGTATCAATGGCACAGTTGTGGCCACTGGCAATCACTGTCATATTTTTGCAGGTCCCTCTGGAGTGACAGCAAGGCAGTCAATCCATGCTGGTGAGTGTGTAATAACAATACTATTGCTAATGACATGTGCATGTCATATGGAGGTGTAGTCTGTGCACATGTAACACACCTACGCATAATGCATGCTGTGCATGTTTGCTGTGAGACTATGCATATCCCATTATTCTCAATAGCTGTCCCACTCACATGCAATACACAGAGCATGACACACATGTGTGGCAACACAGTACTGGACATTGTATAGGCATACCTGATACACATGTACACAACACACATGTTTGGCATACACACTACACCTTAGCCTGCTACACATGTCCAATTATGACACCTGCTGTATGGCCACCCTTCAGTATCCCACTTCTCATCTATGTAGCACACATAATATGCCTGAGGGGTAGAGGCCTATCATGTCTTTGTGCAACAGTCTTGAACAAATAATACATTCATGTTAGGCAATGCTCACTGTTGGCCACCTTACAAACCCATGTAACAAGTGGCTGTGTAATTGTGGATGTAGTCATGTTACTGCACGTCAGGTACAGCATGCTAGCTGCCTGTCTGGCACACATTATTATTGTTGACTGACCACAAGAAGCATGTTGATCATGGCTCACGTTACTATACCACATCCAGTTTGACTGACCACAAAAGTACACATAGCAGTCATTTGCGTAGCACCTTCATGTGTTTTGTGTGTGTGTGTGTGTGTGTGTGTGTGTGTGTGTGTGTGTGTGTGTGTGTGTGTGTGTGTGTGTGTGTGTGTGTGTGTGTGTGTGTGTCTGCAAATATATGCACCCACAGCTTGTAACACTTGCACAACATTGTTATGTCCTTGTAGACAATCACTGAACAACTACACACAAGCATCAAGTACACGTATACTGTTATTGACAAGGGCTGTCCACACTTGCACTGCATGTTCCTGTGCAACACATAATCTGCATGCTGACACGTGTGCAGTGATGTTTTTTCTTGTGATACTGTCACCCACCCTAAAACAGTATTGTGTACGTGTTGGATTGCAGGTGTGTCTGTGTTTGTATCTGCTGTACTGAGGAGTGTGCATGTGTGCTTGTGTGCCTGTGCACCTGTGTGCCTGTGCGCCTGTGCACATGTGTGCCTGTGCGCATGTGTGCCCATGTGCCTGTGTGCATGTGCATGTGCGCATGTGTGCATGTGTGCCTGTGCGCCTGTGTGCCTGTGGGCATGTGCGCATGTGTGCCTGTGTGCCTGTGTGCATGTGTGCATGTGTGCATGTGTGCCTGTGCACCTGTGCGCCTGTGCTCATGTGCGCATGTGTGCCTGTGTGCACCTGCGTGCTTGTGTGCCTGTGCACCTGTGCGCATGTGTGCCTGTGCGTATGTGTGCCTGTGTGCCTGTGTGCATGTGTGCATGTGCGCCTGTGCGCCTGTGTGACTGTGCGCATGTGTGCATCTGTCCATGTGCGCATGTGTGCCTGTGCGCCTGTGCACCTGTGCGCATGTGCACATGTGTGTCTGTGTGCCTGTGTGCCTATGCACCTGTGTGCCTGTGTGCCTGTGTGCCTGTGCGCATGTGTGCATGTGCGCATGTGTGCATGTGTGCCTGTGCGCATGTGTGCCTGTGTGCTTGTGTGCCTGTGTGCCTGTGCGCATGTGTGCCTGTGCGCCTGTGTGGTAATATCATGTACACATTTGTAAACTGTGTTTCCTATCTTCCTCTCACAGGTTCTGATGTTGCTGTGGTGGAGTGCAGCAGGGAACCTGAAGCCACTGCTGGGGGTAGTGATTATGATGATACATGTGTAATGGCACAGGGAGGTGTGACAGGGTCTGTCATTGGTCAGCCACTTGACACTACACAACAGTCAACCCCATCAATGTGCACAGTCATCCTGCCTATACGTCCATTGTCACCAATGTCCTTAGCTGAGGGACAGCATACAGTGGGCATTGACCAGGGTAGTGTGGTATCATTGGCACATGCATCCCCTCACAGCAGCCATGGCCAGATTCCTGACATGGTACCACACAGGCAGATGTCCAGGGGTTCTCGTGGGAGCATCCGTGGTCATACTGCCCCTGTCAGACGTGCCCACAGAGGTCTTTCAACCTCAGCTATGTTCCGGGCTGTAATGCAGGCACAGGCATGTATGGAACGGTACACCAGACAGGGTCTGAGGGAGCTTAGAGCACATCGCACCGCTATGAATGACACTATGTGTGACGTTGCGTCTGCCATCCATAACATCAGCGAGGTCAGTGATAGACGTTGGGGGGACACATTAGATCTCTTCCACAACTACATGTCCAGGAGCCAGGACAGTGCAGGACGGTTGAGGCGTCGACGTGGACATATGCCAGCAACATTATCAGCTGGCAGTTGTCGTGGACGACAACAAACCCGCAGCCGCTCCCACAGTGCCAGTACCAGCCCCAGCAATGCTGGGTCTGTGCTGTCATTAGACCATCCAAGAAGACCACATGCAAGTGGCTCTGGATAGTCCCAGCAGGGACATGTGTCCAGTCAACAACCCACTGCTTCTGATGACAGTACCCAGTCTGACTTAGTACCTGATACTGTCCGTAACACCCCTGCCAGGCACAGGTACCATGTCCGTGGCCAGAGACAGTGATCTGTATGACCTGGCAGGTACAGTCTGTGGCTGTCCACAAACACCCGTATATGGCAGCCACGTGGTGGAACTGTGTGCATGCATACACACACACATAATGCTAACACCTAGGGCTAACACATACACACACACATTGCAGCAACATTGCCCAATGTTGTACTGTTGTCCCTCACTAACACACACACACACACACACACACACACATACACACACACACACACATACATGTCAATTGGATGTGTCAATGGCAGACTCTGGCAAACCAAGTACACACCCTGTGCATATGATGAAACTGTGCCACCTCCTGTCATCTGTAACATAGATGCAGGAACAGGGTAGCATGGTGCTGATGCACAGGGTGACAACATAGCACTGTAGTAATAT
>NC_056726.1:1662874987-1663014987 GCF_019279795.1 Protopterus annectens
ATTTATACTACCAATTGTATAATACTATTGCATAGTAATAATTGGACACCCTTTTAAGGGCCTTTGAGTAGCTGATAAATATTAGTGGGTAGTGGCAAGTGGTACTACCATGTAGTCTGGGTAAAAGGGGCACAGCTGGAGAACCTGTGCCAGCCTTTCCCAGGAGTGTCTGTGTGGTTGTATAAACGTATCTCAAAGTGTGTGTGTGTGTGTGTGTGTGTGTGTGTGTGTGTGTGTGTGTGTGTGTGTGTGTGTGTGTGTGTGTGTGTGTGTCAGCTACTTGGGCAGGGACATGGAGTACTGGTTGGACAGAGAGGGTGCTGGAGGTTTTAGCTTGCCCAGCTAGGCTGAGATCTGGACCCTATAGCTGTGCCAGTGGGAGTCTTATTGGGGATCTGGAGAGCAAGGGAGCGACCAGCCTAAGACTGACTGTGATCTCTGTGTGCTCTTAAGAGAAATTGCACTTTACTGTTTGTATTTGTTATCCTTTTCTTCTATATGAGATGCCCCTCACTGGTGTTAGTAGTGAGGATTGAGGTTCCTCGATTGCTGGGCCAGGGCACGGGCATCACATATTAATTGTTTGGCAGTGGTGGGATATACACATCACATACTAATTGGTGGCAAATACTAATTGGCTTGTAGTAGTGTGGGTAGAGTGAAATCCTGTAGCTTGTGTACAGTGAGCTTTGAAGGTGTTTTGTACTATAAATCAGCCACGTAGTGAATACTCAGAGTTCAGATCGCAATTGTTTTATTTCTTTTGTTAGTAGTTAGTCAGGGTGAGCAGGCAGTATGTCAGCAGAGGAGAATGGAAAGCTGACAAGGAGCCAGCTGGCAGAGATGTGCCAGGCTAGGGGACTGGTGCATGGAAACCTGACTAAGGCAGACCTGATTGCAGCCTTGGTTACAGCTTCATCAGAAAACAGCAACCAGGAGGACAATCAGACTGGCAGTGGAGATATAATACCCTTGGAGAATGGACAGCACAACCTTTCTGCAGAGGACTTAAAAATCCATCTGGAGCTAAAGCGACTTGAGTTGGAGGCTAGGCATTTGGAGATAGAAGCCAAAGAGAAGGAGATGCAGAGGAAGCATGAAAAAGAAATACTGACTCTATGCCAGAGTCATGGAGGTAATGGGGAAGGGAGTAACTGGATCCCAGAAGCACAACAGGTCAGTAAATTTCTTCCACAGTTTAAAGAGAGGGATGATTTTGATAGTTTCATTTATATGTCTGAGAGGGTATGCAAACAGTATAGTGTTGACCAAAGGCTCTGAGTAAGTTTCCTGACCCCCTTACTCCATGGTAAAGCTGTAACTGTATTGTCTAAAATGTCTGATGTTGCATGTTTTGATTATACTGCTATAAAAAAATGCCTGTTACAGTTTTTCAAGCTAACACCTGAAATGTACAGGAAAAAGTTTCGTGAGCATAGACGCAAGGCAGATGAAAGTGTGTGCTAATATGTCACTGAACTGAGCACTTATTTCCATAGGTGGGTGAGTGGATGTCATGTCACCACTTTTAAAGGCCTGGCAGACCTTTTGGTGAGGGAACAAGCCCTTAGCACTTTGCCTGATGACATGAGGATCTGGTTAGCTGATAGACAATGTGCTACTTCAGATGAGTTGGTGAAGAAGGGTGACCTATACTTGGCAAGAATGGCAGCCCAGCACAGCAAGGAGACCCTCAGTTCTGCTCATGGGTCTAAAGGAACCCATGGTGGGCAGCACAGACTGCCCCAACAGAATCATCCAGTAGCAGGGGAAGCCACTAGTCCAGGTACATGTCCAGGATATAGGGTTAAATGTTTTGAATGCAACCAGTGGGGCCATGTGGCATAAAGATGTCCACAGAGGCAAGGTGGGGAACAAAAGGTGAGGGAGCCAGTAAGTGGGAAAGACAAAATGCCAATAGTAAGTTGTCCTGAGACAACAGGGGTACTGAACTACCATCCTGCAGATGTCCTGATATGGAAGGATTTGGATGAGGCAGTGCCATATGCTTATGCAGTTACATGCAATCAGGCTTGGAGACAAGCAGGTAAGTCTGGTAGCCTGGGGGAGACCCTGACAGATGGTATACTTGCAGTCAGGACTGGTGAGGTGGTTACTTCAGGGAGGAAGCTACTCTGTAGCAGTGAGACTGAATGTGAGCCACAGCTGCTTGTGGGTACTGATGGTCCCTTGGACAGAGTGACTGCAAAGGTAAAGGGAAGTAGTAGTACCCAGGCTGACAGTGAGGCACCACTGTCAGAGGATGCCAGACTTCCTGTGGAAGGGGAGCGGGAAAGGGTTACAAGGAGAGAGTTGAGATCAGCTCAGCTCTCAGACCCTACACTGCAAGGCCTGAGGCAGGTAGCTCAGGAGGCACCTGATTCTCAAGGAAAGGAGAAATCTGTATACTGGGACAAAGGGTTACTATACAGAGAATGGACCCCTGAGGGAGGGCTAGAAGGTGAGAGAGTACAGCAGTTGGTAGTGCCTAGAACCTACCATCTGGAGCTTCTAGCCATAGCCCATGATATTCCCTTTGCAGGTCATATGGGCATAAAATGTACAAAGAGACATATTAGACAGAACGTCTATTGGCTTGGAATTTCCAGAGATGTAACAGGGTACTGCAGGAACTGTGAGCAGTGCCAAAAGGTAGGCAAGGCAGGAGACAAGGTGAGAGCTCCTTTGATGCCTTTGCCTGTAAATGAGGAGCCATTTCAGGAGGTAGCTATGGATATTGTGGGTCCTCTGAGTACCTCAAATTCCACAGGGAAAATGTATATTCTAGTGGTAGTGGATTATGCTACATGATACCCTAAGGCAGTAGCTTTGTCCGTCATTGAGGCAGAAAAGGTTGCAAATGCTTTGTTAGAGATTTTCAGCAGGGTAGGTTTCCCAAAAGAAATACTGATTGACAAAGGTGCCAATTTCATGTCAGACCTTCTGGCTTGTCTGTGGAAGTCCTGTGGGGTGAAGCACATCAAGCCCACCCCGTACCATCCCCAGACTAATGGTCTTGCTGAAAGGTTAAACTTTACAATCATGTCCATGCTACAGGCATTTGCAGATCAGTTTAAGATGGAGTGGGACAAATATTTTCCCCATCTGTTGTTTGCTTACAGAGAGGTTTTCCAGGAATCCACAGGTTTTTCACCCTTTGAGTTGCTGTATGCGTATAGGGTGAGGGGGCCTCTAGATTTAATTTGAGATGAGTGGGAAGGTGAGTGCGAGTCTTACAAGGAGTCTGTTGTGGGCTACGTTCTAAACCTCAGGACAAGGCTCAGGGAACTCATGGGCTTGGCCCAGGAGCACCTGGCAGAAGCCCAACAACAGAAAAAGGTGTGGTATGACAGGAATGCTTGAGCTAGAGAGTATAATGTGGGGTAGCAGATAATGGTTCTCATTCCTGTCAGATACAACAAGCTGCAAGCAGCTTGGGAGGGACCCTACTAGGTGGTAAGAAAGGTAAGTAATGTTAACTACATGGTGGAACTAGTAAAATCAGAGACATCCACTCTGGAGCCAGTACACTACAACCCAAAATGAAAATTTATTGAGCATAAATCCACAAGGAAAAATAAACAGTCAAGCGCTTTCATCAAGTGACTTCTTCAGAACGAAACATCATGGTTACATTTTCTTGTATACCCTTAGATAACTAATTCAATTAAACAATAATTAATATTTAAAATGGCAATGTTTTAAAATGTGAATAAAAGGGTGAAGGCACGGAAATACAATTTAAAAACTGTACTAATACGCAAATAGAAAACATTGATGCAAATGAGGGAGTATACATAAAAAAAGTATATAGATGAAAACAACATTTCATAGTTTTTTAGCCCTGAACTTTAGTTCAGGTTTAATACTAATACAGTCGTTAATACCTGGAATCACTGTGGCATTGAGCTTAAATTGCCACCAGGTTTCTGCTCTTAATAATTTGTTAGTCCAATCGCCCCCTCTAAAGTCCTTATTAACCACTTCTAAAATACCAAATTTGAAGGAATGGGAAGGGTTAATACTAATATGTTTATATAGTGCATTTTTTTCATCTTTTTTTATGATACTGTAGCAATGTTCGTAAATCCTTCGATTTAACCTTCTTTCAGTCTTCCCTATATAAAATTGTCCACAATCCTTACATCTAGCCAAATAAACAACACCTGCTGTTGTACAGGAACCTGGAGAAAAGGTCACTTCAATTTCATAAGGACCCAATTTTATCTTGGGAACTTCAATAATATAGCTACAATATTCACAGGCCCCACATCTAGTTGTCCCTTTCTTTTTACTGTCCTTTACTGGGTGTCTATTTTCCAGTATACATTTCAAATTACTATTGACCCTATATATGAACAAGGGTTCAACACCAATAACTGACCATAGATCTTTGTAACCCTTCAACATAGCCCAGTTATTTTTAATAATATTTTAACACAACCTGAAGTTTCACCATGTGTTAATACCATAGCCTGTGAAAAATCCTTTCTTTCATCTTGGTTTCTATTTATTGTTTCTTCAGTTACCCCTAGTAGGGGTTTGTATCTGAGGTCCCATTCACTAATAACTTGGTCCCTTATTCGGGTTAAAAAATCAAGTGGATAACCCCTGACAAGGAACATGTCCAAAACCTGTTATGTTTCGTCTTCCACGAAACTAAATTTGGAACACATTCTGATCACCCTGACCATTTGGCCCTTCACAATATTTCTTTTCATAAACAAGGGGTGGTTACTAGTAAATTCCAGGTAGTCGTTAGAAAAAGTGGGTTTCCTAAAAACCCGAGAATGGAACCTTTTAGAATAAGGGTCCTTCATTAACATCACATCTAAAAAACTAATCTGTTTACCATTACTGGTGCCAGTAAATTTAAAATATTCACAGCATCCGTTTAAATACTCAAGACATTTAACATAGTACCCTTCATTCTTCCATAAAATAAATAAATCATCTAAAAATCTTAAATAAAGTCACCAGTCACCTTTGTAACTCGTTTTGAAAATATAATGATTTTCCCATTGGTACATAACAAGATTGGCAAAAATAGGGGCACAACTGTTGCCCATTGCTACTCCTTTTGTTTGTTTGTAAAATTCCCCTCCAAAGGTAAAAAAATATTTTTCAAAACAATCTCCATCAGTTCCAAAATAAAGTTGATCATATTTCCACTTAGGTTGGTTTTAGCTACCAAGACTTCACGAAAAAATTCCAAGTCTATATCATGTGGAATGGATGTAAAAAGATCAACTACATCCAACGTGGAAAAACAAACCTCATTACTAAAGAACTCATTCTTTACCTTTCTTAAAAAATCCCAAGAATCAATTAAAATGTGATCTATGGGAGCCAATGCCTTCCTGACCATCCGGTCAATGAAAATACCAAGGGGGTATGTGATACTGTTGTGTCCAGAAATAATAAGTCTATATGGGGGATCAATTATACTCTTTTGTGTTTTCGGAATACCAAAGGCTATAGGTATAGTGGGATGTTCAACATGGAGAAAGTTGTATATTTCTTCGTTAATAACCCCTTGATATAATGAATCCTCCAAAATAAATTTAACTTTCCGGTAGGAAAGATGAATTTCATTCCTGGACACATGTTCATATTTAGTTGTATCATTAAGCATACAAGTAATTTTATTGTTGTAATCTTCGGAATTTACAATAACTATGCCCCCACCCTTGTCTGGTTTCATAAATCTTGTGTTGTTTTCACTTCTTAACTCATCTAATAAACGTTTTTCTGCCATAGAAAGATTGTGAATCCTATTTTTGTGAGTTTGCAAAGACTGGTATATTTTCTGGGAACACACATTCTCAAAGAAGCTTAAAATAGGGACTTGTGGGGAGTTGTAACAACTTCTCTTTCTGATTTCCAGATTCCTATCTCCCACCTCGACTTTCTTGTCTTTATTTAAAAATTTCAAGTTTAATTTCCTTACAAAAATCTTTAATTCTGTTAATGTTTTACTTACATCTTCCTTTGTTGAGGGGACAAATTTCATCCCTTTCATTAATAAATGAAACTAATCTTTACACATATGTAAACCTGTATAGTTATAAATTTTGAAACCCTTGTATAAATGAACAATACTACCGTTACATGTAATAATTTCTTGGTTAATAATGCCCCTCTCTTTCCTATGGTTTAATCGTAACTGTTCTTCCTCCTGTAGAATTGATTCCTGTACTTGGGTCTTGTCCCCCCTTCCCCCCTGGGGCCTAAAAAATCATCGTCCAACCTAGGGTGGCTCCTATTGAGAATTCTTTCAGACCTCCTAAGGGGTGGGAAGTCAGAGTCGTAAGATTTGTCAACTAGGGCAACTAGATGTTGGGCCTGTGAATATTGTAGCTATATTATTGAAGTTCTCAAGGTAAAATTGGGTCCTTATGAAATTGAAGTGACCTTTTCTCCAGGTTCCTGTACAACAACAGGTGTTGTTTATTTGGCTAGATGTAAGGATTGTGGACAATTTTATATAGGGAAGACCGAAAGAAGGTTAAATCGAAGGATTTACGAACATTGCTACAGTATCATAAAAAAAGATAAAAAAATGCACTATATAAACATATTAGTATTAACCCTTCCCATTGCTTCAAATTTGGTATTTTAGAAGTGGTTAATAAGGACTTTAGAGGGGGCAATTGGACTAACAAATTATTAAGAGCAGAAACCCGGTGGCAATTTAAGCTCAATGCCACATTGATTCCAGGTATTAACGAATGTATTAGTATTAAACCTGAACTAAAGTTCAGGGCTACAAAACTATGAAATGTTGTTTTCATCTATATTTTTTCTTTTTATGTATACTCCCTCATTTGCATCAATGTTTTCTATTTGCGTATTTGTACGGTTTTTAAAGTGTTGTATTTCCATGCCTTCACCCTTTTATTCACATTTTAAAACATTGCCATTTTAAATATTAATTATTGTTTAATTGAATTAGTTATCTAAGGGTATACAAGGAAATGTAACCATAATGTTTTGTTCTAAAGAAGTCACTTGACGAAAGCGCTTGACTGTTTATTTTTCCTTGTGGATTTATGATCAATAAATTTTAGTTTGGGGTTGTAGTATATCGGCTCCATAGTGGAATTCTCTGATTTTGCTTGTGACGTTTTATCCACTTTTGCACCCTGTTGTGGGTACTTGGTGGAACTGCTAGGCAGAAGGCAGGGGCACAAATTGTACCATGTTAAGATGATGAAACTTTACCATGATAGGGAGGCCCTTGTGCTGAGCATTTGCAGTGGATTACAGGAGGAGTCTGAGGAAGATCTGGGGACTGATCTCCCCAGTGATGCTCGGGCTGACACCTCAGTGGAAGGGATAGAAATGTCCCAGCAGCCATCTCCTACCCAGTTTCAAGAAATCCAAGCAGTGTTGCAGGAATTTGGGGACATGTTCACTGGGAAATCAGGGTGCACCCACCTGGGGCAACACCATGTAGATACAGAACCCCAAATGCCTATTATGCAGGCCCCTTATAGAGTGTCTGAGAGAGTCAAACAGACTCTGAGGCAGGAGGTACAGGGGATGTTGGAACTAGGGGTGATTCAAGAATCCAACAGTCCTTGGGCCTCCCCAGTGGTGCTGGTGCCAAAGAAGGATGGCAGCACCAATTTCTGTGTGGACTACAGGAAATTAAACAGTCACACAGAGTTGGATGCTTACCCCATGCCTAGAACAGATGATGCCCTAGAGCAGCTAGTATGTGGCTAAGTATCTTACAACTATTGATCTTACCAAGGGTTAGTGGCAGGTGCCCTAGACTCCCAGTGCTAGAGAGAAGTCAGCCTTTATGACTCCTTTTGGCTTCTATGAGTTCACAAAGATGCCCTTTGGGATGAAGAATGCCCCAGCAACTTTCCAGAGGCTGGTAGATCACATCTTAGCAGGATAAAGAGGGTTTACCCTTGCTTACCTAAATGATAATGCCGTCTACAGCCATTCCTGGCATGAGCACCTTCAGCATGTCAGGGAGCTGCTGGGCAGACTAAAGAGGGCAGGGTTGGCCATTAAGCCAAGCAAATGTCAGGTGGTTATGGCAGAGGACTGCTACCTAGGACATAGAGTGGGGAGTGGTAAGATAAAGCCAAAACCTGTCAAAGTGGAAGCCATTCAGGCATGGCCAGCACCTGTTACTAAAAAGCAGGTGAGGGCACCTTTAGGGACAGCAGGGTACTATAGAATGTTCGTCCCCAGTTATACTACCATAGCTGCTCCCCTCACAGACCTTACAAGGAAGAACAGGCCAAATAAGGTAGTGTGGGCCTCAGCATGTGAGCAGACATTCCAGAAGCTTAAAGAAGCTTTGGGAGAATCCCCTGTGTTAGTCTGGGGCTGGTTGCTCCCTTGCTCTCCAGGTCCCCAATAAGACTCCCCACTGGCACAGATATAGGGTCCAGATCTCAGCATAGCTGGGAAAGCTAAAACCTCCAGCACCTTCTCTGTCCAACCAGTGCTTCTTGTCCCTGCCCAAGTAGCTGACACACACACACACACACACACACACACACACACACACACACACACACACACACACACATTTTGAGATAAGTTTATACAATAACACAGACACTCCTGGGAAAGGCTGGCACAGGTTCTCCAGCTGTGCCCCTTTTACCCAGACTATATGGTAGTACCACTTGCCACCATCCACTAATATTTATCAGCTACTCAAAGGCCCTTAAAAGGGTGTCCAATTATTACTGTGCAATAGTATTATCCAATTGGTAGTATAACTAAACAGTCAAGGCTTATTAGAGTGACTTGGTACAGTAATCACTATAAATATGCAATGTACTCTAGAGCTTAAATTATCTCTACACAAAACAATCACAGTTGAAAGATTTTAAAATATTTAATAATAAATAATAAAAACACAAGACAATACTTCTTATTACACAGTGCTAGTCAAGAGTTCAGAGATCAAAGAGAACTACTTAAAATAATTCAGTAGTACAGTTCTGACATCACAGACAAAACACTTAGTCTACTCTTTCTAATTTCTAGCTATTTCTAAAAGAAAACACAAGTCTAAAATAAACTTACATAAGAAAACAGGCAGAGTGCTGATGAGTTGGATGGTGAAGACAAAAATGCTTAATAATTTCTAGTTCTCTCTGTTTAAATTGAAATTGCAGTACTAATTTACATTACATCATTCTGCACACTTTCCTGGGGTTCCCGGGCTATACATTATATCATTCTTCACACTTCCCTGGGTTCCCATGCTAACAGAAACTGCATTTACATTCTTAACATATCCTTTTATTATCTTGCAGTTGGTCAGGAAGCAGAGCAATAAAAATACATTTGCATGTTTAAATCTAGCAATTTAACTATTGGTTAAAACAATAGAAATAATTTCTTCATATAGACCCTTCGGCACCACTGTCTACATCAAAGGGTCACAACATGCTTTACTTTGGTCAGTAGAGAGCACTGTAGTTTATTTTTTTTTAGTTACCCATCTAACAGCAGTTATTTTTCCATTTAGGACAACAAGCCCGTGTCTTACATTGATATTTACAAATGATAGAGTTATCTATAAAATTCTCTCTGCCTAGGCTGGCAGCCTTCACAATGGGTTTTAGATGTTTTGAAGGTGACATATATGTGTGTGTATATATATATATATATATATATATATATATATATATATATAGTTACACTTCAGAATCTTGAACTATTGAAATATCGAACTTCAGTAGCTCAAGACCGAAGTGTCAAAACTGCACCTGCGCGAAAGTGCAGAATGGCGAGTGCAGAAATGTCGGATGTGGAATTGTCAAATCTGCAGTTGTGGAAGCACGTATGTGACTTAGGATTCCCTGTGTTCATAATGTGCGGTCTGGTATGTGGATGTAGCTGGAAACTCAGGTAAGTGATGTTTTACTAGGGGGTTTTGGGTAGGGATTTTAGTGTGAGTGAGTGTCCTTGGAGTTTTGAGGTCTGGATTAGGGTTGGTAGGAAAGATTGTGAGTGTGTAAGTGTTGAGAGTGGTAGTATTTGTATGTATGTGATGTGTGTTTGTGAAGGGGGAGTGTAGAATGTGTAGTGGTGGTTTTTGTGTGTTTGTGTTTTTAGTGCAACCTTGGAGTTAGTATATATAAGTAGCGGGGATGCAGGGGGGCTTGCCCCACTACTTATATCTAGGGTCCGTGTGTTTGTTTTGTTGTGTTTAGTTGTAGTGTAGGGAAGAAGGTGTATGTGTGATTGTGTGTGGAGTGTGTATGTGGGCAGTCGCGATTTAAAATTTTGTGCTTTTGGGGTTTCAGGTTTTGAAGTTTTCGGCTTTACAGTCTCGAGATACTGAATTTCGATATTTCAGTATTTTGGAATTGTAAAGTAAAACTATATATATATATATATATATATATATATATATATATATATATAGGTATGACTACATGTGTTTTTATCGTATTGCTACTCATTGAATTAGAATGCATTGAAAACTAATTATTGCAACTCATTCCAGTGAAGCTCATGAACAGCTTTCATATGGCTCTTTTAGGAGTCGGAAAGGACAAGTCTGCCTAACATACTGCTAGTGATCTATGTCGTGTAACTTGATTTTCCATTGATTTTTATTGGTACTTGACCAAAGCCCTCCACACACACACACACACACACACACACACACACACACACACACACACACACACACACACCTGCAATTACATCGATACACATACTTTACAAAATGTGCCCGGTCAATAAATTATGTAGCTAAAATAAGTATCACAGCATATCAGACAATGTCCTGCTGTTCACAGGATCATAGGAAATAAAAGACAATTTAATCATAAGACCATTTACACCTTCCATGTCGCTACCCTCATGTTGCACTTCCCTTTTCAAGAAGGAAAATCAGGTCAGTCTTAAAGTAATTTTATGGGTACCATCCAGTAATTCAGGTTTAATTTGAAGAATGCTAGGATGTCACTCTGCTTTGCAAAGATTGTTTGTTTCAGAGGTGGGGTATGTATGAGGTAATACAATTGTTTCTCTAACATGCTTTATTTAAGCTGTAATAGAGATTTAGTTTTGATAGTAGTATAACTATTTAACTTATAGCAATATGGAAGGCTAAGGAGGAGGGGGCCCATCAAAAACTAGAAGAAATTAAATAAAACAATAACATTTTTGACTTTTCCTGGCAGCTCAGGCAACATTCTTTCTTGTTAGCAACCTCTGAAGCCTTACCAATTCCTTAACATATATAGTAGGGTACATCACAAAGACAGCATTGTACTCAAAAACTGATCTCCTTTGGTATGCAGTACATGCAGGGGCATGAAAAAACGAAATTATGTCTTACCATAACATTCAATCTGTGTTGTAGATCATTGTTCATTCATTACCATTAGGACCTTGGTTCCATCCTCAGAACCAATACAGCTGTTTCCAAGCTCATGCCAGTCAAATACTCTCACCTAAGACCTACCCACAATGCCCCTCTCCTAGTTACTTCAGATCGAGTTTGCCCACCCTTAGATAATAGATATAGTAATAGAAAAAAAATAGTAGGAGGCTCTGTCTGAGCAAATACCCTAACCAGGAGTTCCTAAAGTCCACCAGAAGTCCAGGCAGGGGGAAGGAGGGTGTGAAGTAATGAATTAACAAAGATCTAGAACACAAATGGAACGTTATGGTAAAACATAACTTCTTTATCTGATGTTGTAAATCTTTGTTTATTCATTACCATTAGGACCGAGTCCCCAGCTACTTGAGTCCTGGGTGACCCTAAGGAAGTGTGCCAATGAAATCAATTGCTGGCTTTTAGATAATTCACAAAATTCTTTATTCAGAACAAATACTGTAAAGTAAGCACTTTTGTCTTACTCTAGTAAGTAAAACTTCTTCAGACCTGAAGAAGTTTTACTTACTAGAGTAAGATGAAAGCGCTTACTTTACAGTGTTTGTTCTGAATAAATAATTTTTTGGATTATCTAGGAGCCAGTAGTTGATTTCATTGGCTGTAAGGAAGTATATTCCTGAGCACCATAGAACCAACTATCAACTGCTAGGACCAGTGGGGCTGGTCTTCAGGTGTAGATAGAATTTTTGTCTGGCCTCTGAGGGACAGGTTCTTCATTGTCTGGGGCCTTCCAGGTACACTGCACAATGATTTTAACAAGGTCATCTGCCAGTGGAGTCACCCAGGAAGTAGATGGCTGGATACAGAAGGCCTTCAGGAACACCGATTCCTCAGAAGAAGGGTTATAGGACTTCCAGTCTCCCTGCTGCTTGAGGATTTCGAGAATGTCTCCAAATGAGATGTTATCTGGAGAAGACCGTGGGGACCCTTTCCCCTCATCACAATCAGTGTCTTTGATGATAGATTCCTCCGGTGACTCAAAGAGCTTCATCTTGCACCATTTCTTCCAGGGTGGCTCCTTAGTGGAATCTTCTGAGGAGGACTCCGGAGAAGGGGTTCCCTTCAAAGAGGGTTCTTGTGACTCCCATGCCTGGGGTCCCAAAATAGAGGGATGGGAGATGTGCATGCTAGGGGAGGGTTCTGATAATGATGTCATTGGTGCTGACTGCAAGTCCACTACCTGTACAGCAGGCCCACCTGAGGAGGGATGGGAGTCCAGAACCGGGAGGGACAAACTCCGAACCAGGGTCACACCTCGCCGTGAGGAGCCCACCTCCAGGTGAGGAGCTCTGAGAGAACTGGAAGCCATAGAAGCCATGGATATAGATGGCACCAGTGAGAAAACAGACGCCGGGCTAGGTACCAAGGTACAGATGGTCCAAGCACTGCTTCAGGAGGGCATCAGTTCCACCAGAGCTGATGCAGCAAGGGTGGACAGTGCTGATAGGGAAAACACTGCTATCGGAACCAAGGCAGTATGCACCAGAGTGGAAGTATCTTGTCCTCGGCAGGTATTCGAGTTGTGGAGCCGAATAAACTGTCAACACTGTGGCTGGGGATGGTGCCGAAGCAGGTACAGTCATCAAAGCTGATGTCGGATCTAAGGACAGCACCAAAGTCTGTGGTGCCAAGGTCAGAACCAAAATAGGGGTGACTACCATGGACAGCACCAAGGGAGAGGACACAGAGCCTGGTGCCAAAGAGGTCTGTGCTGAGGGTGCCGGCAAAGCACAGAGCTGACTCAGTTCCATAACTGATGGAGATGCAGGAACTGAGTGACTCTGTTTGTCCTTATGTTTTTTGGCTTTTGGAAGGGGTGAGACCTCCGACCCAGATAGAGTCTCTGAAAAAGGTGTCTTGAGTAATCCGTTTTTCCTTAGGTTTTTTGGTCTTTGGAGGGGGTGAGACCTCCAACCCAGACAGAACCTCTGAAAAAGGTGTCTTGAGGAATCCTTTTAAGATAAGTTTTATTTTTATGTTCTGCTAGTGTAAAATTACTAAAACTAGCACAAATGTCACAGTCAGCTTTAATATGATACATGCCCAAACAGCAGACACAACGAACATGTCTATCTGAGTTAGGCATCTTACTCCCACACTTGTCACACTGTTTAAATCCCAACTTAGCTTTGTCTAACATAGTAAGGCAACAAGGCTAGCCTATAGAAAAATTAAGGGAGAAAATATCAATGATGTTATTTAAAAAAAAAATACCACTGGTAAAAATGAAAGGCCTGTCAAAGACAGGAGAGAGAGAGAGAGACAGTACCACTAAAGGTAAAAAATTAAATTAGCAAGGAAAAGGGTAGGAAATAGGCTTAGGTTATAGACAACAGTGAGGAAAGGCTAACTATTAAATAATTTTGAAGAGAAACTGTCTTAAAATTTATAATTTTCTACTTAGCTTTGAGAGAGATGGCTAGCACATCTGATTAGGAATGCAGCAAATGAGATCTGAAGTAACTAGGAGAGGGGCATTATGGTTTGGAAACGGCCATATCGGTTCTGAGGATGGAGCCGAGGTCCTAATGGTAATGAACAAACAAAGATTTACAACATCAGATCTTCTTTTTACATGGACATCTTTACATTACATATTATACCAAATAGAAGGATTTTCTGAGTATAGTTGCTATATGGTAGATGAAGAAAAGGGAATTACTGAGCAATGTTTCAAAATCCTTGAGTACATTATTATTTTGGAGTGGAGTTTTACCTATACTGTACACCCAGAGGTAGAGTTGTTTACCAAATATTGCAATACTATGCTTTTTCCTGTTTAATTTTAGCAGTTTTTCTACATAACGCTTATTTATGAGGGTAAGTTACTACTGTACTGAATTGATATCAAAGGGGATATTGGACAGTAACACCCAGTCTGAAATAATACATATATTTAGTTAACTAAATGTGTTGATCCCCTGTCTGGAGATTGGTTATTTAGATGACAAAAAGGATGGGTCATCAGATATATTAAATGAAAAAGTATAACTTATAATACTGCTATGTTAATTATAAGGCAGCAGATTAGTTTCAGGTATCTAATTTGTGCACCACAAATCTTCTGGGTTTTTTGTCCCAAAATAAAACTACATGAAAGATAATCGTTGCAGTACACTGCATACTAAGTAAAAGAACAATTTCATTTTTTTGACTCATCTGAAAATGGTTCTGTCTTGGTCACCTTGGAGAATGCTGTTGTTCCAATGTTGTCCAGTTTATCTAAACTACCATACAATGAGAGTCTCCAAGATGGCGTAAAGTAACTGTGTTTTAATGTTCATTAGGTTACAAACCAAATTCATGTGATGTTGTGCTGTCATATGTGCAAGCACTTGTCTAACAGTTGCTTGTTTGGATGTCATATAGTTGATAACGCAATAGTCTCTTGTGTACTTTAAACAGGGGTAGCTGTGCTGCAGGTTTATTTATGCAAGTAATCTGTTGAAATGCCATGATATATGAGCTATTAGAACCACCAGTGAATGGCACCTAAGATCTCCTCACATGATTGCAAAGTAAAATTTGAAAAACATAAATGAACCAGGATGTGAGTTAACACAGCTTTTCTTCAAACATCAAGTCACCCTAAGCATTGAAGATTAGTTTCAAGAATGCAATGGCAAGAAATAAATACACTGTTGCTGAAGCCTACATAGAATACTTGTGGGCTGCATGTAGTGGGTCTATGTTCAGTTTCCTGATTTTGAAAACCGCGAATGGCTAAATACCGAATGGTTAACATTCTGGTTTCCCTTCACTTTCCTTATACGTTATGTTACTTCTTGGTTGTTGGTCAACTATGGCCAGTTGATGGATTTCTTTTCACGGAAATTATTGTTCACTATTTGTTCCATTCGATGTTCACCGTTCAATATTATGCCGTTTGCGTTTTTTAAAATACGGTTGCCGAACAAAAACCCACATGTACAGAAACATCCAGCGCATCAATATTAGCACAAGGGTTTTGTCCTAAAAGCTGCAGTAAAAATAGAAAAAAATTGAAACAAGTGGGTTTTGGTCTGCAAATTTTCCTTCATGTATAATAAGCATGGCATAATGCCCCCTGTCTTTTCTTTTCTTTTTTTTTTACTAAGACATAGAAGATAGAGTCAGCAATTCAGATTATCTCCATTGTTAACTTTCCATACATTTTTTCTGCTTCTTGAATTAAAAGGCAAAAAAACTCTAATTCTGTGAATTACATGACTGCTTGCTTGTTATTTTACAAAACAATACAGAATGTCTCATAACCCAAAGCATTCGTTTTTAAATTAAACCACACATAAATGTTGCATCTAAGGAAATGCATAGTATATACATTCTTAAAGATGGAACTACATCTGCTTCTATAGCTGTCCTCATTTGACATTAAACCAATAAATCAAGGAATACTGTAGCTTGACTAACCTTTACAGTTGCTGACATCAAAAGGCAGGAGGCTAGAGGAAAAATAGAATCACATCAAATGCCATAGCCATGCTGTGCTTAGCAGCAGTGCATGCTCAGGTAAATGCTGTGAGCATAAAGAATGGTCACATTCATAACCTGTTTAAATAAATCTTTTTTTTTATATTTTTGATGATTATTCCCACCACCACCTCTAGGTATTGTCACTAGAGCAGCAAGAGAATCAATTTCAGAAGTAGTGGTCATTTTTAAAAGCTAAAATTAATTGCTCTGCCTAATATTTTCCCTTGAACATCTGGAAATTGAAAACTGAAATCTCCCAAGCCCATTGTTTTTTTTTTTTTTGAATAATAGCTTCACTACACATTCTTGAGGTGAAATTTCTCATGAGACCGTAGCACGCAGAAAAAAAAGGGACAGCATAACACTGAATGGTGTTTTTCACAGAACACTATTGCTGGTGGAAGTTCTACTTGTGCACTGGCAATGATGCACTTGTTTGGGGAATTTTCTCCCTTCTTTGAGTTGATAAGACTGTGGAGCTGGTAGTTATTAGTTCAGGGGGGTGCTTGCCCCCACATCAGATTTGCCCCATGCAAATAAAATTGATTTCTTCACCCGTCTGTATTCCATGCATTTTTTTTTATCCTTTTGATTCATCACCTTTCAGGATGTTAAGTCTTTAAATAAAAGTTTTTTTTTTTTTTACTCACAGTTAATAACTGCAAATGTATATTTTGTCCAGTTCTACTATTTAAGGTTTTGAAGACATCTGATAGCTCAGCTGTACTTGAATATATGCTCACAGATGTGTTTAAACTTCCTGCATAAACATCTTCTCCATACCTTGTCATGTTTTTTTTTCTGTTATTCTACAGGATCAAATTAGCTTTCACTTATTTGTCATATTTGTGGCTAGTTAGGCAGAGCAGTAGTAAACCAAAACATTTTAGAGTACTGCACACTTTCTAGTTGCTCTAAACGTGCATTGAGTGTCACCCTTTGATAGGGTTTAGAAACCATAAAGAGAAGAAGGATGAAAGACCGGAAGGTAGGACACATCATTCAGTTTCAAAACATTTTTAAGCTCATTGTAAATAACAAGCTTCTTAATAAATGAAACTGACCAAATGTATACCTAGAATACAAGAAAATTGGATTTATATCATAACATCGAAGTAGTAAAATGTTGAATGTTATAATATCGAACCCAAAACAGCGAATGCTGAAAATAGCAAAGCTGCAGAACATCAAATTCTTTCCTAGGGGAAAGAATTTGTTGGGCTGTTTCTGCCGCTTCGCTATTTTCTCCACTGTGGTGCGAAAGTTATGGACTGGCTTAAGGTGAGTGTGGGAATGGGATAGTTAGGGACCTTAGGGTTAAGGAGCAGGTAAGGTGAGTGTGTGATAGTTAGGGGCCTTAGGGTTAAGGAGTGGGTAAGGTGAGTGTGTGATATTTAGGGACCTTAGGGTTAGGGAGCGGGTAAGGTGAGTATGCGATAGTTAGGGACCTTAGGGTTAGGGTGCGGGTAAGGTGAGTGTGCAATAGTTAGGGACCTTAGGGTTAGGGAGCGGGTAAGGTGAGTGTGTGATAGTTACAGACCTTAGGGTTAGGGAGCGGGTAAGGTGAGTGTGCGATAGTTACAGACCTTAGGGTTAGGGAGCGGGTAAGGTGAGTGTGCGATAGTTACAGACCTTAGGGTTAGGGTTTGGGTTAAGGTAAGTGGATAGATAGTAGTGTATGTACGGTTTAGTGAAGGGTTCGAAGTAGGATTTTAAGTGTATATGTGTGGATTACTTTTTTTGGTGTGCTTGTGTTGTGTGTGTCTGTTTCTCGGAACAGCAATTTTTTTCCCAGGGCAAAAATTTGCTGTTCTGAGCTTTCGATTATATCACATCTCGACATTCCAAGTTCGAGCTTATGGATTTCGATTATGTGATATGCACCCATGAAAATCATTGGAAAATAAAAAAAAAATATTATATAAGTGCAATAAAAATGTTTAAAACTGTTGCATCCTTTAAGAGCATTCCAATATATTTATGTATTACTGTTAAAAGTCGTTACTGTACAGTGATGAACACATTCTCTTTGTTGTAATTGCTTGACTTAACAATATTAAGAAAATTACTTACTACAGCTAGTGAGTCATTTATTTCCAATTTAGAAATATTTGACATGTACTTTTCCAGTTAGTTTGACCAAACTGAAAAATAAATTATTTTGTTTTTCTTTAATTATACTCTACTTTCAAAAGTAACAGTCTGACATTATGTGGAAAAAGAATCAATAAAACTTTTAATGTAATTTGTTATCAGCAATTTACTAAGTACCTCCTTCAAAATAAAACACCATATTGGGTAAGAAGACAAGTATTTCCAAAGAGATGTGGATAAGTTTATTATCTTGCATGATGGCTTTTTATTCTTTCGATTTTTCACATCATATTTTTCATAATCTAAACATCTAATGATACCTAAATGCAAATGTAATTCTAATAACAACTACTTTATGCTATAACATACCATCTGCAGTAAAATATTGGTCCTTTTGAATCACAGTTAACAACTGTCATTTTACTATATTACATCTATTATGTGCATTTATTTATACGTGCGTTCTTCATTGATTCAGGGATATGCCATTTTACAATGGTGTATGCTGGAACATTGAATGTTCATAGCATCACCCGTAAAACATCAGAATAGCACAATATCAAAGTGCAGTAACACCGAACATCTGAAAATCGCAAGTGGTTGCCTATGTAACATCACAGTACAGCTGGGTTTCAGGTTTTACCTATGCTCAGGTGTTGTGCAATCTCAGAGTTGGTACATATAATTAGCAGGGGTAGTGGGGTGCAGAGGGGCTTGATCCTCCTTCTAAAACATGTAGTTGTGATGTTTTGATGTTCTGTGTTGTAACACTTTAATATTGTACTGTTTCTATGTTTTAGGAGAAATGTTATAAACGTCAGTGTTATAATATTCAGTGTTTTAACATAGACCCCTGTACATGCCAAAGGAGTACATACCATTGAATGAAACTAAGATCAAATCAAAACAATTCAGAATAGAGTATATCTACTGTATTTATTTATTTTTTCAAAAGAACACAATTTAAAGGTGGATTTCTCTTAGACATCATTAAATCTGTGTTTCAATAATTGTGGTATTAAAAAAACAAATAAGGATGTTAGAAACTATTTTGTGCATTCTTCACCCTATTGTCTCAGCAGCATTATTAAAAAATGTTTGCCAGAGAGAGAGAGAGATCTTTCATGTAGTCTATTTTTTTTTTATTTAAAAAAGTAACCATAAATGATAAAAAGTTTCACATGGAAAAAACATTACTATCCCCTTTGCTTGCAAGTTGTATAATAAGGAACTGTACCTTCTTATATCAGAATGCCTGAAAGGGATAAACAAATCCAAGTCATAATCCACTTTAAGAAATAAATGCATGATAAATAAGACTGCCTATGCTAAATATGAATTCAAAGCAAATACTGTAGGATCTCCAGGCATGGTGTTCTGAACTACATTGCAATTAAAGTACTTTACAGGCCAGTCATTCACCAACACAGAAATATATGTGGTAATAAGCAGTCAGTGTGAAAGCACTGTCATGGTTAAGAGATTAAGTTGCCAGAAGTTCATTATCTGTCTTTCAGGACAAGAGCAGGCAAAAGAACCGCAATAAACTATGTCTTTTGGAGAAGTCAACAGTCAGCTCTCTAGTTAAAAAAACATGGATTCATGGAATAAGGACAAGAAGCAGATTATGGAAGCACGTTCCAATGCCCAAAGTGTTAGATGAATTTGTGCAGAGTTTAAAGAACATCAGTCACATATCCCAGCTACTATTAGTTTATTGAAAGGATGATAGTCACTGTGATCACCCTCCACTTCCATCTCTCATTTACATTAAGACACCATCAATGATAGATATTCATAAAGGTAAATCTGCTAAAGTGTTTCTTCAACTTGTGCAGCACTATGAGCTAGTGCTATGCAGCTGTCCATCATGCAACACATGTTCTGCCTTCACCATCACCATGGACACTTAGGCATTAAGCACTTAACCATCCAACTGGCAGACACTTATTATGTCATGGCTAACTCTTACAGAATCATAGGAGATTACTAGGCTATCGACCTGTACGTCATTTTAAGCCTAGTCATTTTAACCCAACGTAATACCATAGAGGTACTAGTTAATATCCAAGATTGCATTTAGTGATGACTGCCTATGTCCAGGAGGGTCGTGGCCGCTACCCCGGTAAGAATTTACAGTGTCCCATCCACTCATCCAAGTTCCTCTAGAACAGCGTCATAGAGCTGCTCTGTTTCAAATGAAATGGTAGCATGTTCCAAAGATGTGGCAGTCACTGGGAGATAGATCTGTCTCTCTAGCATGTCCTACTTAAATTTCAGGTCATATTTAAGTCCCTGGAATGGGTAGTCTTAGACCCATTTGATTTACAGATATGCAGTAAGTTCATTACATTTGGGTCTTGGGTTGCTCTGTAGGCCAGACATAAGTCTCCCCTGTGAAGTCTATATGATACGGAGTATAGTGACAGGGATTTTAGTCAGTCCGTGTGAAGCACATGCTGTATGCCCTTGATCTTCTTTGTTAGAAACATCTGAGGTCTCTCTGATTGCTATAGGTGCTTAGTATGGTACATACTGAATGGGGCATTGTTGCTCGTCTAGTCAGGATGTAATAGATGAGTCTTTGTGGGTTCTATTCAAGCAGCTTTATTATGTAGAGAAGCAAAAAAATAAGTGGTAATGGTAAGCTGTGCTCCCAAAAAACAGTCCAATATGTAAAAACAACCAAAGGAAGCAACAGGCTACGGCTGTAGAAAAATAAAAACAATTTACTCCACACAAGACAAAGGTGAGCACTTTCATGGACTAAGCCACTTCATCAGACATATACAGTTATGTCCAGGTCACTGTGTATTTCACACTAGGTCTGCAAGTATGACCAAATCATTTGTCATAAAACTGAGAAGTAGACTTAGCAATTGGAACCATCTCTGCTGAATGTTCAACCTTAGGAATATCAAGAACATCATCAGGAATGGAAGGTAAGACATGTTCTGAAACAGGAATATTGACTGGATTGCACTGAGATTTAGAGTCTGTATCACAGGAACAATGCTGTGATAATGATTCTGGTACATGAAGAAGATGTCTACAATTTCTCCTGTACTCCCACACCCTCAGATTCTATGAAGTAGGACCTCAGCTCAGTATATATACCTGCTACTTGACCAATCCAGTCAAAACCTTTCACCATTTGTATCCTCACTGCCTCTCCTTCTTTCAATGGACGAAGAAATCTGCTCGATTTATCATAACTGGACTTCTGGGTAGAACACCTCCTGAATAATTGGGATCTGATGGTTCCATTGTTTATAGCTTTAGGCCTCAAAAAAATGAAACTAATAGGCAGTGTTATTCTCGTTTGCCTGGATAGAAGTCTCTGAGCAGGCAAGGAAAGTATATCACCACTGAGTATATTCTGAGATTAAGTAAATTCAAGCAGATGTTGGTATTATCATGCTTTGACCTTTCAAGTAATTGCTTTGCACTCTGCACTGCATGTTCAGCTAGTCCATTTGACTGTGGAAATTCTGGACTACTAGTAACATGTGCAAAGTCTGATTCTCTTGCAAATTTCTGAAATAACTGGCTAGTAAATTGAGTACCATTGTCAGAAATAACTTTGTGTTGACTACCGTGGAATGAGAAGTGACATTTCAACTTGGTAATAACAGTAGTGGATGTTAGATTAGGAAGTAAATCGATTTCAAACCAGTTCGAATAAGAGTCTACCAATACTAAGCAATGCTGATTGTTCCACTCAAATATGTCAGTGGCAACTGTTGACCAAGGTAGTTCAGGAACTTGATTTAGCTGAAGTGGTTCTCTTTGCAAATGCAGTTTAGTACTATTGCATACTGAACAAGAAAAAATTACTTCATCAATGTCTTTCACTAGTGACAGCCAAAATGTTAGTTCTCTCACCCCTCTTTTGGTAGATTAGGAACCTGGGTGACCACGATGCAAAATCTGACTGTAAGTAAACAGGAACAACAATTTTTAGGACCTTTAAAATAATGCCATCTTCCATCAACATCTCATCTCTGTAAGGAAAATAGGTTTGCACTTCAGGTTGTATACTAGATTGCTTTGACGGCCATCTGACATTAATGTGGTGGTTGAGCTTTTACAAAATTGCATCAGTCTTTATATGATCTCTCAGCTCATCAGTTCTCATGGCAGAAAAATGATGTACTGCCATTACGTCAATGTCAAAATTCCCAGCAGCAAGCTGTTCCGTTGTATTTCTGGGCAATCTGGATAAGGTATCAGCCAGATAACAAAGTTTGCCTTTTATATAGACCATTCTGATGTTGTATTTTTGCAATTTGACCATCATTTGTTGTAATCTCACTGGGGCTGAATGCATAGGCTTCTTTAGAATAGTAACAAGAGGTTGGTGATCAGTTTCAATCTGAATAGCTCGACCATAGGTATAATCATGAAACTTTGAACATCCAAATACTATTGCCAAAAGTTCAATTTGAGCATACTGCATTTCAGTTTGGATAAGTGTTCTAGATGCATAGGCTACTGGTCTGCCTTCCTGAAGAATAACTGTGCCAAGACCAAATTTTAAAGCATCAGAGGAAAGAGTGACTGTTTTACTGACATCATAGTATCTTAATGTAGATGGGGAGGAAATTTTCTGCTTAAGGTCTTCAAATGCCTTCTTATGCTGTTCCAACCAAGACAATGTAAATGTTTTGCATGTTAGCTCTCTTAAAAGTGCAGTCAACTCACTGAAGTCTGGTATGAACTTGCCTAAATAGTTGACCATGCCAAGGAAACATTGTAGAGCTTGAATATTATCTGGTGCTGACATCTCATGAATAGCTGCTTGCTAATACAGGTCTGATCTTAAGCCAGTGTTGCTAAATAAATGACCTTACATATGTAACTTCTGGTTGTCTAAATTTGCACTTTAGAGTTAATGTGCTCTATCTAGAACTCTCGTAAGTTTTATATCGTGATCTGCTTCACCATTGTCTCCAACCAATAAATCATCTACTATTATTGCACAAGGATAACCTGAAAAAAATTGCTCCATTGCATGCTGGAAGGCTTCACTTGCAGAATTTATTCCAAATGGCATCCTCAGGAATCTATATCTGCCAGACAGGGTACCAAAAGGGGTCAGTAATGAGGATTTGCAATCAAGCATCTATTGCCAAATGAAATTTTTGGATCCAACACATAAAAAACAGTGACATTTGGTATTAGGGCTGCAACCTCTTAGACTGCATGCATTGGATGATGTAGTATCTTTAATGCTTTGCTCAAATTTCTTGGGTCAACACATATTCTGATTTCATCTGAGCCTTTCTTGTGGGCTGCTACTATAGACAACACCCATTCAGTTGGTTCTGTAACTGGACAAATAACACCTTGCTGCAACATTTTATCCAACTGAGCTTTGACTTTATCATGCATAGCTATTGGAACTTTTCTTGCTGGTCGGACTACTGGACTGACCTCTAAGTCTAACTTCATAGAATACACAACTGGAAGTTTGCCCAATTTGTCATCGAAAACATCAGAATACTCTGAGAAAATGACTTCAGAAAAATTAGAACTAGGATATGCGCTTTTATGATGAACGTTTTTGGTAAAAGAAAACAGATTCATTCTCAAACTGTCTCTGAGACCCAATAATAACTGCACAGGTCTTCAAACTACATAGAATAACAAGCTGTAATGGTTCATAGCCAAATAACATGAAAGTACTACTGAGCCTTCGGTTTGAATTTATTCACCTCCATAAGCAACGAGTTTTGCACTACTAACCACACTGACTTGTTCATTACTTCTCGTCTTAGCAAATGTGTCTGCTGATATAACATTACACATTGAACCAGTGTCTACTTTGAGTTCGGTGGATTTACCATTGATCTAGGCAGTACAAAACACTTTGTTCTTTGCCAATAAATTCACTGCATCAGCCTTTTCACCAATTACTGATACACCATCTACATAGAAGGTAGACTTATAGCTCTCTATGTGATTAACTTTCTTTTTTGGGTGACCCTTCTTAATAACTGTGTGAGGCTTAACTGATTTGCAAAACTTTTGAAAAAGGTTCCATTTTTTACACTTGTGGCATTGCTGACCAAATGCTAAGCATTTTTCTGTTTTAGACTCATGATGGGCATCCCAGTGTTGACAGTTAACAATAAATCTGCATTTGGGTTTTGCTGACTCACGCCTGTACTGCACTGAACATGCTCGTTTCTTAGAACTTGATGGAAAACTCTTGGTTTCCCTGTTAAACCAGCAGGGGCTGTGGCTGAAAGCTGCTTAGGCCTACTTTTGTTTGCCACATTTTGCATGCTATGTACATTTGCTTTGGAGCCTACTGAAATCATGCCCTTGTCACTTGCAATCATACTTGTGTGCCTTTCTGTAACTTCATGGATGTGATAAATCTCAATGGCTTTACTCAAGGTTAAATCACTGTAATGACTCACAAAGCAAAATCTTTCTCACAACAGCACTACTAATACCACACACAAGCTGTCCTTTATTAACTCATTTTTTAAGTCACCAAACCGACACATTTTATCTTTGTTTCTCAGGTCAGTAATGTAAGTTGCAAAAGTTTCCCCTAGTTTCTGAACCCTTGTGTAAAACAAATGTATCTCTAATGTAATATTTGTCTGGGGGTTACACATTTCCCTGAATTTGAACTTCAAACACTCAGGGTCTTCCCTTGCTTTAGCCTGTACAACAATATGATGATTTTCACCTTCTTCCTCATATACTGCTGGTGCATGCACAAATGAATGCTCTCTTTCAATGGCCTCTGACTCAGCTAGGTTTAACAAAATGAGTGCCCTAAGTGCATGCATCTTTGTCAGAATAAGCTGCTTGTATAAAAATGATGTACTCTTGCTCAAATATTCTATAATTTTCTGCAATATTCTGACCAAATTCAAGTGGTCAGGGCTTTCAAAATATGTCTGCCATATTAACACATACCACTGAAGGGTTTTGCAAATATGCACAAATACACACATATACACATATGCCAGAAATGATGCCATTATTTGTAACTTTGCCTAATGGCACAACAAGCCTCTAAAAATCTCTCAGGCACTGTAATTCTCTCAAAATTGCTGTACTGCAAGAAATCACCTCTTATCAGTGTAAGGAATATTTCAAATAACTGCACTATGTGAATGGATTGGGCAGAACTAACTCGGATTAAGAGACATTTCAAAGTAACTCCACTTTTTGAATAAACCATACACAGCAAACTGAAACTTCCCAAAATGACTGCACTTTGCTAGATAATTCTTTGCAATGCAAGAAACACTTTCTCCAGGATTCAGCAAGCTCTGCATGGTGTGCAGGAATAATGCAAGAGCTGCTGCAGGCAATATGGCCCGTGTGTGATCCAAGGATGAGCTACTGGGACATGCACAAGTGCTCCTGCACTATTCCTGCATGGACACAGCCCATGTATGCTAATACCTCATTTGCTGGTGAAAACCATGCAAATGAGGTGAATTAGTGATCCAGGAAGCAGGCAGGCATCTGTGCAGGAATACTGTAGACTGCAGAAATGTATTCAGCCAGTAGCTGAATCCATTTCTTTAAACTACAAAATGGAGGCACGACAGCTCATAAAAAACATGTATTATAAGTGTTAGGCATGCCAATGGCCAAATATATGGCCATATGCATGAAAACTAATTTCAAAATTGTAAAAAATAACTTTTTTTTGCCGATTTTCGCCATTTAAGCATAGGGCAGCTGTGTGCAAATGGGATCGGCCCGAAAATAAGAAAAAAAGCTGGAAATAAGCTTTTAAACTAAAATCATCATTTTGCCATAATAGTCAATGGCATGCATAACACAACAAGACTAGACAAGAATAGTGGTTGCTAAGGGGGAAGGCTGAGTGTCAGTTTTGTAAACATGCATTAGCAGTCAGTTCTATGCAAATGAGGGGAATGATACTGAATCACATATTTACCCTCAGTGCTAGCTTTCACCCAACTGTGTAGGTGCAATAACACCATGGTCTAAACCTAAGAGCTAGATGACCTCATGAGGGGGAGTGTCATGACTGCTGTAAGATTATTGCAGCACAGTCGCCTGTGTTTGCCCTTAGCTAAGCAGAGCTAAAGACGGGGGGGGGGGTGTCTGAAGCTGCCTAGCAGTGTTTACATTGCCTAAATGGGTTTTAAACAAAAAAACAAAACAAAAAAAAAAAAACAGGAAATAGCAGCTCTATTAAAATCTGAGCACTGGGTTTGTGTGGCGCACCTCGGGGCTTAAACAGGAAGCCAATGGGAAGGGAAAACAGCAGCAGTAAGGTAATCAAGGAGAACTAGCATACCTGGCAGGTGAAATGTATCAGAATCAGCCAATTACACAGGCAGCAACCCAGCCCAGCACACTACTATAAACTATGCAAACACCTTTCACTCTGGTTTTTCCCACATACTCTACACCACCGGTGTACACAAACAGGGACATTTTACGTAACAAAACCAACAAAATGATAGGGGCTGCTATCACTCTTATAAATCAATATGAGGAAAAGGCTGAGGGTGGTGAGGATGACAAGGATGATGACTAACCCACAGTGAGGAGAAGGAGAAGAGTGTACAGACCAAGGGTAACCTACCAGGGGCTACATGAACTGGAGATAGTGGACCATTATAGGGTGGACATGGACTTCCTATAGCAAATTGTTGAGCTGTGCTGGCCATGCCTCACACACAGAACCAACAGAGGGGAACCCATCTCAGTGGATACCAAGGTATGTGTAGGCTTAAGAATACTAGCCACAGGTACTTTCCAAAGGCCAATTGGAGATGTCATGGGGATCTCACAGGCATCAGCATCCAGTGTACTCCACCAGTTCCTGGATGCCATGTCAGCACATGCCGGTGAGCACATATATTTCCACAACACCCGTGAAGTGTTGACCAGCAATATGCGTCTCTTCCACCAAATAGCAGAATACCCTGAGGTAGTGAGTGCTATAGACTGCATGCACATACACATCAAACCACCACCCGGCAAATGGGGTAGGGTCTACATAAACCGCAAGGGCTTCCCCTCCATCAACTGCCAGGTCATGTGTGATGCCCAGGGCATTATAATGAATGTGTGTGCTGGCAGCCCTGGACACTATCAAGACACCCACATCTGACATATGACTGAGCTTCACCAGAGACTTGTCATTGAGGACATCCCATATGGCCACCTAATAGGAGATACTGGTTACGCACTGGAGCTGGGGCTGAGGACACCCATCAGAAATGCACACACACCTGAACAAGAACTCCATAATGAGGCACATGCACAAACCAAAATCTGATACTTGTATCTATGGTATGGATGTGAGCATGCAAGGGAATTGGGTGGCTGACTGGGATGGCAGCAGATAGTAGACACCTATACTGGCAGCATGAAATCCATAACAAATACTGGTGTCAACATAGTAGGCAGTACTAGACAAGGTGACAAATCCCACTGCTGGACATGTGGTGGGCCAAGTGTGTGTCCATGGGACACACACATGCATGGCAGTGAGGCTCACATACCCAGCAACAGTATCAGCCAGCAGGACAGGTGTAGATGACCACAAAGAAAAACTATGCTAAGGCTTCCTATTGATGGCAATGGAGAATAGCCCCCCTGCACACCTATACAGACAGACAACAACAGGGCAGGCAGTTGAATGTTAGTTCTTTTTTTTCAATAATATTTCTTTATTGTTTTTGTTTTTTTCATTACAAAACATTCTCAAGAGAAAACGCAGGTGATGCTCATGCAGTATTAATAACAATATTCTTAAAACATATTTACACTATTTACATGAATGCTTCCATACTCCCTCTTAAAGGTAGAAATTGAGGTTGTTTTCTAAATGGTTCATATCTTAGAATAATATATTTCCAAATAATGTTATGTTTTTTACTGTGCACAATGTAGAAGTATTTCAGATTCAATGTTTTATGCCAGTATAATATTGAAAATTTGTTCCCATAGTTTCAGATTGTAGGGATTTTTTGTTTTGTCTGTTTATTATGTATTTGTGGGCTAATATATGTTTTATCGCTAAGATCCTAAAATTTTCCCATGAGGATTTGGATGGGGTCAGCCAGTTAGTAGCTATGAAAAGTTTCATTAGTAGAAAAATATTGATGAGGATGACTATTTGGGTTTTAGATAGGTTATTTGGGGGGATATGTCATATCATAAATTCCCAAGTAAGCGTTGATGATTGATATCCCATCTTTTGTAGTTGTAGTTTCAGGGAGTTCCAAAGTATAAATATACATTTGCAGCTCTAGAACATATGCAAAAGGTCAGCAGTTTCATCTTTACAATGTGGGCACTTTGGATAATTTTTAGGGTTGAATTTATGCAAGCTAAGGCATGTATAGTAGGCATTATTGTATATCATGAGATGGGTAAATGTTAACTTTTGAAGGGAAATGGATTTTACCGTTAAAATGATTGCTTGTGTTATTTTATTTTCCTCAATCAGTGGTAGTTTTTCTTTCCAATGATTAGACAAGAGTAAATGATCTTGATATTTCATGTCTTTTATCAATTTGTATGAACATGTTATAAATTTGCTACTTTGTAGAAGGGCTTGCCTTAGTGAGATACATTTCATTAAATCTACTTTATTAATGGTTATATTTTGAAAGTAGCTTGTAGACATTTCCTTAATCTGTCTGAAGATCAGTAGATATGATTTGGGAAGGCCCAATTGATGTCTTAATTCATGAGCGGAACAATTTAAATATGGATATATATCTTGTAATGTTAAGTTAATTATGAGTGGGAATCCTTTCAGGTCTATTAGCTGGTTATTAATTTCAAGTTAGGATTTTTGTGGATGGGTTGTAGGATCATCATGTGATGGAAGAGATTTACTGATCTAAAAAGATTTTGCGTTAATGTTATATAATTTTTAATGGGTTCCATTAGATTATATGTTTTAGTGTTGTCTCTGTTTAAAAAGGGTAGTGATTTGGGACTTATATTCAGGCTTTCAATATGTTTAAAACATAGTCTTAACCAGTGTGGGGACCAGTTATTACTTCGTGTATCGTAGTTTGCAATTGTTAAAGTTCTATTAGCATTTATGATTAAGTAGTAATTTTCAAAATTAGGTAGATCTAAGCCACCTTTGCTTTTCAGGGTCATCAGTTTATCATATGATATTCTACTTTTTTTTGGTTCCCATATAAATTTAGCGAGTTCAGTGTGGATTTGTTTAAAAAATTTCTTGGGTATTAGCAACTGTGAAGACATAAAAATGTATAATAGTCTGGGCAAGATATTCATTTTAATGATCAAAACTTTTGCTAATGGTGGTAATTTCAGATTTTTCCACCTCTTTAGGTCACATAAAATGTGTTCCCAATTTTGTTTAATATTATTAAGATAACATTTTTTGTTATCTGTAGAGAATGTAATTCCTAAATATTTGATCTTTTCCTCAGATTTTAATTGGCCTATCAATGGTAAAAGTGAAAAAGGTTTCGGAGTTCTTAAAGGAAAGATGTTGTTTTTTTTAGGTTTATTTTATAGTTTGAAATTAATGCAAAGTCTTCAATAGCAGATAGTATTTTTTTGGTGTCTGAGGTTGGTGTTGTACAATATATGTTAAGGTCATCGACAAAAGCTGACAGGGATATTCTTGTGTCATAAATTACTGGGGCATTATGATATATATTTTGTTTAATGTTTAAGAATAGGGGTTCTAGATATAGGTTAAATAATAGGGGAGATAGAGGACATCCTTGTCGGGTACCATTTCTGATTTGAATTCTGTTAGACCACGTTTTATTTATATATAATGTTGTATAAGGATTATTGTATAGTGTTTGTAAAGTTCGGATAAATTCTTGGGTTATATTAAAGTAGGATAAGATCTGAAATAAAAATGTTATGTTGACTCTATCAAAAGCCTTATGTGCATCTATAATGAGTGCATACATGTTTAGATTCTTTTGATTAGCATATGAAATTAATGTGTGTAGTGTTAAAGTATTATCACTGGATTGCCTAGATGTTAAAAAGCCAGCTTGTTCATTAGATATAATTATATTCAATATTTTCTTCAGTCTTTTGGCCAGAATAGATGTCATAATTTTAGTAACAATATAGAAGTGATATAGATCTGTAATTATCCAGGTTCTGAGGATCCGTCTTTTCTTTGGGTATGAAAATTGTTTTGGATGCATTAAAATGAATATCATTAATTTTATTGTTTATTATATAATTTAATATGTGCGATAGAATTTGTGCAGCAATGCGGTAGAACATTTTGTAAAACTCAGTGGTAAGACCATCTGGGCCAGGACATTTGTGCGATTTCAATTTTTTAATTGTTGATATTATTTCTTCAGTGGATATTGGTTTTATTAGATCTTTTTGTAATGTCTCATCAATTTTTGAAAAGTTGAGTTTTTGTAGGAAGTCACTATTATTTTCATTTGTGAATAAGTTTTTTGTTCTCCATAAATTTGTGAGTATATCAATTCAAAAATGTTGATAATATCTTCGGTTTTCGTATAGGTTTTATTCTTATAGCATATTTTGGGAATTTGAGAGGGTGTTTTAGACTGATTGATAATTCTTGCTAAAGCCCGTGACAGTGTTTGTATATGGTTAGCATATTTTGCAAGTATTTTAGTTTCATGAAATGATAGTTTATTATTTTGAATAAAGAAAAGGTCTTTCTGACATTTCAATAGTTCTGTTTCAGTTTGCGTGTTATGGTTTTTCATTAAATCCTGATCTAATGATTTGATTTTAGCCTCTAGTAGCTGTTCTTCTCTGAGTTGGGTTTTTTATAATAAGAAGCTTTTTGGAGAAAGATGCCTCTTATCTGGGCTTTAGTTGCCACCCATTCAATATCAGGGGGGTGTTGCTGTTTTACTAACTTAACTAGTGCAGATTTAAGTATATCCTGGATTTCCTGAACTATTTCCTTTTTATTTAAAAGGTTGGGGTTTAAGGACCAGTTATATCCCCGATATGGTGTGTTGCTTCTGGTAGCCTTAATAATATTTAAGGTAATTTTAGAGAGGTCAGACAAGTAGTGGGCATGAATAGATACTGTGGGGTCAAGATTGATTAGTGCTTCTGAAATTAGAAAAAAGTAAATTCTTGACCACATTTTATGACAGTTGGAGTAAAATGTAAAGTTATTTGAGGTATTTGTTTTATTACCATATTTAAAGGGATCATATAATTTAAAACCATATTTAAGTTCGCTTAATGCTAACATTGCTTGGTTATTGCATGATTTCTGTGGGCTTGATTTATCCTGCTTAGGGTTTTGGTAAACATTCCAATCCCCTCCTATGATTATGTAATGGTTGTTGTATTGATTTAAGATAGGATATAATGATGCAAAGAAGGAATGTTGATTATAACATGGTGCATATATATTGAGAAGTATAATGGGCTTATCATAAACGGTAGTTGAAAGAATCACATAGCACCATCTACCTTCATTATCTATTTTGGATTCTATAATTTTGTCTTGATAATGATCTTTAATGAATATTGCTACTCCAGCACTATTAGTTTTGCCTTCAGAGGCTATTATTTCTCTTATCCATTTTTTCTTTTTTATTTCCGACCATTGCTCATTGGTTAAATGAGTTTCTTGAAGTAGTATAAAGCTTGCCTTAGCCTGCAGAAATAGATGGAGAAAGAGTGTCCTTTTTTTATGTTCTGGAGCCCTTTAATATTCCATGAATCTATTTCCCACATTCATAAATCTTTTATTTTGTGTAAGTAGTCTTGAAATATGTGTAGATATATTAGTTTAAGTTGATTTTTTGTCAAAAGTATGTTATCAAAACATTCTTTTATTCCCGTCCCTGCCCTGTGCCTACCCACTAATCTTCTGGACCAGGAATTTAACAGGACCTTACAAAGATTTGGTTTTGTCTTTTTTTGTATTAATAGTAAGTATATATTTTGTATGTTAGCGTATGGGAGGTAAAGGAAACTTGTTGGTCCTGTATAACCTAAAATTATTTGTACAAAGCCTATCCCACTCATTCCCTAGCAAACACTGCTTTTGTAACCTATGTCTCTTCTTGTTAGATTTATTTATATGATGTCAAGGTTTGAATAATCATTTGCACCAGTCCTGATTATAACTAAACGTAGGGAGCATCAATTTACTCAATTTATCACTAATAATATTTGAGAGATTCAGAACTATAGATTATTGTCTCAAGTTAGTTCAATAACTATATTCATAAAATATATGTCTTCCTTGTCTAGTGTTATTTTATGTGTGCTTCTGCCTCCTCTAGGCCAGATTCTTGTATCTCTGATTGTACCTTGTCTTACTTGGGGGTAGTAATCGAATTTTGAACTTCAAGTGAACCCGACTTCTAGAATCCATCATTTTTACTATCATTGCCCTGAGGTTTTTAGATCTTAAATGGCATTGTGTTAAAGAGGTCTTGCGGCAATTTCTCTCTACCATATATTTGATATTCATCATATATTGGATTCTGTAGAATCTTACTGGGTCCTGGAGAAAACAATATAAATATATAGCAGTTCAGGCTTATGTAAATGTATGAACATAGACACAAATAGTTAGGCATTCAGTTAGATAACCAATCGAAAAAGGTAAGAGCAACTAGTAGTTAGCAGTCCATTATTTGTTAAAGTAAAGTACATTAAAATCTTTTCCATAAAGCTTTGTTGGATCATAGTATAAGAGTTGATAAAGGTGTGACATATGAATGTATCTTTTAACTTCAGGCTCATGAAACTTTAAAGTTGTGTGTATGTGTAAAATATGCTTGGGGTCTTAAACCATCTAAAGTGTTCCTTTTCAATAATATTGTATGTTTATGCCATGTAGGTTAGTAACAAGAAAGAAAGTAAAAACCCAATTAACTTTAGTACATCACCCATTAAACTTAATCGTAGAGGACCTTGTTCCATTCCAACTTCTGTAATAGGGTTAATACATTAATATACGTAGTTTTCTTTTTATCATCTAAATTGTATCAACTTATACTATATTAATTTTCAATCCAACATGTATTGAGAACTAAGTGAGTTTGAGAATTCTAAACTAGATACAGATTGTAATAGTAACAATTACTCAATATAGTACCTTGTGGAGTATACAGTATAACACTATGATCATATATATGTGTAGACTTCATAATTAGTTTTATGTATTTACTTTTGGCACGGTCTGTAATATGGTATATCAGGTAGCATTTTTAAAGCTGAAACCTCAGAAATTATGCATTTCTGTGGGTAATCAGCTTATGACTATTTTTATATTTCTTATTCCAAATTAGATTATCTAATTCACTCCCTTCGAAATATTATCTAGCCATATATATTTAAGTCTTAACATCTTAGTAGTCAATTGGTGTTATGAGTTAGAGCTCTTAGTACTAGTGTGTGTGAGCCTGTTATTATATGACTAATTTAGTTTTTAGTTTAAAATAGATTTACTTTCATAAAGGAGACCATATTAATAAGTGCTCGCTTATAGAGTTAGTATAAGATTTCACAAAATGTACAGTAATCTGTTCTGGATTTAACATAGATAAAGTTAAATATAATTAAGTCTTGTGATTATGAAGTCAAGATTATGTTAGGTTATGTAACTGTATTTTGAGTGCATTAATATACACTGTTTTCATATCTGTCAGCAGAGTAAAATGCTTTAACATCCCACAGCAACTTCATAAGCTGTATAAGCTTATATATATATGGAGATGTTTAAAAATATTAATTAATATTTATGGGGCAATGGGAGTGTCATTCAACATTATTATAAATGTAATTAGCATTTTTGTAACAGTACATTACTTTTTCTTTGTTAGCAGTTCCTTTAAACTTCCCTCCGAGCTTCCAGACAGCTAAGCCGATTGCTTAGCTTCTTGAAGGGGGACTCAGATTGCAGACGGACTTCCGGAAGTGCCACATCTTGAAGACGACCACTAAAGCTGCAAAATCAATTTCGGTTCCTCTCGTGTGAAAGCCAGTATGACGTGCAGTTTGTATACTTCTTGTTGAAGGTCTTGCGTTTTGTAGAACGGGAAAAAAGGTTGCGGCAGACCTAAAATATGGCCTAGGGCAAGGTAAACACCAGATGTAAGAAAAATAAGACCTCGGCTGTTGCTGGGAGATGCATCCGACCTCGGAGGTTCAGCAAACCGGATCAGAACGTGAAGCTAGTTCTCTATAGCAGGAATGGATTTGAAAACAGACATAAAGGTAGATTTTGATTCACTCTTGTTAGTAACTGAATATTTGACCCCATTGACCGAAAATACTAAGGTATTTGGGTACATCATTTGAAATTTTAGCTTTTTATCAATCAGAAATCTGCAATAAGGAGATAAAAGCTGTCTGGTTTGCCTAATTTGTAGAGGCTGGTTTTGGGCTAGAGATATTCTGTTGTTCCATATTAATGATCCCCCATTTTTCTTTGCAGCTAATAATATTTTATTAACATCTTGAAAGTTGAGAAGTTTGGCATAGACAGGTCTTGGAATACTTGAACCTTGAGAATCTCTCAGGGCTCTGTGTGCTCTTTCTATTGTTATTTGATGTGCAGTTTTTGGGTCTTTGAGTAATGTTGCAAGTATTTGAATGATAGATGGGATCAATTCATTATGTTGTATATTTTCCGGTATGCCTCTGATGATTATGTTATTTCTTCTAGATCTTGCCTCAAGGTCAACAATTTTAGCTTGCATAGTTTGAATGTCTGTTTCATGTGAGTCAGATTTTTTGGTTAGCAGGGCTATTTTGTCCTCATTCTCCGTGATTTTGGCTTCAGATTTGTCCATTCTTTCCAAGATTTGATTGAAGGAAGTTCCAAAGGATTGCACTTGAGTAGATAATTCTTTTATAGCTTCTTGGATAGGTAGTAAGGCTGCTTTAATATCATCCAAGTTTGCCAGTTGATCTGTTTTATTTTTATTCCCTGATTTTACAGTCTCTTGTTGCTTTATTATTTTCTGTCTTTTAGAGTTCAAATCTTTCTCAGGTGATAAAAGTTCTGAAAGTTTAGTTTTTGTTGTTGTAGTGTCAATACTTTTATCTTCTTTTAACATTTTGTAAAAGTAGAAACTTCTTGGTTTATAGTTAGATGTGTATGTGCAGAGTGTTCTGAGCACACGGCTTCTTTCTTTGAGTCTTTCTTCAGTTCCAGGTAATCTGTTGTATTCTTGATAGATTTGTTAGTTCTTCAGGTTCATTCACCCCTTCTGAGTTTCTGGATATTAATTAGAGTTGTTAGTTCAGAAAATTGTTATTGAGTAGGTCCTGGTATTTCCTCTGGGTCGAATTTTTCCTATGAGTATTTGGAGAGCTGTAGATTAGCAGTGTTTACAGAATGGCGGCCATATTTGAATCAGGATGTTAGTTCTGAAGGGTAAGAAGTCTATAACTGAAATGTAGGTCAATAAAACTTAAGATCTCTACTCCACTGATATGCCTTTAGTCTGCATGATAGGTCAGAATGCAGAATGAAATGGAAGCCAACAGAGTACCTGAAATACCAGTACAGTCATAGCAAATGCTTACAGTTCTCAGGTGTGCTGCCCCCATCCACAATCCTACATAGAAATGTAGTAACATGCACATGTGGGTTTAATAACAGTGGAGTACAGATTACTTGAGCTGGCCAAATTAGCAGGATAGATTGTTGCATGTGTATAATATGCAGGACTCTTTTGTGTTAGGTTGTTGTGTGTTGTATAATGTGTGGAAGTGGTCAGCATGTAGGCATGGAGGGTTGTGTCCTGGTGGCCTATGGCCAGTACTGTTGATGACAGGACCATGATCTGACAACTGCAGTGCCAAACACAATGCATCCCAGCAAAAACAATCCACCAGTCATTCATAATAATTGTTCAGCTGTAGTATCGGAAAGATGGAAATGCCATGAATGTGAGCCCAGACATACACACAGTACACAGGTAGAAGTACCCTAGACAGAGTATATAAAATGTAACTGTCAAATGCACATACCTTTGGAATTGTACATACAGGTTAGCAGCACATTAGTTGTCTGTGTAGTATGGAATACTGATGTAGTCTGGCCAATTACTGGCAGACCACAAAAGGCACAGTTATGAAGTAATGAGAAACTGCTGATGTCCCCTCACAAGCCAGCATAAGGGGAATGTCCCAATTATATCTGTTAGTCAGCTGCAAGAAGCTTCCATAGCCCACATGCACTCATCTCACCCCACTGTCAGCCACAGGTTGATCACAGGTCATATCTCTGCTGTTGGGAATGAGTACATTATGACCCCCCCCTTCTGTATGGGAATACCCACAGAATGCAGCATGCTGAAGAGGTGTCCCATGCAGGTGTGTCCCTAGCTGTAAGCAGCACCCTGCCAGCATTCACACCAATGGATTCATAAGGGCAGGAACTATTGCCATTAACACCTCACACACCTACCCTGTCACCCCAGGGGAATCCACTGGCTTGCAGCCTGGGAATGTAGGAGTGACAGAATGCACTGGCCTGCTACAGATGGCCTGCATCACTACCAAATGCCCTACAGTCCTCTGTCAAAGGCCTGTGCCTCACCCATGCTGCCAATGTATGTTATCTCATGAAGTCCCAAATAACAACATAACAGTCCACAGAACACAGTTGGAAGGCCATGTCGGCAAATTCCAGTAGCATGCCCACCATGTCCTACTGCATGAACTGTGCACCAACCCCTAAATACTGATGGGATGAAGGGATAACTATAGAGATACTTATCAAATATCGCTTGCATAATGTTAGGAAGAGGATAGAATAACAGGGGGGGGGGGGTGTAGAAGCATGGAGGCCATGGAGTGTATGAAGTCTGAAACTCTGATGTGTGCCCATACTATCCCTGCCTGCAAACCCAGTAATAGGTGGCTACAAACCTGTTCCTAAACCACAATGTGAAGGGGAACTGACCAGATATATGAGCCCTGCCTCTGGGTAATCTGTGTGAATCTGTACAGCTGAGAGGTATAGCCACAGCAGGATATGGCCATTCTATCACGTCGATAGAAGTACAAACAAGGGATCCTCAGCCACCAAAGTACCAAGGTGCTGGACCATTTACACAGACCCATCAGCAAGTGTCTGCGGCTCCCCCTGCAGAATGGCATGAGGTTGCTAGCTGTAGGTGTAGAACACAAGTGCCTGCACTGGAGTACAACCAACTAGTAATGGATTTACACATTCAATACAGAAAGTCATGCTCCCACACTTAGAGAAACGAAGTCCATGTATGACAACAAAATACAGAAGGTGCATACAATGAAGCCCATGTCTGACAACAAAATACAGAAGGGTCATGCAATGAAGCCCATGTCTGACAACAATAGTGGACTATACATATCTGTCAGTCGCAGATGTATGTGCACACACCACATTCCACACCAGTCATGCTTTGCACACACATCAGATAGGAATACACACATATATCCAAAGACAACACACTATAATAGGTCAAACATACACAAACAGAGATGTGGGGAAGAGAGAGACAGACAATGACAAAGAGCTTCCCATCATGAGGCCTGTCCCACTCCCCACACATCCAATTGGCCAATATCAGATGATGTGCCGATGTCTGTAACTGTAGACATTTGCATCTGGTAGCCATCAGAACTATAGTATCTGTGGTGCTTGTGATAACTGTGTAACATGACAGTACAATTCATTATTCATCTAGCAGTCATATACCTAGTCCTGTCAAATGTATAGTTGTGTGTGACTGAGTGTTTTGTGTGTATTTCAAGAGGAATGGTTTATGGCCTATTCACACACTGCACACTCCGTTGCCCTAGTTTAGCAAGCCTGCTGATATCAGTCACCTTAAAACACCCCCTTGGACAAAGATCACCCCTATAACCTCTGTGGTTTGAGGGTCTATATTAACTCAACAAACGCTTAAAAAGTGAACGCTGATTTATCAACCCCATGTAAGCGAAAGCTTACAATCCTGAACACTTAGAACAGCGATTTATTTTTTCCCAGTGACTACACATACACACGCAGAGATATGTACAGTAAGATACATATGTAGAAGGTGCACACAATATGGAATAGGCACTATGTAGGCTACTATGTACACTTAACACCTTAACAACTGGACACTGTATGAGCCACCCATACAAATGACAATTGTTGCCTGAAACATATACCCACAGAGATGTCATAGGATATAACACCACACACAGGTTTGCATAAATGGAAAACTTTATTTGTGTACTATTACAGTTTTATATGCCATGTATACTAAAGTCACAACACTTACCCACTACGCCATGACCACTGTGAAGCTAGCTGTTGTTTTACCAATATAGCTGTCAATACACATATTGAGTAGTACTGAACAAATACCTTTACTTCCTAAATTGTGCAGTCCTTGTTATTAATATGACTGTTGCATCACATATGTTGTTTTATCTTAATGTACACATAGCATACATACAGTGAGATACATCTGGGAGGGTATACAGAACCCTGAGGTTTATTACACATGCCAGGAATACGGTTTTATATATATATATAATAGGTCTATATATGTCTACATGTAAATACACATCTGTATAGTGCAACATATATATGGCCATGTGTACATCTCTTCGTATTTATATATATATATATATATATATATATATATATATATATATATATATATATATATATGTGTGTGTGTGTGTGTGTGTGTGTGCGTGTGTATATATATATATATATATATATATATATATATATATATATATATATATATATACATATATGTGTGTGTATATATATATATATATATATATATATATATATATCTACATATACGTATATATAGCTATATATTTATGCACGTCCTATGTGTACAGTTATGCCTAGTTATGTTGGTAGATATGTACAACTATATGTGCTTTCATATCTATTCTGATATACCTACTACTGTCAATATATATGTAGATATCCATACGTATATGTGCATATGTATTTCTATCTGTATGTGTGTAGACATATATTGCTGTGTATATGGTATATATCTGAGTGTTTATATGTGCATATATGTACATATACATATCCATCTATGTCTATGTATGTCGATATGTATATGTGTATATATCTATATAGATATATGGATAATTAGATATACATATATGTTCACCATATGTCCTGAATATGGAGTGGAGGCCTACCTCAGCCCCAATAGTCCCAACTTCATAGTGCATGGGGATGTCAGGTATGTATTGCAGGTATATTTGCAGACTATTGCTACTGTAATAGGGATTGTCTTCACAGACATGGTGTATATGAGAGGTCACATCTGATTTTAACATCTGCACCATTGACTACTGACAGACATCCTAAGGAAATCATAGTACAGTACCACTGTTAGCACAGTAATGCTCCTGTGGACTACAGCAGATATATGGACAATATATGTGGACAGTCTGACACACTCTGGATAGTCCAGAAGTATACAGAGAACCTCTTAGTGCAAGACATGTGGACCAAGCCTGACAATGTAGATGTTAACAGCCATGTAGATGGGTATAATACGTAACTACTGGTATAAATTTGCCCCCATAGGTTATGCATTTATACACCCCTGTTTGTCCTGACACATAATAACCGCTGGTACAGAGGTGCCATGGCCACATACTACCCACTAGTTATTGACATACATCTGTACAGCATCCCACTGCTTTGTATGACATACATGACTGTTATGGTGGCCTGGCAACAGTACATCTGGCAAGTATCGAGACATGACATCTTACTGGGTAGCTAGGCTGCTAGGCATGTAACAAAGCACTGTGCAGGCTACAGGTAGACTGCCTCAACACTGGCCTACATTTCCTTTGGGGGAATACACATGTACTTGCATATATAGCAGGCTCTACAGGCATGTCACAGCACAGAGTAACAGACACCTGTGTGAAAGAGCATAACCACAACCAATGTGAACACAGCCACAGCCACATATGGTACACTAGCGTAATATTACAGTATATGGACTGTCTGTTCAACACCATCCTCATATGTGCCTCTCACACACTACCCCTACATATACTGGGCTGCTACACAATGTGGTTCGATGCCTGTCTGTGGTATGGGACATACGTGTGTTTGGCCCTACAAGCCTGTAAGCCAAAAGGGTAACATACAGTGGAGCAGCATTTAACATCAGATAGAACAGGACCAAGAGCAATGACATCTGCCACAGTTTGTACACAGGCCAAGGTACATATTAACAATACACACACTGTCGACAATCACCATAAGTACACAAACCTCAGTACTGTACACACATCCACAGAATGCCAAGGTTATGTCATCAAATATAACCCCTACTATACAAAACATGTGTAGCAGTCTGATATCTCACTGGCTTGTTATCAGATATGATGTCAATAAATATGGTGTACAGCACATATGGACCTCTTACTGCATGACATATGTACAAAGGTTGACAGAACTGTGGCTGGAGGCACAAACACACGGTCAATATTGAGATGTTGCTGTGATAACCTCATACATTTACTGTTGTAACAGGGTTTGTTGCAACATATGTCCTATGAGGGATATGAAGTCAGTAACTCTCATGGCTGTCACCATCTACAGACTGCAATCCTCACACTACCTTCTGCAGTTCACAGATAGGTGCTCGGTGGGCAATACAAGAAACAAAAGGCACCACACACTGCCTAGTCTGCAGATGACCCTACAGATGGGGGTTTCCTCATAAACATAGTTGTGACATGACAGGTATTAAAACATGTAGGACAGCCATATCCACACACCCTGTAAAACCAACTTTACTCCAATTGCAGTATAGCAGCACTTGCAGTCTGTAGTCAAGTCAGGCACATCCCCCTCCTGTGTGTTGGCCTGTTTCCACAGTGTATGTTGTTAGAGGTAAATCCCCAATTAATCTGTGATGCTGCTTGCCAAACAACAGATCTAGTTCCTGCTCACAGTGCATGAAAAGGCCCAACACCAACATGATGTTCCTAGATATCGGAGTGTGTTTCCATGCAATTGGCTATGGGAATGTTATCACAGCTGTTCCACATGCAATCAGCTAGATGAGGGCTGCAATTCATGCAGGGACCATCAGCTGATCATGAGCATCACTTACAATGCAAATGTTGCTGCCTAAGCAAAGCAGATGTAGATCTCCACATCCACCAGAGAGGGAGTGAGAGAGGCAGACAGAGGCAAAGTAAAGTCAGGGATGGGTGGGAGAGTAAAACTTAAGCATGTGTGCGTCACAATTCTACCAGCACAGGGTATCAACCCCCTGATGACTATGTAGTGCTATCACACTTCTATGCAGTTATCAGATGCTCCACATAGGTTACATGTTGAGGAGGCCTCAAAACATATATGTGATAGTGAGTGGCATCTGCAACAAGGATATGGTAGCTCTACGGTAGGTGTAGTACACGTGCCTGTCCACATGAACAGGTGCCAGTGTCAACACAGCCATACTCTCACAGACACACACACACACATTGACACACATGGCAGGGCCAGGAATGCAACTCATCACCAGTGAGATTGCCACAACACATTACTGTGCAGGTATCACATGCACCACAGGGGTCATAGAGATGTTATATGGGCAAAGGGTATGTGGAGGTGTCTGACATTGGACAGCATGCTTCCATATACCAATTGCGGTTGTAATGAGTGTGAATGTGATCATACAACACACACACACACACAAACACACACACACACACACACACACACACACACACACACACACACACACACACACACACACACACACACACACACACACACAGGGTGCCAGTACTGACATGCATGGGTGCATTGCTTTACGAGTGTGCAGTGGTTGACTGTGCCAGACAGCTATACAAGGCTAGGTGATGGATATACCTTGGCATCAGCTCACATGACAATGGTCTACATTGTAGCTCAGGGGTGTAGTTTCTGGATTTGCCCACACAGTTGGGTATTGTATACACCATCTAGTCACCTGGGTGACTATTGTGTGTGGCCAATGGTGTGCATTGCTTGCCATGTATGTGTTCCTTAGTCCATTACATGGATGGTGTCTGGGATGTGCACACCTCCCACATGCATGTACAGTGACATGTGGAACTGTGCTAGGGGTGTCTGGCCCATGTCGTGTACACAGATTATCATCAGATGTGCCAATCCTGGCCTTGTGTGTTGGGAACTCGTAATGGATTGCAGGTTTACCCTGCACCTACATTGATAGCATGATACCAGCATTCCCTGGTGTCAGAGGCATCTGCCCATACTTGACATGTTTTCAGGCATGGTATGTCCTTTGTGGTTCAATTTGATAGCATGACAGGTGTTGCAGGTGTCCAGGAGAGAACATGGGGAAGGTGCACTGTCGGCATGTACGTGTCTATTGGACAGATGGACAGGGTGCCATGCCCTCTGTAGCACACTGCAGTCACACCATAGTTATTCTCAGTGGGCAATATGCAGCATACTACCAACATAGCGTCTGTTGCCTAGGCAAGTGTGTGTGTGTATGAGACATGGGTTGAGAGTGTTCACTGGGTAATACTATGGTTGCTAACTTTCTTTGCCTTGCCTTGATGTCACATGTATGGGTATGGATTTGCACCCCAGCTTCTCGACTATTTCACATCTGTTATCCTTGTATGGTGGACATTGTGATACATACTAGGGCCACTATATAAGAAATTTGTAAAACCCGCTCCACATTGAGCCCACTTGTTACACACTCACCCCCACCTAGGATATGAGTTACAAACACAGACACACACATACACACGCACACACACACACACACACACACACACACACACACACACACACACACACACACACACACACACAGACACACACACACACCTGTCATGTCTGGGATAAGAACTCCTACCTAACTAGTTTATTACACTACAGCACTAAGCTGTTATAGGATGCACCACAGGGATTACTGAAGTACTGCTTCCCCAAAGGTGAGTTTCACAATAAATGACATCAGCAGGATTGCCAAGGTAGAGCATTTGAATTGTAGTGAGTGTGGCTAGGCTGAAATGCATTGCTCCCTACACAGACATTGAAACACACACAAAACATCCACGACCAACATGTGTGGGTCTAGACCCCTAACAGAGATCTATATCACACTACAGCATGGAGCTGCTATTTGACACACCACAGGGATTACTGGAGGACTCTTTCCCCACAGGTGTATTTTACAATGAATGACATCAGCAGGATTGCCAAAGTAGGGTATTTGAATTGTAATGAGTGTGGCTAGGCTAAAATGCATTGCTCCCTACACAGACAGAGACACACGTACACACACACACAGTTGCCATGTTTGGTATTAGAACTCCTACCTAACTAGTTTACCACACTACAGCAGTACGCAGTTATAGGACATGCCACTGAGATTACTGGACTACGTCATTCTGAAAGGTGTAATTCACAGTGTATGACATCAATAGCCATGACACAGTAGGGCAATTGGATTGTAGTGCATGTGACTAGTCTACAAGCCATTGCTCTACACAGAGACACACACTCACACACACACACACACACACACACACACACACACACACACACACACACACACACACACACACACACACACACACACACACAGTTGCCATGTCTGAGATTAGAACTCCTACCTAACTAGTTTATTACACTACGGCAGTAGTACACAGGTAAAGGATGCACCATGGAGATTATTGGGCTACAGCTTTCCAAAAGGTGTATTTCACAGTGTATGACATTAGCAGCCTTGTCAAAGTGTGGCATTTGAATTGTAGTGAGTGTGACTAGCCTAAAAAGCATCGCTCTCTACACAGACAGAAACACACACACACAGTTGCCATGTCTGGGATTAGAACTCCTACCTAACTAGTTTATCACACTACAACAGTACACAGTTATAGGTAGCACCATGGAGATTACTGGCCTAAACCTATCACAAGAGTGCATTTCAAAGGGGATGACCTCAGCAGGCTTTTCATAGTACAGCTATGGGGATGGCAGTGTGTGTGTGCATGGGCCATAACCCATTCATCTAGAGGGTGACACAACACATGCAGGCACACGTAGGGTTATATTCCACAGGTACGTGTATACAGCTGCTAGATGACTACTTCCTTGAACAGTAATGTTGCACAGCTAGCACTTGCACCACATAGTCCGTCATGCTGACAGATACCAGTGGCTAACTTGAAAAGTGACTGACATCCTAACCTCATGTGGTTGTAACCATTTGGCTGTGTGCTGGGTGGGACAGGCCTCATAATGGATGTCCCCTTGTGATGGTCACTCTATTCCACACATCTGAGTATGTCTACTTTTGGCTTATTATAGTGTGTTGATCTTGGATATATGCCTGTATCCTATCCAGTGTGTGTGCAAAGTATGAGTGTTGCATATTGAGGAGTGCCTGCACTAACATCTGCAAATGCCAGATATGTCTCATCCACTGTTGTTTGTAGATATGCCCTTCATTTGTTTAGGTGTGTGAGCATGCCCAGTATGACCTTCCTGTATGTTGTTGGCTGACATTGCCCTCATTTCTCTAAGTGTGTGAGCATGCTCAGCATGTCCTTCTGTCCTGAATGTGTGGATCGATTCCAGGTAGCTGGCACTGCAGTGCAGACATTTGTGTTGTACACCTACAGGTAGCATACTGTTTCTGCAGGGCATCCGTCAATCATTTGGCAGTATGGGGACAAACTGTGCATGGGATAGTGTGTACTGTAGGTTATTGTGTCTGTGCTGCTTCAGCTGCATAGTACTGCTGTTAGCAGAGATATTCAGACATGTGTACTGTTATACACAGTGATTTTTTTCTGTCCTCATGTACGGTCAGGTGGACATTCTTGCTCACTGTGATGACTTGTGGAGCAAGGGTGACTGCAGCTGTGTCTGGCATTGTGGACAGACAGCTACGTATTCATGGTAAGTTATGCCATTCTGCAGGGGGAACTGCAGACAATTGGTCCTGGGTATGTGTATCCTGTTCAGCACCTTGGTACAATGCTGGCAGAGGATCCATTACCTGTACACCCATCAACATGGCAGTATGGCTTTATCTTGCTGTGGCAATGCCTCACAGCTGTACAGATTTGCACATGTTAGCCAGAGGCAGGGGCCATAGCTCAGGACATTTACTCTATTGTGGTGTACAGGCAGGTGTGTAGCCACCTATTTATGTGTTTGCATCCAGGGATAGTGTGCACACAGCTTGGTGTCGAACCCTGCACAGTCCATGCTACCCACCCCCCTCTGTTATTCTAACCTTTTCCATACATTATGCATACATTCTGCGATACTTTTGATAAGGGTATCACCACATCACAGGTGTGTGTTTCTGATGGTCCACAGTTCATGCAGTGGGACATGGTGGACATGTTTTTGTGGTTTGTTCACATGGCCTTGCATATGGCTTAAATGGAGTGTGTTATGTTGTTATTTGGGTGTGCGTGACACAACATGCATTGGCAGTAAGTGTGAGACACTGGCCTTTGGCAGGTGCCTGTGGGACATTAGGTGTTGATGCAGGCCATATGTTGCAAGCCATTGCATTCTGTCAGTCCTACAGTCCCAGTCCACCATACAGTATATTGCCCTGGGGTGACAGGGTAGATGTGATAGTTGTTCATGCCAATACCTTCTATCAGTCGTGATCAGGTGGTGTGGATGCTGGCAGGGTGCTACCTACAGCTAGGGACACACCTGCATGGGACACCTGCACTGCACACTGCAGTCTTCCAATATTGCCATATACAGGTGGGGTCATACTGTACCCATTCCCCACAGCAGGGATATTGCCAGAGAGGTGCCTGTGGGTGGTGTTTGCGTGGCTGGGTGCATGTGTGCTATGGACACTACTTGCATCTGACATACAGATATGCATGGGGCATTACAGTTATGCTGGCATGTGCGGGTACATCAGCTGATTCCCAATACATCAGTCCTACCTCCTTTGTGATCTGCAGATGTTCAGGCAGACATTACCGGTAGCCCCTACTACAGGTCTTGTTACTGTGATGCATACCTATATTTACATATTCAAGGGTGTTGCCATTTCACAGTACAAAATATATACTGTATGTCTGGGGTACTTTCCCTGTGTACTGCTTGTATATCTAACCCAACAGCCATTCCATGTCAGTCTTTCAGATGGTGATACATATTACCACCATACATTTACAATGGCTTACTGCTTGCATGTGTTATACTGGTGGGGATTGTCTTTGGCACTGCAGTCGTGAGGGCTTGTCCCTGTTATCAGCAGTAGTGGGCAATGGCCACCAGGTCTTAACTCAACATGCATACATACTGACCACTCTCAGACATTATAAAACACACACCATCCTAACACACTCAGACCTGTATATTGTGCAAATGCTGCAACCTATCCTGCTACCTTGGCCACCTCTGGCCATCTGTGCTCCACTCATATTATACCTACTTATACATGTTACTACATGTCTACACAGGATTGGGGGGCAGACCTGAATGTCACTAAATTTCTACACTGGATTGGGGGAAGGGGCAGACCTGTCTGTTTTCACATGTCTACATAGGCATGGGGGGCACACCTGACTGTTACTACATTTCTACACAAGATTGGGGGGACACACACCTGACTGTTTTACATGTCTACATGGGAGTGGGAGAGCACTCCTGACTGTTATTACATTTCTACATAGGGTTGTGGGGGGCCACACCTACTGTGTTTACATTTCTGCAAAGGATTGCTGGGACACACCTGACTGTTACTATATTTCTACACAGGATTGGGAGGAACACACCTGACTGTTTTACATGACTACATGGGAGTGGGGGACACACCTGACTGTTACTACATATCTACATAGGATTGGGGGGCACAACTGACTATTTCTACATGTCTACATGGGAGTGGGGGGTGCACACCTGACTGTTACTACATTTATACATAGGGTGGTGGGGGGGCACACCTGACTGTATTTACATTTCTACACAGGACTGGGGGCACACTTGACTGTTACTACATTTCTACATAGGATTGGGGGCACACCTGACTGTTTCTACATGTCTACATAGGAGTGGGGGTGCACACTTGACTGTTACTACATTTCTACATAGGGTTGTGGGAGGCCATACCTGACTGTTACTACATTTCTACACAGATTGGAGGGGACACACCTGACTATTTCTACATGTCTACATGGGAGTGGGGGGAACACCTGACTGTTACTACATGTCTGCATAGGATTGGGGGGCACACCTGACTGTTTCTACATTTCTACACAGGATTGGGGGCACACTTTACTGTTTCTACATATCTACATAGGATTGGGGGATCACACCTGGCACATGCACACATTTGCTATGACTGTACTGGTATGTCATGTACTCCATTTCATTCTGTATTCTAACATATTATACTGACTAGAGGCATATCAGTGTACTACAGGTCTTAGCAGGTTCATATTATGTTATCGCAAGATAAAGTAATCGAACAATCAAAACTTTGAACTGGCAGCATTTTAAAGCTTGTATTGTGGGGGGCTGTGTCCCCCACACCCCCCGCTAAATATATATTCCAACTCAGAGATCGCACTACAGTGAGAAAAGGGCAAATATTCCAATCCTCACTGTACTGCGATCTCACAATGCGATCTTCTAAATGCTGCCATTTTGAAGTTTTGATTGTTTGATTACATTATCTTTTGATAACGTAATAGGAACCCAGTCTTAGCTTTGGTATCCCCACATATTAGTGTCTGACTTCCTATCATTCAGCACTAACATCCCACTGCCTGACCTGCTGTAGTCTATCTGTGTAGGCCTGGGGGGGTTACCCATAGTCATTATTCAGACACCATAGCACAGGCTTTGTTTGGGTTTGTCTACACCTATCCTGCTGGCTGAGACTGTTGTTGGGTATGTGAACCTCCCTGACTGTGATGTGTGAGTCATATGGACACACATGTCAGACAGCACATTTCCTGCAGTGGATTTTAAGGATTCAGGATGGTACTGGAGAGCTGCCTATGTCGGATGCATATAGCACACTCCCTATACATGGTTGAGCACAAGTAGTGCCATGTTTGGCATCCCTTTTACTGTATGTGTGAGTCAGAGAGAAATGCCATTCCCTGGGTCCCTACTGTTTCCGTGTATGTGCTATGTGTTGTCTCTTTGCCACGGCATCGGCATACTGGTCATGCCTCTATCTACCTACTGGGGCAGGCTCAGGTTGTTCCTCCTCCGAGTCACTCTGTGCCTGTGCAGGCCTTGGCATTTGTGGAGGGCTGTGTGGCCCTGCCCTGTGCTGTTTCTGCTGCAGCTGTTTCCACAGGATCATATTGTGTAGCATGGTACATACCATAGCAATTTGGGTACATGTAGTATTTGAGTACTGCAAGGCTCCAGTGGATGTGTCCAGACACCAGAACCATGACTTGAGCATCCCAAACACATGTTCTAAGTCTGGTCTGTGCATTTGCCTCATTATGGCATTCTTGATCATGTGTGTGTGCATTTCTGTTGCTCATCATTAGCCATGGCTCCAGTGTGAAGCCAGCATCCCCCACTAGGTGACAGTAGGGGATGTCCCTATTGGCAAATATCTGGTACAGTTGCATCAAATGCCAAATGTGGTAATAGTGATAGCTTCCAGGGCATCCAGCACAGACATTCATTATAATGCCCTGGACATTGCAGATGACCTGGCAGCTGATGGAGGGGATGCCCCTGTGGTTGATGTAGGCCCTACCCTGATCAATGGGTGGTCCTTTGATGCATATGGACGTGCAGTCTATAGCACCCACTACCTCAGGGTATTCTGCTATTTGGTGGAAGAGATGCGTATTGCTGGCCAACACCTCACGGGTGTTGAGGAAATATACATGCTCACTGGCATGTGCCGACATGGCATCCAGGAATTGGTGGAATACTCTGGATGCTGATGCCTGTGAGATCCCCCTGATATCCCCAGTTGAGCTGTGGGAGGTACCTGTGGCTAGTATTCCTAGGCCTAGACATACCTTGGTGTCCACTGGGATGGATTTCCCCTCGGTCAGTTTGGTGTGTCAGGCATGGCCAGCACAGCTCAATAATTTGCTGTAGGAGGTCCCTGTCCACTCTATAGTGCTCCACTATCTCTAGCTCATGTAGCACCCGGTAGGTTATCCAGGGTCTGTACACTCTTCTCTGTCTCCTCACTGTGGGTTGATTGGCAGCATTCACATCCTCACCACCCTCAGCCTCTTGCACATATTGTTCTATGTTGCTTGCTGCAGCCCTTCTCATTTTGTAGGTTTGTTTGTTAAAAGTTCCCCACTTGTATACACCGGTGGTGTAGAGTATGGAAAAGCCAGAGGGGAAGGTGTTTGCATATTTTATAGTAGTGTTATGGGCTGGGCTGGTCTGCTTTCTGTGGAATTGGCTGATTCTGATACATTTCACCTGCCAGCTATGCTAGTTCTCTTTGATTACCTTCCTACTGCTGTTTTCCCTTCCCGTTGCCTTCTTGTTTAAGTCCGGGGGCGTGCCATGCAAACAGAGTGTTCAAATTTGCACAGAGCTGCTATTTCCTGGTTTTACTTTTTTTTTTTCTTCCTTTAAAACCTGGTGCATGGCTTACACACCCACTTAGGCAATGTAAAGAGTGCTAGGCAGATTCAGACACACCCCCTAGCTTAGCTGTGCTAAGCTAGGAGCAAACCCAAGCCACAGGGCTCCAATTCACTTACAGTATGCCTGACACATACACCCATGGTTTCAGCTAACTCCTAGGCTTGCACCAAGCTGTTCCTACTCTTACACTGTTGGGACCTGACTAGCATGCTGGGGAAAATGGGGATTCACTATCAATCCTCTCATTTGCATAGGAATGCCTGCTAATGCATAGTTACATGTCTCACACTGAGCCTCCCCCTTTAGCAACCACTACTCACTGGCCATATTGTCTTCTGACTGCCATTGACTTGCATGACAGAATAGTGATTTTAGTTAGAATGCTTATTTTAGGTTTATTTTGTTATTTTCCCTTCGATCCCATTTGCACGCCGCTGCCCTACGCTTAAACTGCCGAGAGCGGCTAAAAAAAAATAAAAGTTGATGTTTTTATTTTTTATGTTGTTTGCAATGCCAATGGTATTATACTTGGTCATTGGCATGCTTCCTGACTGATATGCAGCCTTTATTTGGAGCTGTCATGCCTCCGTTTTGGATTTTGCAGAAATGTACTCGGTTACTAACCGAGTACATTTCTGCAAATTGCACTAGTCCTCCAAGGCCGGTTTTCAGCTTCTTGGATCACAAATTCACCTCATCTGCATGGATTTCTCCTGCAAATGGGGTGATATGCATACAGGTGCTTATTCCATGCAGGACTGGGCAGGAGCACTCGTGCACACCCCTGCAGGCTGTTCCTGGATCGCACGGAAGATGTATTGCCTGCTAGAGCTCCTGCACTGATCCTGCATGCCATGCAAGGCATACAGAATCTGGGGGAATATGTGTTAAATTATTTTTGTCAACCAGTGCACTGTAGCTGGTGTAACATGCAAGTGTGAGTGCATATGACATGTGATACTACCCATGTATACCCTAGTGTCCCATACAGTATTGTCACACTCCTTGCTACTGTAATGACAGCACATAGAAGAATGTTATGTACAGGAAATGAAATACACTTATTAAATTATATCATTACTCTGCTATTTTATAAGACTGGAATGTGAGCAATGGTTACTAGGGCTGAACTATGCTTAGGAGGATTAAGCATTACTTCAGTGTGAATGCTAAGCAAATTTGCACACTGGCAAACATTACTAAGTGAAGCTTACACAGTGTAAATGAGTATTCCTTTAGCCATGTATTACCATCATTAACCATCTCATAAACCCACACAAACCTGCTTAAGGCCGCTCAAAACCACATTAGTCACTCTGTATCCAAAAGCCATTGTTCTGCCTTGCAACAAATAAACAGCCATTGCAGGTCTTAAACCCAGGACCCTGCACATCATAGTTGCAGCAATTTACCAAGCCATCTGAGCTGTAGGGTTTTTGGATGTTTTTTCAAACATACCATGCATTACAGCCAGTTTACAATAGGGAACAGACACTGTGCAATCAGGAAGGATTGGTATCTGCAAATATATATATATATGAAATGAAACATATACATATAGAGAGAAATAGATAGATATGTATGGAGATACACATACATATAGAGAGAAATAGACAGATATGTATGGAGATACATATATGTGTATAACAATATATAGATAAATACTCAAGTGTGTGGGTATACATATATATATATATATATATATATATATATATCTATCTATATATATATATATATATATATATATATATATATATATATATATATGTGTGTGTGTGTGTGTGTGTGTATACAAATATATATATATATATATATATATATATATATATATATATATATATATATATATATATATATATCAATAACAGTCCAAGTCCCAAGTAATTTACTGAAAACAAACCCAGATAGAGATGTGAAGAAGGTGCTGATCCAAATGTAATGAAGACAATCCAATGAAATAATCCAATTCAACGAAAAACCAAGAACAGCTTTATTTACAAACGTAAGCGCTTTCACGGAGATGTGTTCCGCTTCTTCAGACGTACTACTAAACACTCATACCTTTTCTCTTATATAGTACCACACAATTAATTAATCATTCAATAATTTAATAATTAACCCTCGTAATTGCAAAGTTACAAAATTGTAAAACAGGGTTGGTAAAAACAATATCAATGCATAGTATAAAAAGAAAAACACTTCCCAATACATATACACATAAATATGGATAGAGATAGTGAGTCTTCAATGATTACCATATAAAAAAGCATAAATAAATTATTACAAAAGTTGTAAAATGTTATTATAAAACACAAAATACAAAGCAGACAAGATAAAGGAAACAAAGTATGATGCATATGACTGAAGTGTGATTTATGGAATGTGTGTATAACCTAAAAATATATGTATTGTATTTACTACCTAAGAGACCTTGCTTTAAGCATGGGCTTAAGAGAAACAGTCTCATTAAGCCCACTATCCTTGTGTGCAGCAAGTCTGAGGATCCACCTAACTTCAGCCTGTTCAGTCAGGTTAGTAATATCACCTAACCTAATATTAGTATTCTGTACATGTAGCACTTGAGATTTAAAAACATGTTCCTTGCCCTTATGAAGAGTGTGTTTGGCTAGGACACTATATTCCTGTTGTCTGGAGAGACAATGAATGTGGTCCCTTATGCGCTCTCTGAGTGTTCTGTTCATTTTGCCCACATAGAAACAAAAGCATGTTTCACAATGGGTCACATATACTACATTTTTAGTATTTCAGTTAGTTTGGCACCTAATTTCCCATAACCTACCAGTATCAGGATGTTTAAAGAATCTGGACTCATCTATGCAACTACATTGGACACATTTACCACATTTCTTTGTCCCTAGATATGGTTGGTTATGCTGCATCCTATTATCACTTAAATCAGTATAACACAAGTGTTGTTTGAGGCTTTTCATGTTTCTGTACGTATATAACGGATAATTGCCTACCAATTCTCTAGTCCTATTATCAACCATAAGCATATTCCAATTATTAGAAATAGCTTGTTTGACAATGTGTAAATTCGTACTATAAGGTAGTATCACATGTGGTTTAATTAGGCTACCATTATTACTAATACTTGAAACTGTCTGAGTTCTGTTAGAGTAATATGGTCTGGCTCTAGTTTCTCTAAACTTATGTACTATGGTGTGAACACTAACCGCCTCTCCAACTTTGTATCCTCTAGTTAGGAAGCTTCCTTTTAACTTATTCAGCTCAACATGTAGTGAGGTGTCATCGCAGCAAAGCCTAGACACCCTCATAGCCTGTCCCTTGACTATGTTATTAAAGACTTTTGGATCGTGCATACTAGTCCTATGCAGAAATGCAGGTCTGTAGCATGGTTTCTTGTATATCTTGGTCAAATACCCATTATCATGTCGATAAATGGTCATGTCAAGGTAGTTAATGCTGTTCATCGAGAACTCCAGAGTAAACTTCAGAAAGCCCCCCAAGCTATTAAGATGTTGTAAAAAATCTATGAGGAGTGTATCTGGTCCTTTCCACAGGAAAAATATATCATCTACAAAACGTCTATAAAAGATGATACTAGAATGGTTCAACATAATCTCCCTTTCCCAGGCCACCATGACCAGATTCACATAGGTATTAGCACAACTAGTGCCCATGGCCACACCTCTTTTCTGTATATAGAGTTTGTCTTGAAACAGAAAGACATTATTATCTAAAACTTGTTCTAGTAGTAATCAGAGTAAATCTGCCTTATCCACTGACATGAAATCTTGTTCCAACAATAGTTTCCTAACCATCCCTATGCCTTCCTCATTAGGGATGCATGTGAATAATGACTCCACATCCATGGTGGTCAATAAAATATCTGTAGTGTCAACTAAAGTAATGGTATGTACAAACAAGTCAGTTAGAAACTGTTCTGTATCTTTCAGAACATGTGTATATCTAGATAGAACCTGTTTAAATTCATTATCCATATAAATGGAGACCAGTTCTGTAAGCCAGCCTGTGCCAGAAACTATAGGTCTAAATGATGGAGAAGTAAGATTTTTATGTATTTTTGGTAAACCATGTATCCTTGGTATTACACGATACTCTACATAAAAATAATCAAACAATTCAGCAGTTATTAGATTCATCGTCTTACACTCAAGCAAAGTATTATAAATACTGCTATGTATTGTGGCTATATATTCAGGTGAAATCAATTCATAAGATTCACTTCCTAACATTACAAGCATGGAAAGAAAATAGAAGTGAATCTTATGAATTGATTTTGCCTGATACTGATCAGGGATGTCTTCCCTTCTTGGGATTTTACTCTTTTTCTGTACTAGTTTCCTCCTTCTATTGTATAGCTTGTTTATGGCAGGGGTCCACCAGACTGGTTTCTTTTTCTTGGAGGAGTGGTCTTGGTTTTGCTTGGGATAGCACGATCCATGCATTCTTGTAGGTGCCTGTAGAATGCATTTGTAAAGGATTTTGCAGCTTGGACAGCATTATCCTTTAGCATGGGGGCTTTGAAACTTTCCACCTCCGTCTTAAGTAATGTGATGTTTGCTTTTGAAACATTTTCATGTTGGTTTCCTTGTCTGGGGGTGGGGGCAGAATGTGAATATCCAAAGTGATTTGTTTATGATCAGATCGAACCAGCCAGGTGTAACACCGGTCGCCCATGTTGGTGATGACCAGGTCCAATATGTCATCACCACTGGTGGGAGTGTTGACCAGTTGTTCCAGGGCATTTGAGTTTATAAATTCTAGGAAATTTTGGGCAAGGGAGTTAGTACTTGAATAGTTCTTCCAGGTAATGTTTGGATAGTTGAAATCGCCCAATATTAGGGTGTTTGGTAGGACCTTTATGTTACCCTGTGTTTCCAGAAATGCAGAATGGGGGTCTTGGGACATGGTAGGTGATCTGTAGCAAGCTACAATTTGAATTGCAGTTTTCCCCGTTGTTAGTTGCACGTGGATAATCTCTGAAGCATCGTGCTGTGCCACTAACCTGGAGGTGTGGGTATCCTTGATGAATATTGATACTCCCCCACCTTTTGTATTCTGGTCCAGGTTCTGTGACCGAAATGTATAGTATGAGTTGTAGCCTGGTAGTGCTAGGGTGCCTTAAACCAGGTTTCTGTTATTGCACATATATCGATTTTCTCCATACTGAGGAGTGCCTCGAGTGCATGAATTTTGAGGTTTAGACTTCTGGAATTACCCTCAGATTTTTGTTACTTGTGCTATTTACAGTGGTGGGCTTGTCTTTTGAGCCTTGCCTAAAAAAGGCAATATGGGGGTGGCAAGAGCCTTGGCCAGTATTCGAAAGACTAAGGGTGACAGGTGCAAGCCATCTCTAGCGAAACAGCGTGGCTTGTCGAGCATGTCATCCCAGGCAGACAGACTCTGGATCCCCTTTGAATGACACCAGAAACTTAGCCAATTGTTGAAATTGACAATGTTTTTCTTTACACCGTGGTATCATTCTTGGTGAGGGCAGGATGCGGGTCAAGGTCATACCAGCCTGGGCTACGTCATCAGAGAGCTCTTCCATGTCTCTTTTCATGTAGTCCAGGGAGGTACGGCTCAGGTCATTCACACCAACATGGACAATGACAAAGTCATATTTGTACTTATTCTGGAGTGACCTGAGTGCTTGTGTTATGTGGCGGATCCTGGCATCCGACAGGCAGCTAACAGTAACCTTCTCCTTATTCAGCCTAGTGAGTGGGACATCAGTGTACCTGACTGTAGAGTCACCTATTACTAGTATGTTGGGTATGTTATTTTGCCTTGAGAGCTGTGATTGCATGGCACACTGGTTTTGTGAAGTATGTGTTTCATGGTTTGTGCTGGGAGGTGCTTGGATGTCTGCTTTGAAGGGCCCTGTTGCTTTTGCAGATTTTTATTTAGAGCCTTCGAGTATGTTTTTGTGTATTTATGTGTGTTTTTTACCGGTGCTGGTTTAATGGGTCTATGTGAGACTGGTGGTGTGATGTCAGTATTTCCTTTCTCCTCTTGACTGTCTGATCCAGTCTGGGGTTGAGAGAGCTTAGCCTCCAGTTTGGCTGTATAATTGCATCTCTCGCATGTATTAGTGTTTGGTGGTAGGAGGAGAGGGCTGTCTGTGTACAAGAGGCAGTTGTTATATTGCCTCAAAATGCCCAGATTCACCAGTTGGACTGGAGAGTACATTTGAAACTGCCCTTTGGATATGCCTGGATAGGTATAGTAAACTGTTTTACTGAATGGCTGGTAAGGTCGAATAGAGAGCCTTGTCCTTTTGTAGTGCTAGGGTTTATAAGTGCTCACTATGAGTTTTGATTAAGTGCCAGGCTGAGAAATGAATGGCTTGAGTGCTTAAGTTGAAAGTTTGTCTATTTGCAAGGTAAAAATTGAAGAGGAGACTTTGTGGAGCCGGGAATAGTTATACCCTAGCTAACCGTCGCTGCCCGGCACGCAAAACCGGGCAAATGCGTTTTTTATAGCAGGGAAATAAAAGAGATAGACATTCGCTCAAAATGGCCAATAAACTACTACTTTCTGACCTGAAACCACTTTTCCAGGGGCAGATAGGCTGCTCAAAATTCCCCTCTCTGACAGGTGAACAAGAGAAACTTCCTTCTATCCAAGTAAGGTATGGGCAAACACAGAGATCTGTAACACAGCCCTGAATTCAGCACTAACCTGAAAACTGGACTATACTTGCCTAGAAAGGTGGGAAACAAGTATATATATATTTTTTTCATAAAATAAAGCAGATACAATAAAAAAAACACTTTAAATGCGCATAAAAAGATGCTTATTGTTATATATCTCAATTCAGAGTAGTCAATGCCCCTAGTAATAAAGCAGGAAGAAACACAAATACAGTAAAAGCAGATGAATAAAGTGCAATTTGATATATATATATATATATATATATATATATATATATATATATATATATAAACAATAGAAAACAAACAATCTGATTTAAACAAGTTACCCAATTAACCAGAAAAAAACTCAAAACTGAGCCCTGTTCCAGCAGTCTTCAATCAGACAAGTTCTAACTGCACACTCCCACTACTAGGGTGCAGGGGAACCTTCTCCAAAAAAAGATGGCCTGGATCAGTGCTCAAGTTATACAAACATAGCTAGATTCATCAGGCCTGAATCTAGTCCTATGCTACAGCAACATGGGCACCAATTTCAGAAAGAAACAATTTGAATAAGCAGGCATAAAAAGCCTGTGATTAGAAATTGCCAGCTCAGAATAGCAGAATCCAGCCTCTCCTCCCAAAAGAGTGCAGACCACAAACCTTCTAAATGTAGAATAACTGGCCTGAAGCCCAAGTGCTTAAACCAGAACTAATACACTTTTAGAATAGCAGACATTGAGGTTTCAATCAGCAATTTCCAGCTTAGAAGGATGTAAGCTACCTGTCCTGCCACAACAGTACAGACCACAAACCTTCTTAATGTAAAACAACCAGTATGAAGCCCAAGTGCTTAAACCAAAAGACTAAGAATAACAGTTACAATTTAATCAGACTACTACCAAGCAGCAATAAGTGCAGCAGAATAAATAAAATTGAATACTTTTAAGAAGAGGCAAAAGCAAAATAAAGAATGAGGAAACACAAATACAGTAAAAGCAGATTATTTTTTTTTTGTTAGTAAAGTGCAAGGAGAAATGAAGGAAGAACTTAAGTGGGTTGGCCTTCTCAAATCTTCTTTCTGTATTATGTAGAGTGAACACTAGACTCAGAATATGATCTAACTGTATTCGGTTAAGTGAGCAAATAAGATGGACTCAGGAGGAGTGTTCAAATAGAGACTTACAGGAGGGGCAGGCAATTCCAGAGCCACCAACACTAACACGAAAACAAGAACAGGGAGGATGGGTGGGGACAAACAAGAAGAAGAATAAGTACAGTTGTACAGATTACACAGATAATAAATCAAAATGCATACAAAAAATGAGATTAAACACTTATCTTTTCTGAATATCACAGTTGGCAGTAGGTCAAGCTCTCTGCAGCAGCCTGAGCAACAAGTATATCTGATTTAAAACACAGGACAAAAAACAAACAATACAGATGCAGAAATTCTTTGGCCGGATTAAACTAGTAAACAGAACAGTTGTAACCCAAATATATAAATATATATATATATATATATATATATATATATATATATATATATATATATATATATGTATGTATATATATATATATATATATATATATATATATATATATATATATATATATATGGGTCTGCTTTTAGTTGAATTACATTAGGTCGAAAATTATTTCAGGCAACCCAATTCACTGAAACCTCATTTGACTGAAAGCACATTTGGTCGACTTTCATTTGGTTGAAAATGGTATTTAGCCACTGCCCTACTGCAGTGCTACCCTGGAGTGAGAATATAAAGTTAGGGGGGGTGGGAGGCACAGCCCCCCACATTTGGGGGTGTGGGGTGTGTAGACCCCCAAATTTTGCAACCAGATTTTACTGATGTTATATGTTTTCATGTATTTTTAATGGATACACATGTATATGATAGTGCATAAACTGCAATTTTGTGGGGGCTACACCCCCCACACCCCCCAATGTGGAGGCAGTGCCCCCCACACCTCCCTTACTGAATATTCTCACTCCAGGGTCACACTGCAGTGGGGCAGGGGCTAAATACCATTTTCGACCAAACATAATTCGACCAAATGTGCTTTCAGTCAAATGAGGTTTCAATGAAGTTGGCTGCCTGAAATCATTTTCAACCAAATGAAATTCGACCAAATATAGTAGATCCATGTAGATATAGATATACATATAAATAAAATGTCTTAAAAACACACAACATAATCTACTAAATAAACAATGAAATTAAGCGAAATACATATCAAAATACACATAAGAAAAAATAAGTAAAAAGCAACAACCATGTATAACAATAAATTGAACTTAAAACCTCTAATAAATAATGTACTACATATAAATAGAGGAGGCGGCAGCTGCATATAATCTAATATATATATATGTGTGTGTGTGTGTGTGTGTGTGTGTGTGTGTGTGTGTGTGTGTGTGTGTGTGTGTGTGTGTGTGTATCTATAAAATATGAACATAAATGGACATGATCATAGTTCCCTCATTCCTATGGGAGTCAATGCAGTTTTGGTACAATGGGAGATGGAATGTGTCTTTGATAGTTATTTATTTAAGCAAAATGATTTGTTATACCATCGCTTTGTAGATGATGTTATTATTGTTTGGGCAGGTGATTATACAACATTGCGAGAATTTGTTGAACAGCTACAAAATAGCACCAGTTTCTTGAAATTTACATTTAACTATTCCTATGATCAAATTGAATATCTGGATGTTAAGATTGGTAAGTCAGTTAACAGGACTATAGTAACCAGTGTCTATAGAAAGGAATGCTATAGAAACATGTTGTTGCACAAAACTAGCCTGCATCCAAAACATATATTTATAAATTTAGTTAAAGATGCAACTCCGTGTAAACAGACCTCAGTACTTTAATGAACAAAATTTGTTAAAACACAAACAACGATCTAGCGCTTTCATCTGCCGAATGCAGACTTCTTCAGAATAATCAATATATGGTGCCAATGATTTTTATACTGTTTGAAACAATTAATCTATCAACTAATTACACAGGTTCGTTTAAAATTTAAAGCTGTATACATGAATTTCTGTTGTATATTCCATTTGTTGAATACAATTTTAACAATCCACCACAGTTTCCCTTAGGTAAATGTTCCTGTTGAGAATCAAAATCATTAAAGTGCTTTAGTGCTTTACATATATCAATCGACATTAATTTTTATACATGTTTATTAAAAAATGCTTATTATGCTGTATAAAATTAATAAAAATGTATATAAATGAACCATATACCTGTGTTATACATTCAATTAAATTTCCGTATAAATATTGTATTCTGCTTGTCGCTTAGTTGATAGTATATGAATAAAAAATATATATTAAATAAAATAATGTTATATTATATAAATTTGCATAAATACATAAATAAATAATTAATTAATTGAATAGTTAAAAAACTGGAGTGAATGTTATAATGTTGTTGACTTGTGAAAATGCACATTTTGTTCTAAAAAAGTGTGCATATCATTTGTTAAAAACTGTTGTTAAAAAAATACTATTATATTTACTTATTAAAAAACTATCTTAAAACACTTTGATGTTAACCAGGACTAAACATATGGTTATGGGTATTTTGAACATTTGTTGTGTTAAACCCATTCAAAAAAATCTCTAAATGTATTTATTAATTGTTTAAACCCACAATACCATACCTTTTGTTTATTTATACATTAAATTGTATTCTGGTCCAGGTTCTGTGACCGAAATGTATAGTATGAGTTGTAGCCTGGTAGTGCTAGGGTGCCTTAAACCAGGTTTCTGTTATTGCACATATATCGATTTTCTCCATACTGAGGAGTGCCTCGAGTGCATGAATTTTGAGGTTTAGACTTCTGGAATCACCCTCAGATTTTTGTTACTTGTGCTATTTACAGTGGTGGGCTTGTCTTTTGAGCCTTGCCTAAAAAAGGCAATATGTCGAGCATGTCATCCCAGGCAGACAGACTCTGGATCCCCTTTGAATGACACCAGAAACTTAGCCAATTGTTGAAATTGACAATGTTTTTCTTTATACCGTGGTATCATTCTTGGTGAGGGCAGGATTCATACCAGCCTAGAGCTCTTCCATGTCTCTTTTCATGTAGTCCAGGGACAGGTCATTCACACCAACATGGACAATGACAAAGTCATATTTGTACTTATTCTGGAGTGACCTGAGTGCTTGTGTTATGTGGCGGATCCGTAACCTTCTCCTTATTCAGCCTAGTGAGTGGGACATCAGTGTACCTGACTGTAGAGTCACCTATTACTAGTATGTTGGGTATGTTATTTTGCCTTGAGAGCTGTGATTGCATGGCACACTGGTTTTGTGAAGTATGTGTTTCATGGTTTGTGCGGGGAGGTGCGTGGATGTCTGCTTTGAAGGGCCCTGTTGCTTTTGCAGATTTTTATTTAGAGTTTTGTGTATTTATGTGGTGCTGGTTTAATGGGTCTATGTGAGACTGGTGGTGTGATGTCAGTATTTCCTTTCTCCTCTTGACTGTCTGATCCAGTCTGGGGTTGAATGTATTAGTGTTTGGTGGTAGGAGGAGAGGGCTGTCTGTGTACAAGAGGCAGTTGTTATATTGCCTCAATGCCCAGATTCACCAGTTGGACTGGAGAGTACATTTGAAACTGCCCTTTGGATATGCCTGGATAGGTATAGTAAACTGTTTTACTGAATGGCTGGTAAGGTCGAATAGAGAGCCTTGTCCTTTGTAGTGCTAGGGTTTATAAGTGCTCACTATGAGTTTTGATTAAGTGCCAGGCTGAGAAATGAATGGCTTGAGTGCTTAAGTTGAAAGTTTGTCTATTTGCAAGGTAAAATTGAAGAGGAGACTTTGTGGATTATAGCAGGGAAATAAAAGAGATAGACATTAAATGGCCAATAAACTACTACTTTCTGACCTGAAACCACTTTTCCAGGGACAGATAGAAACTTCCTTCTATCCAAGTAAGGTATGGGCAAACACAGAGATCTGTAACACAGCCCTGAATTCAGCACTATATATATATATATATATATATATATATATAAACAATAGAAAACAAACAATCTGATTTAAACTAGCTAGATTCATCAGGCCTGAATCTAGTCCTATGCTACAGCAACATGGGCAAAAGCCTGTGATTAGAAAAACCAGAACTAATACACTTTTAGAATAGCAGACATTGAGGTTTCAATCAGCAGCTTAGAAGGATGTAAGCTACCTGTCCTGCCACAACAGTACAGACCACAAACCTTCTTAATGTTGGGTTGGCCTTCTCAAATCTTCTTTCTGTATTATATATATATATATATATATATATATATATATATATATATATATATATATATATATGTATGTATATATATATATATATATATATATATATATATATATATATATATATCAGTATAAAAATCATGGCACCATATATTATTATTATTCTGAAGAAGAAGTCTGCATTAGATGAAAGATGAATTTGTTTGTTTTTTTTTGTTTAAACAAATTTGTTCATTTTTACAGGAGTGCATCTTTTGTTGGGTCTACTTTAGCTTAAATTTAGTTAAAGGTCAAGGAATGCGTGTTTCAATGTTAAACAATATGGAACATGAAATTGAGCAAGGACTTATGACTTTGGGTGAGAGTTTGTCCCAAAGAGGATATGATAGACAGGATATTATATCCACTTTTAGAGAAGTTAAGGAATTGAGAACTGGGAGAGCTCACCCATATTTTCATCTAAACATGATACAATTATCAATCAGAGTATGAATGCATCAAGTAAAGAAACTGTTCACATGTCACTGGCATATACTAGTGACGCAGGGAGAGTAAGAGGATATTTAAAAAGCATTGGCCTTTGTTGATGACAGATGACAGAATCAAGAAGATTGTTGGAGAACAACCGAGATTCTGTTATAAGAACAGAAAAACTTGAAAAGGATGCTTTGTTATCCAAATGAAAGTAGTGAGAGAGAAAGGGAAATGGCTGACACACAACCTTGTGGCCAATGTAATTAGTGCAAATATATTAGAATAGGTAATTCCTTTTGTCATCCAGGGACAGGGAAACAATCTAAGTTAAGAATGAAGGCTGAAAGTAGTAGTAAGAATGTTATCTATTTAGCACAGTGTAGCTGTTGCTCCTACTTCGATGTGGTAATGACTAACCACACACTCCATGAAAGTATAAGAGAGCATATTAATAGCATTAGGTTACAGGATAATGTGAGTGTCCTATCTAAATATACCCAGGGAACTGGCCGTGCACACCAGTTCCTATTTCTTATATTGGAGCAGGTTGAAATTGGAAATAGAATGGGGGATTTGAAAAAAATAGGACTGAGAGGTGTGAACTTAGGTGAATACATAAACTCAGAGCAGATAAATAATTTGGTCTAAATGGGAATGTATCTGTTAAATCCATCTTAGATGCTAGGGGAATACCTAGATTATAAATACACAATTGAGTGCATTGGACTCCTATAGGAATGAGTGGACTATGATCATGTTCATATATGTTCATATTTTATAGACACACAGACACACACACACACACACACACACACACACACACACATGCACACACACACACACACACACACACACACACACACACACACACACACACACACATATATATATATATATTAGATTATAGGCAGCTGCTGCCTCCTCTATTTATATGTAGTACATTATTTATTAAAGGTTTTAAGTTTAATGGATTGTTATACATGGTTGTTGCTTTTTACGTATTTTTTCTTATGTGTATTTTGATATGTATTTAGCTTAATTTCATTGTTTATTTAGTAGATTATGTTGTGTTCTTAAGACATTTTATTTATTTGCTACCATATTTGCATAGCTATATATATTTTTAATAATTTTGTAGGGATAATATTATTTATATAGGGATAGTATATGCATGTCCATTTACTTAGATGCAACAGTTTTCAGTACTGTTATAATATTGATGTATTTATTATTATATCTATATGTAGGGTTAGCTGAACATCATTCTTAGCCTTTTAGTATATTTTCATAGTTTTAATGGATGCATTGTCGTAGTGGAAATGCCAGAATAACATTTTGAATGGATGTTACTTTAAGTGATCTTGCAACGTCTGCGTATTGTGTAACACGCATTATGGCATTGAGTTGGGTTGTATCTCTATCCACTCACTAAAATTCATTTGTGAATGAGTTAATGATGCACCAGTTTATTTGTTTAGATGCAATAGCGTTCACTAATGCTATCTATTTGTATGCATTAACTATCTTCACATTTATATGTAAGGTTGGTTGATCTTTAATCTTAGTTAATTAGTGCATTTTATAGTTTCGGCTGATGCATTGTTTTTATGGCAAAGCCATAACTAGCTTTTTTAATGGATTTTGTTTTAAGTGATCTCATAGCATTTGCGTACAGTGTAACATGCATTATGACACTGAATTGGATTGCGTTTTTTCAGTAATCAAATGCACATGTGAAGAAATTAACTTTGTAAGTATACATTTGTTTTTTGTTATTTTATTTGTATGGTCTGATGAAGCCACTTGTCCGGTGGTGAAATCGCTAACCTTATTAAACGCAACTTATTTTATTTGGAGGTCTAAGTATGCTGTTTATGAATGAGAGAGCATTGCTTCATTCCACTGTTGGCATTTTATCTTTTTGGATTGTTTTCCCCTTTTTGTACAGTGGTTCATTCATCCATTAGGGGATTTGTTTGTTTTACTCCACTTAAAAAAGTTATATGAAACAAGTAAGCATGTAATTGAATGCAGTAGGTGGTCTGTAATAATGGAAAATATGAGTTTGAAAGAATATATCTCATCAAGACTTGCTGTACTGATGTACTGCTGAACAGCACCAATGGCCATAGCATGTGGCTCTGTCTGCAGTAACATAGATCAAAGCTCAGGCCCCTGATTCACCTCAGGAAAGGACAGTGGGCATTTGGTAACTACTGGAGTGTCTGTCAAACACCACTGACTGTGCCACTGCTAGGCCAGCTACTGGGATGTTGTACATATCCATATGTTATCTGTGGATATAGCTATGATACACATTTTATCTTCTAAATATAAGAGAACTATACAGAGCATGTGCAGAGTAAAGTACTGTTGCAGAAATGTGTGTTGAAATGCATGTGATATAATGAGTTTATACCATTCAACTGTACAGTCTTATATGCATGTGTGCCTGATATCTGTAGTCACTTACATAGAGTTGTATGTTAGGCAAACCATTGTCAAGTCTGTTAACAATAACATCATAACATAATAGCCTAGATATGAATGCGGGACATCCTCCAGGTTAACACTGTGATAGCAAAGCCTATTTACTGTGCAATCAACTTACTTATCTATGTATGTAAATAAGTTGTGCATGTTCTACTTGTGTGTAATATCAGTTTCAGTGCATACAACAGACATAAATGTTTGTACTGGTTGTTGCACTGCCATGACAATGATATGGGTAGTACAATAGGCATGATTATGAGGTTGTAATTGGATAAATGTGCAGCTGTGTTGTGACCTTTTATCCATGTCCACCACAAACAGCTAGCTGAACACCGACATATAGTGGATATCAAGACTGTACACACTCCTGTTGAAATGCCAGGTTTGTGTACTATATACACAGAAAAACATCCAGGGCTGGACAAACATTGCCAAACAGTACATCAAGTCTCCAAAAAGCATGTTAGGCAATGTGTCATGGTCTGATGACACCAAGGTTGAACCTGTGGCCCACAACTCCAAGAGGTATGTTTGGCCCAACACAACACTTTGCATTACCAAAAGAACACCATCCCCCTTGTGAAGCATGGTGGTGGCAGTATCATGCTGTGGGGTTGCTTTTCAAAGCTGGAAATGGGCCTCTATTCAAGATGGAGAGAATTATGAACAGTTGCAAATACCAACCACTTTTGTCCCCAAATCTTCAGTAATCTGCTAGAAAGCTGAAGATGAAGAGGGATTTTATCAATCAACATGACAATGACCCCAAGCATGCATCCAAATCAACAAAGGAATGACTTCACCAGGTGGCAATTACAGTTTGGGAATGTGCCAGCCAATGGCCAAACATCTGTCCAATAGAAAATCTGTGGGTTGCCCTGAATAGGGCTGTGCACAAGAGATGCCCTCATAAATTGACATATTTGTAGCACTGTTGCAAGGAAGACTAGTCAACTATTACCAAGTAAAGATGTGCCATGATGATGGACTCCAACCTAAGATGACTGAATGCTGTCATTATCTCAACAGGTGCTTCCACAAAGTATCTGTTTAAGGGTCTGCACACTCATGCAAACAGCTTATTGCTCTGATTTCAATTTGCATGTTTTCCCACAACAGATTGTTATGTTCTCAATGGAATTGTACAGGCTATAGGTCACATTGAAGGTGAGAATTGTTTTGAAATGAGTTATTGTGGTGTCAAGTTACAATAGCACAAAGACCAGGCATTGTAACAGGGGTGTGTACACTTATATATCCACTGTAACTGTATGGGCACAGCAATACCTGACCTGTAAAACCCACCTCCACCAAGGTAGAGTAATCCCCTTTCGTGGACAGCAGCAATACACAAACCACATAATAGGTTGCTATATTGCTGTACAGGGCCACATAGGTGCAGACAACAACTTGGAAGCATGTCCACCTCTATCTGAACAAGCATGTAAGGTCACAGGTGACTCAATGTAAGGCTAACTATGAGTACAGATCACACATATCCACACTGCCAAGGCCAGTCACAAGGGTTTCTCCACATATGTTGTCAGTCTCAGAGGCAACAACGAAATTCACCCTGTACTGGTGTTAAATCAAACCTCATACACACATGCCATGGCTATAGGCAACCTACATCAGACAGGGTAGGTGTGAACATCACCCACCCTGTCCTCCATCCCTATAGGGAGATATGTACATCAACTGCACCCCTCCCCTCATCAATGGTGAGAAGGTACATATTGCCTACTGAAAGGCAACAACTGTAAGTTTCCATGGGACCTTATTATATCCCTGACTGCATCCTACATGAATTCAGGCAAGTGCTCACAGTTCCATCACACACCATAGTCAAACACAGCCTCGGCAACATCCACACTACATCCACATGAAAGATGGCCGCTGTCATCCCTCTACACAGAAATAAATGGGGAATAGAAGTTTATGCAATCAACTGTCCATCATTGGGAGGAATATGACACATCAGGGCCAGGAGTGCAATGCAAGATAATATTATGATGATAGATTACAGGAGTATGGTGTAGATGTGAGTGCTGACAACAAATATCCACTGTTGATCTGCAATTTCTGTCCATAATGTTGACAACTGTATGAAGTGCTATGATGTGTTTCACTGTTTATGTCTTCCAGGTGGGATGCAGCACACCAGAAATCCACCCTACAATGCAGCAGAAACATCTGCGATAATTGACATTATTGTCAACCATTATGATGTCATGTATGGCCATGATCAGGAACACCTGCGGGAGCAGACTGCCCTGTGGAATGACCTAGTCCACAGGATAAACGATGTTGGCATGCACACAAGAACCTATGAGCAATCCTGGCAACATGCTACTGACATCATACATAATGTCCGGCAAAGGGCTGCTGCCATAGCCAGAGAAGTGAATGCCACAGATGGGTGCCCAGTCATGGAGGCCCCACTGACACCCAATGAACAGCTCCTTGCAAACCTTGGCACACCCACTCCAGGCACACAAAATCTTGCTGAGTCCAGCATTGTGGATGTAGGTGCCCCCCACACAATGGATGAGGAGCATGCAGGTAAGGTCTTAGTGCACATTAGTAGAGTAATTTAGCATACGTACTTGTATGTGTAGAGTATCTACATGCATATGTCAGATAAGATAGTAGTTGTGGACGGGGTTTGGTAATGCACATAAGTGCACATCTATGATGCTGGGCAGCATTTGTCGTAGTATTTGGGGTTGTACTGTTAAAGTGCAGAAATGTTGCTTCCCCCTGTACCAAGGCCACATGTGAGTCTGCTGACAGTACCTCTCTCCCACACCTATTTTGCTCTCTCTGGTCTACAAGTGGGACAGCAGCCTTTAGCTGGTGGATATGTCATTGTAGTGTTGTGCTTTGCCAATACACACCTAGCCATATTGCTTGATGTCCATGTTCACTGGTGGTGGTTTTAACTGTAGTGCATCACAGTGGCAACCAGGGGGGGCTGTCTGAAGGGTAATGTAACATTCCTGCATCATACCTCACAACCTGTCAGTGCAAGACATCTGGACAGAGACCAACAAACTGCTATGGTAGGGACATGTATGACACATTAATCCTATACAGTAGATACCACAGTGCACACACCCCTGTCAAGATGCCAAGTGTTTCTGATATATACAGTGAAAGACCACGGTATTACATTCCACACCTTTTTTAAACCTGTAATGTGACCATAACATGAATAATCAGCTTGTAAAACCCAACAATATGTTAGGCCACCAAATATGGCTTATATAAACCTTACAATCGGCTGGATGCATATGTGTGTACACCCTCCAAATAACACATTGTAGGAGCAGCTTGTGATGTACTGACAGCATTCACTCTGTTTGGGTACACACCTGCTATCAAGTACAGGGACTCAATGTAACAATGAATAACGGTCCACTGTCGAAGCAGTGTATTTATGACATTCGCTCAGTTGCCTGTACCAGAAGCAGCCATGGCTTGCACACATCTTACAAAGCATCATAGGGATCTCACATTTGAAAGGTATCAGTCAGGAGTAGGGTACAACAGCATTAACACAGCATTGCATATACCATGGAACACCGTGGAGACAGTCATCAAAAGGTAGATTAAATATGGGACAGCAGTGCTGTTGAAAAGAACCAGATGTCCTTCCAAAACAGATGGAAGGACATGTTGAGAACTGGTCTGTGAGGCTACCAGGAGACATGTAGCAACACTGAGGGACTTGCAGGACTATCTGGCAAGTACTGGTTGTGTAGTACATGTGGCAACACTTGCCTGGAGTCTGCATAAGCCTAGCCTATGGAGTATGGTCAGTAGACAGAAACATTTACCCACACCAAACACCATGCAGGGTTGTGTACAAGTAGCAAAACATAACACCAGGTCTCCCAAAGGCATGTGTTGAAATGTGTAACATGTAATGAGACCAAGGTTCAAACTTACACCCACTATCCCTAAAGCTACATGTGGTGCACAAGAAACACCTAACTTCACCTGAAGACTACCATCCACATACTGAAGCTCACTGGTGGCAGTGCCCTGTTTTGGGGTTGCTGTTCATTAGCTGGAACTATGCCTGTAGGCAAGGTGGGGGAAATTATGAACAGTTCAAATAACATTCATGTGTGGGCCAAAGCCGTCAAGCATCTGCAAGACTGCTGAGGATGGAGAGGGGTTTCAGCTTCCAACACGAAAATGACCTGAAGCATACATTCAAAGCTACCTAAGAATGGCTCCACCTGAATACAATCAAGGGTATGCAGTGGGCCAGACAAAGAGCAGACTTAACACCAATAGTAAACCCCCAGTGTGATCTCCAACGTCTGTGCACATGAGTTGCTCTTGTCAGCTGACACAGTTGGGGGACCTTTGCAGGGAAGACTATCGAAATAATGTCAAGTCAAGATGTGCCATGCTGATACTCCCTTCCCAGGAAGAGTGACTGCTGTAGTTCACTTAAGAGGTGTTTCATTGGTTTAAGGGTGTCCACACCTTTGCAACCCCTGTATCATACACATCTCATTCAGTATTTCACAACTAACATATTTGTTTGTTTCTCGATTGGATTGCACAGGTCATATGTCACATTTAAGGTGGGTAATGCTTTTGAATGCAGTATTGTGGTCTCATTTTATATGATACAAGATCCTGCCATGTTAACAGAGGTGTGTACACTTATCATATCCACATTAAGGTTAGAAGGTTGTTGGTGTAACAGGATTTGTTTGAATATATATTCAAAGTTGGTGATGAGGTCTGCAAATCAAATGTATGTCATTAAATAGTGACATCAATCCTCATATGATCCTAGTAATCTATCAGACAAACAGATAGGGGCTGTGAGGAACAGAGCAAACATATGTGCCAGACATCTACACATTCTTCAATGATTTGTACAGTTGTGAGGTATGGTCTACAGTAGTTGCCACTGTGCAATACAGGTGAACAGCAATAATGTGTACATGGGTGCAGTGTGTGCTGGGGGAATGGACGTCACCTACTAAGAGTAGTCATGCTTCCCAGAGATGTATATTGTTAGTAACAAGGATTGAGAATGGCTGCAATGCATGATGATGAGGGCTGTGTGTCATGCATGTCACCTTTTGGTAAATGTGAGGTCTGTGTAATAGCTTTCTGCCACTTCACTTGTAAGTATCTGTGTGTGTGGCAGCCAAACATAATGTACAGGTATTAATTTACATTTATTGTCTTCTCCTCACAGGTGGTAATAGGGGTCGGGGTCCCTCCCTCTTGGGAACTGATGTCAGTGTCTCCGCAGACTCTGACAATGATGATAGCCATAGTGAGGCACAGGTGGGGTTGTAAGGGGATGAATCTGTGTGATTGGTTGGCATCCCACTGTTGTCCACCCCATCCCCGCAGAAAGTCACAATGCCCACACATACCCCATCACCAGTGGCCATAGATGATGGATAGTTGTCAGGTCGTGGCATGGGAAAGGCAAGTGTGGTGACTATGGCAAGTATGTCAGTAGACAATAGCCATAGCCAGATAGACAATGTCCCACACAGGCAGATGGGCAGGGGTGCTCAAAAGGGGACTGCTGCCCATCATGCTCCTGTTACAAGTGCCACAGCAAGTGTCAACAGACACATGTTCCAGACCATCATGGAGCTACAGGCATGTAGTGAATGTAACACAAGACATCTTCTCAGGGTCATGAATGCCACTCTTCCTGCTATGCATGACAACCTCCATGATCATGCTGATGTCCACCATTATTATGCTGAAGTCATGGATAGACAGTTGAGTGAGTTGGTGGGAATCCTCAACCATGGAATGTCAATCCTTGAATGTGGAATGTCTGTGATAGAGCATGTGGTAGGTGTTGTCTGTCAGCCACGTGGATGTAGGGCAGCAGCATGAACAGCTGAGGTTCCACGTGGCTATGCAGATTTTCGTTCACATAGTGACAGTACCAGCAGCATGACTGCAGAGGGGTTGCTGTCCATGCCAGAATGCAGCAGACCATGGGCACATGGTCCTGGCCAGTCCCAACAGGGAAGCGGATCCAGCAGACAGTGGTCACCATTGGGGAGTAGTACTACATCTGGCCTTGTGCCTTGTTGTGCCAATGGGTCCCCTGGCAGGTCCAGTTCCCATGTACATGGCCAGAGATGTGAACTGCACACCCTGCCATGTATAGTCCACAGCTGTCCAACATACCCATGTGTAGGGCAGCCACAAGGCATGACTGTGTGCATACATACAAACACAAATCACCATCACAGCCTGGTCACCTCCAGACTTACACACACCACCTCTGCATGTCCCATTTAATGAACAATATCCAAACACACACACACACACATGATGTCAACCAAATGGCACAGCCTAGGCCTCTGGCAAACCCACACCACACCCTCTGCATATGATAATACCTGTGCCACATCCCTGTAATCCATTCCATCGATGCAGGGACATTCTAATACAGGTCTAATGCACAAAATGAATTTACTACTGTTTAGCAATGTAATGCTGTGTAAATTGTTGTCAGCCAGCATGTTTATTGGTTACATGTCAAGGGTGTGTAGCTGTCCAGCCATGATGCAGTATTATTAACGCTGACAAAATGTGCTCTCCATAATGTATTCTATTTGTCTTCTAGGTATCTGTGTGTCAGCAGGATGTGGCCCTGCAGACATTATCTACAAGGAGTATAGCAGTGTGGTAACACACTGAGTGTGTTATCTCCAGGGCAGAGCTGTACACAATTAACAGGTCTGTATAACAGTTTTTGCATGTGCCATGTAGCTTATATGGCTGAGTGGTGTATACAGGTAAGTGTATGGTGGCTGACAGCAGCAGCTCTTGTCCAGTGGACAATGGTAAGTGTAGTGGGTGAACACACCTCAGATTTGTAAATCCCACACACCCAGAGGGTATCGTGTTGACCCAACACACAGAGAATACTGCTCACACACACACACACACACATACACACACACACACACACACACACACACACACACACACACACACACACACACACACACACACACACACACACACACATAATCACAATTTTCAGTGTTGGGTTTGAAATCCCTACTCATCTAGTTAGTGGTAGTACAGTATTATGCAGTTATCACAGGTGGCACAGAGCTCATTGTGTGTTGAGTTTCTAAAGTAAATGTATAGTGAGTAACATCATGTGCCCTTGTAAGGTATGGCAATGGGTGGGGTAGTGGATGTGACAGGTTTCATACTAATGTCATGTACAGGTGTATACACTCCCAAACACTGCTATACACATCAATGCACACATAGAAGTGTGCTAGTAGTGTGATTAAGAGCCCTGCCTCTCTAGTTGCTCATTTCTTACAGTTACATAGCTGTTGCACATAGTCACAGGGCTTATACATCTGCAGAATGTGTACAGATACCTCAACAGTTAATGTAAAAAGTGTCCCTCATACAGTGGAACATAGGACGTGTGCTGGGAGTACGGTGGCCTACAATTGTAATACTTGGGCACCCAATTGATATATTCCTCACTCAAACACACTCAGGATACTGGTCTTACACACACACACACACATGCACACACATGCACACACACACACACACACACACACATACACACACACACACACACACACACACACACACACACACACACACACACACACACACACACACACACACTTGCCATCACTGAGATTCATAGGATCATGTGTTCATAGGTGTGTACCAGGCTAATGGGCATGGAGCCATGACAAGTCTAGACTATGGGAGTAGCCTGGCATCATGCAACCTGACATTTCTCCCAGTGCATCTAGCAACCATTGCCACTTGACTGATGGTCAAGGTGACAGATAAATTCCCCATCCACTCATCCAGATTTCTCTTGAAGAGGGCCAGTGAGGTGGTCTGACATGTATGTGACATATATTGCATTACATGTTCACTCGCTGGGTTATATACCTGTCCCCCAGCATGTTTTATTGATTGTGATAATGCGGTTGAGGTATCCATGGCATGTGGTGCATACAGATCAGAGTTTCACTAGATATAGCATTAATAACACAGCTAGCCACACATGACATTGTCAGTCAAGCATGGATTGCCTCTAAGTAGCCAAGATGTAGCCAAGATACTTGGAGGTATTGCACTCTGTCCATATAGGACAGTTGTTTGCAGGCTAGGGTCCTATTTATGAGGTACACTTGCAGCCTTCACAGTTGTTGCAGGTGTCCAGTGAGCTACATGGCAAATGGGCATTGTACCTGCTGGTTGGTCTCATGAGGAGAGAGTAGAGGGAGACATTGACCTCTTCCCTACTAGATGACAGACCCTTACTTATGAGATGTGCCACATAGAAGTTATTTATGTCCACAGTAGCAATGTGGTGGCCATAAGAGAGATCACTGTCAGCCTGTGTTCCCAGGCCTCTTATAAGGACTTCTGTGTCTATTGGACTACCAGCAATGTGTTAATTCATGGTAAACACATTGATTCCACAAAGAATTGTGACACATTTCTTTCCATTCAGCCTAAGGCCAGTGTTCTGACAATGGTTGGATGTCTCAGTGAGGCCTTTATGCAGGATGTCAACATGATATGGGGATGTACACATAGCACCCGCCTTGCACTTGTCTGCAAACATTTTCAGCCAGAGTCCCTTTGTGTTGTTCTGGATGTCACAGGCATACATGACAAACATGAGGGGACCCATGACAAGACCCTGTGGTACTCCACTCATGACTGGTTGGCAGTCTGACATGGAGTCTGCAACCTTTACACTGTGGGTCCCATGTATGAGCCAGTTTGCAACTCACCAAGTGACATAGGGGTTGATGCCTAGATGGCTGTGTTTGTCTATGATTCCTGAGTGGGGATTGGCATCACAGGATTAGAAGACCTGCCTATCCTGTTTTTGTGTCCGTATTTCACATGGCACATAGCTTATAGGGCTGCAGACTGTCCACAGCTACCACTTCAGTGGTTGACAACAGTGGGCCCTGTACAGTGGAAATTTGGATGTGTACTGGGTGCGGATATTTTGCAAAACACCCCCCAATGGACACACACATGCACACACACACACACACACACACACACACACACACACACACACACACTTGCCAGTATTGAGATTAGATCCCCTGCCTTTCTAGTTATTTGTACTATAGTGTTACATAGTTACTGCACGTGTTACAGATTTAAAATTGGACGCACTTTGGCGTGGTTTTTGCACTTGTTACTTCTCAGCCAAGCTCCTTGTGGTCCTGCAGAGTGGTGCTAGAAGTAGAGAGGCTAAAAGAGTGGCTGCTAACCTGATAAAAGTGTTTTTTTTTTTCCTGCTACTACCTGGGCGACTGTCCAATCTAGCTAAACTGCAAGTATTTCTGCTTCTTGATCTGTTTTAAACTGTTTAAAGTTGTTTTTGCACCTGCACTTTTAAAGTTTTTCCTGTTTGTTGCATTTACCTGTTGAGGCTACACACTCAAGTGCGCTAGCCTGTGTTACAAATTTATTGCATTTTCCTGCTGTTTGTTGCAAAAAAGAAAAAATACAAAAAAATTATCCTTGGTTCCCGTCTTTCCTGAACTAGAGTAGTCCAAATACAGGCTTTGCTGTATTCTGGACTTTTGGAAAGTTCCTGTGTTGCCCATTTCCTTTCTTGGATAAAGGGAGGCTTCTTTGTTCACCAGTGGCAGTGGGGAGCTTAGAGCAGCCTATGTATCCCTGGAGGAGTGTTCCCAGCACAAGAATCTAGTAGTCTATTGGCCATTTTGGGCCAATTTCTAGCTCTTTCAAGTCCCCCTGTATAAAACCCGCTTTGGTGCGGCTTTGCACGATTTTGCGCATAGCGCAGCATTGGGCAGCTCCGCTTAATTGGGTTTAAACCATTCTCAGCTCCACAAAGTCTGCTCTTCACTTTTTCCCTTAGAACTGATCTAGTTCTCATAATAAACCCCCTATTCCTGCACTAAAGCCTGGCAGTTGCTCACTAAAGCAATTATATAAGTCAGCACTAAAAATTTAAAAGCACTACACCCTCACAAACTCCCCTTGAGTACTTTGTTCCCCATTGGCCCTTTTTTTCAATTATGAAGGAATTCCCAATACTATTCTTGCATGTCCAAAGGTAAGTTGTTGATCTCCTCTCTGGTCCAGCTGGTGAATCTGGGAATCTTGAGGCAATGTTACAACTGCCTCATGTACACAGACAACCCTCTCCTCCTCCCAACAAATTCCAACACATGTGAGAGATGCAACCATATAGCCAAACTGGAGGCTAAGCTCTCTCAACTCAGTACTGGCGTAACCAGTAAGAAGGAGAAGGAAACCACACTCACTACAATTCCAGTCTCACATAGACCTACCATGACAGCAACCCAAACACATAAACACACAAAAAAATACTCGAAGGCTCTAAATAAAAATTGGCCTAAGCAGCAGAGACCTCCAAAGCAGACACCCAAGCAACCACTACCCCAAAACAAAACACGTGCAACACATTCCTCAAAAAGCAAGTGTGCCGAACAGTCACAGCCCTTAAGGCTAAACAACACACCTGATACACTTGTAATAGGTGACTCTATCGTCAGACACACTGACGTCCCGCTCACCAGGCTGAAGAAGGAGAAGGTCACGATGAGCTGCCTTTCGGGTGCTAGGATCTGCCACATAACACAAGCACTCAGGTCACTCCAAGGCAAGTACAAATATGACTCAGTCATTGTCCATGCTGGTGTGAATGACCTGAGACGTACCTCCCTGGACTACATGAAAAGAGACATAGAGGAGCTCTCTGAGCATGTAGCCCAGGTCGGTATGACCCTGACCTTGAGTAGCATCTTACCCTCACCAAGAATGATGCCACAATATGAAGACAAGATGATTATTTTCAACAATTGGCTTAAGTATTGGTGTCATTCAAAGGGGGATCCAATGCCTGTCTGCCTGGGATAACATGCCCGACAAGCCACGACGCTTCACTAGGGACGGCTTGCACCTGTCACCCCTGGGCTTTCGGATATTGGCAAAGGCTCTTGCCACCCCCATAGTGCCTTTTTTAGGCAAGGCTCAAAAGACAAACCCACCTCCATAGGTATCACAAGGGATAAGAAACTAAGAGTAATGCTACTCAACGCCAGAAGTCTAAACCTCAAGATGCACACACTCGAAACTCTCCTTAGCATGGAGAACATCGATATCTGTGCAGTAACAGAAACCAGGTTCAAGGCTCCTGAGAGCACCCCAGCACTACCAGGTTATACCTCATACCATGATTTTCGGCCCCAAAACTTGGACCGAACCACAAAAGGAGGGGGAGTATCAATATTCGTTAAAGATACCCACACCTCCAGGTTGGTGGCACAGCACGAAGCATCAGAGACTATCCATGTGCAGTGAAAAGGGGGTAAATCTGCCTTCCAGTTTATAGCCTGCTACAGACCACCCTCCCAGACCCAGGAACCCCACTCGTCCTTCCTGAGAACACTGAAAAATATGAAGGTCTCTCCAAACACCATTATATTGGGTGACTTCAACTACCCAAACATAGACTGGGAGCATTACTCTAGCGCCAACACCCTAGCCCAAAGGTTACTAGAATTTATAAACTCAAATGCTATGGAACAACTTGTTACCACTCCCACAAGAGGGGAAAACATACTGGACCTGATCATCACCAACATGGGGGCTCTATGCTCCAGACCAGAAGTGTATCCGTCACTGGAAAGATCAGACCATAAACTAATCTCACTGGATATTGACATCCCGACCCCACCCCCCCTGCCCACAAAACCACAGTGAAAAATTTCTCTAAAGCAAATTTCACACTCCTCAAAACCGAGGTGGAATCCTTCAAAGCTCCCGGACCTGTGAAAAATATGGCCCAGACCGCAGAATCCTTTATAAACGCATTCTATGAACACCTTCAGGAATGCATGGATCATGCAATCCCAAATAAAACCAAGACCCAATCCTCCAAAGGCAGGCGTCCTGTCTGGTGGACCCCAGCCATAAACAAACTATACAATAGAAGGAGGAAGCTACTACATGATAAAGCAAAATCCCAAAAAGGGAAGGCCTCTCTGATCAGTATTAACAAAAAACTACGGGCACTCATAAAATCGTCTAAGGCCAGCTTCAAGAGAAAAATTGTACAGGACACTAAGGATAATCACAAGGCTTTCTTTAGTTATGTATTAACCTGGGTGGGAATTCCCAGATATGCTCAGAATTAGTCTAAAATGACAAAAAAATACACCGAACCCACAGACATTGCCAACATCCTAGCTGACAGGTTCAGTGCAAACTTCTCCCCCCTCTCCCCACCAAAAGGGCAAATATCTATCCTAGCAGAGTGCTGCCCCCTGACATCTCAGATGCTCAGGTAAGAACCACCCTCTCCAAAGCAAAAAACACAGCATCAATGGGACCAGATGATGTCCCGGGCTGCGTCCTACATGAACTCTAAGAAGAGCTAAACCCAAACATAAAACTACTGTTCAATCTCAGCCTTACTACAGGATATGTACCCAAAGAGTGGCGTACAGCAACAGTGGTCCCTTTCCACAAAGGTGGTGCCTCAATGGATCCTGGAAACTATCACCCCATGAGCCTGTCTAGCTTGGTCTGCAAAGCTATGGAAAGGATCATCATGGACCTCATAAATAAAGATATTGGGGACCTACAGACACTGGATGCTACCCAGTTTGGCTTTGTTAAGGGCAGATCCTGCCTCTTAAACCTGGTCGATTTCTTTGAAACAGTCAGCGAGGCCATTGACGAGGGAAAGGTGGTCCACACAACCTACCTGGACCTCGCAAAAGCCTTCGCTACAATACCCCACTCGGGCATTATAGATAAACTCACCAGCTTAAATATAAACCCCTATGTCACTAGATGGGTTGCAAACTGGCTCAAGGACAGAACCCACATGGTTAGAATTGCTGCAGCCATGTCAGACTCCAAACCAGTTACAAGTGGCGTCCCACAAGGCTCAGTCCTCGGACCTCTCTTGTTCGGTATATATTTCTCGGAGGTACAGGCCAACACGGAAGGACTGTGGTTGACCAAGTTCGCAGATGACTGCAAACTAGGCGCCATAATCGACTCTCCAGCCGACACAAGCATCCTACAAAAGAGCCTCATGGAAACAGACAACTGGTGCCAGAGCCATGGCCTCAAGCTAAACGCCAAAAAGTGTATAGTCATCCCCTTTGGCAAAAACAAAGTGCCCACAAATTACCACATAGGTGGTAATCCATTAAGTACAGAAGAAGTAATTAGGGACCTGGGGACCCAAGTTGATAGCAATCTCTCATTTGAAAACCACATGGCCAAAGTGGTTAGAAAAACATTTTATATAGCCCACCTAATCATGAAGGGATTCACATCTAGATCAGGGGAGGTCATCGTGCCTCTTTACTCATCCCTCATCAGGCCCATAATTGAGTACAATGCCCCTTTTGGGATGTACCTTACCAGACACCTGCAGCAACTGGAAAGACCCCAAAAGTACCTCACCAAGAGGATCAAAGGGCTCAAACAGATGTCATATGCTGCCCGGTTAAAGAAACTCCAACTCTACTCAGTGACATACCGCCTGCTCAGAGGCAATCTGTGCCTGACGTATAAAGCCATGTCCAACCGGGAATTAATGGACATGCTGCACCTCAGAAAATCCAAATCCCATGGAGCTACGCGCTCGAGAGACTTGAACCTCAGCACTGAAATAAATAGGACATGCTGGAGGGACAGATTCATAACCCAGAGGCTCCCTTCACTCTGGAATAAAATCCCAGTTCAGGTTAGGCAGAGTCCCTCATTGACTCTCTTCAAGAGGAATCTTAATGAGTGGATGGGAGATCGTAGGTTTACCCCGGGTATCACTTCTGTGTCACTGTTAGACAGAGGCACAGTATACTAACCTCGAAAAAGGGCATAGCAAAATTCATTTAAAATTGGTGGCGAAAGCTAAACACACTCTGGCTAGGCTTATAAATGCCCTAGGGCAGATAGCCTAGTATGAACCTATGAACCTATGAACAAATGTGCTGATAACTGCACAGCTGAGGTAAAGTATTACAGGTGGCAGAAAGACTGCCTTCAGTTTTTTCCCTTACATCTTGCTAGGTATTTCTGTCTTGCATTTCAGATAGCATAATAGCTTTGCACTTCCACAGATTATTGTATCAATAAGTGTAGCATACATGGGAGCCATCAGCAGTACTTGTTTGTCACAGAATTAGCCCCAGTACGTAGTAATTATGACAACCCCTCCTGGCATGATTGAAGTGCAGTTTTCTGTGCTTTTGCCCATTAACCTGTTGCACTTGTACATTCTGAGGCACTGTTATAACTGTCTCATGTACACAGACAACCCTCTCCTCTAAACTCAAAACAGTCAGACCTGTGAGAGTTACAATTATATCACCAAATGTGGAAATATGCACTCTCCAGTGAAGAATGCACTAGCTGGTCAAGAGGATAAGGTCAGCACCTTCACCACACCATGTGGAACATATAGCTCGACAACCCTGACATACACTGAAAAACCATATGATAGTAAGGCACTGCATACAGTCTACCCTGATCTTGCCAATGCATTTGATACCATTCCTCAATCAGGAATTATTGCTAAACCCACCAGAGTAGGCATCAACCCCTATATCAGTGGATGGGTTACAAATTGGTTCACAGAACACACAGTGTGACACTGGCAAAATCCAAGTCAGACTGGCAAGCAGTCACATGTGGAGTCCTACAGGGATCATTACTGGATAGTGTCCTGTCCAGCATCTACTTCTCAGGACTCCAGCTCAACACAGAGAAACTCTGGCTGACCAAGTTCACAGAGGACTGCAAACAGGGAGCTCTCATTAATTCCACATGTGATGCAGACATCCTAAAGAAAGGCCTCACTGAGACCAATGCAAGGTGTGGAAACCATGGCCAGTAGCTTAACACCACAAAATGCATCATCGTCCCCTTTGGTAAAACACTCAGTTCCCAGTAAGTACCACATCGATGGGAGCCCTATAAACACTGTAGGCATTATAATAGATCTGGGGATACAGGTTTACAGCAACTTATCCTTCAACCACTACATTGCCACTGTGGTCAGGAAGTCCTTCAAAGCAGCACATTGCATTACCAAGGGTTTTGCATCCAGGAAGACAGAGGTAATGATCTCTGTCTACTGTTCCCTCATTAGACCACTCATCAGGTACTCTGGTTCATTTGCCATGTACCTCATTAGACACTTGCAACAGCTGGAGAGGCCACAGAAGCACCTCACAAAGAGGTTCCTAGGCATTACACACACATCCTACACAGACGGACTCAGAAGACTCCAGTGATTCTCTGGGTCATATCACCTTGTTAGAGGCTATCTGTACTTGACTTACAAAGCCATGTCTGACCCAGCTGTTTTAGACAGGCTACATATAAAGACATCCCAATCCCTCCACACCACACACTGCAGATACTTCTACCTCATTACCACAATTGCCACAACATGCTGGTGGGACAGGTCCCTCAATGAGAGACTGCACATGCCCTGGAATACACTTCCCATGCATGTCATGCAGAACAGCTAGCTAACCCTGTTTCAGAAAAATCTTGATGAGTGGATGGGTAATAGACAGTTCACCCCCCAGGATCACTGCAGTGGCTCTACTTGATACAGGCACTGGGAAGTAGCAGGGCCCTTCTTTGGGCTAGGCTTGTAAAGGCTCCTGGGCCATTACCCTACTACAGACTTATGAACCTACTAGGGGAATTACATCAGCAGGACTGATAAAGTAGGGCAGTCGGTGTTAAAGTTATCAAATTGCTTTGTGCTACAAATAGACACACACACTTGCCAGATGTGAGAGTAGAACCTCTGCATAACTAGTTATTTGTAACATAGTGTTATGCAGTTATTGCATGCACCACAGAGTTTATGGGGGCAAGCCTGACAACAGGGACTTCTAAGGTGAGTGATATCTGCAGGACTGCTAAAGTAGGGAAAGGGGAAGTGTACTGGGTTTGAATGGATCCAAAAGCTTTAACTTGTAAACACACACACACACACACACACACACACACACACACACACACACACACACACACACACACACACACACACACACACACACACACACACACACACACAGTTTGACATTTGCAAGAACTGAGATTAGAACTCCTACCTAGCTAGTTATTGGTACTATAGTGTCATGCAGTTATCACATGCACCACAGAGCTTATGGGGCTGATACTTGATGAAGGGGACTTCTAAGGTGAATGATATCTGCAGGACTGCTAAAGTGGGAAAGGGAAGTATACTGGGTTTAAATGGATCCAAAAGCTTTAACTTCTAAACACAGATGCGCACACACAGTTTGACATTTTCAAGGACTAAGATGAAAACTCCTACCAAACTAGTTATTTGTACCCTTGTGTTATACAGTTATCACATGTACCACAGAGCTTATGGGGTTGAGGCCTGATGAACGGGACTTCTAAGGTGACTGATATCTGCAGGACTGCTAACATAGGGAAAGGGGAAGTGCACTGGGCTTTAATGGACCCAGAAGCTTTAACTTGTAAACACAAATATGCACTTACTTTGACATTTGCCATGATTGAGATTAGAGCTTCTACATAACTAGTTATTTGCACTATAGTGTTACACAGTTATCACATGCACCACATATGTTATAGGGCTGAAGTCTGATGAAAGGTACTTCTATGGTGACAGACATCTTCAGGACTGCTAATGTAGGGCAATGGGAAGTGCACTGGGTGGGGAAGGTCTGTTTATTCCTAGATCCTACTGACATTTCTCTAAGTGTATGAGCATTCCCAGTGTGACCTTCTATAGTACATGTGGGACTCCATTCCTGGAATTGCTGTACTCCAGTCCAGTTTGTTTTGTGCTACAGACATACCTCTCAACTTGTTGGTGCAGAATATCTGGAGACAGCCTGTAAAAATGGGGAGACAATGGGCCATACAGTGATTGTGACTGTTTCTCTCAGTAATGTATAGATTGCTAGAGTTACCGGGTTTGTTTTAGCAGACATCTGACATATATGCCGTTTGACATTGTCATGTATTGTTTCAGTACCTCATGACATACCTTCTCAGAGCATCACAGTAATCTACTAGGGGAATACAGCGTGGATGATGCACACAACAAAATTATGGGCCAAATGTTATGCATTCTTGCACAATCCAACCAGTTGAGAGGTGTGCTTACAAGGAATTGACTGCTGGAGCTGTGGAAACAGTCCAGAACCTTGGTGATATATTACAATAGTTGAATCTCTGTGCATCTCTGTTCTGGCCTGGTCTAATTTCCAGTCCACAGTTGGGTAATATAAGTCAGACAGGATCAGGATGGCAAGCAGACTCCAGATAGATTTGTAGGGGATAAGATATGGGAGGTTTTCTAGGTCACATATGTTTGCCTATAGCTACCAGTGCTTTGCACAGATGTTTGCTCAAAGGATGACTGCACTTGGAGGGTCTTGGGTGTGTAAGACTGTTTGACCAGCCTGCAGGTGTGTGTTTGTCTGACATATATGTATGGCCCAGCTCATTTTGATTGGCTGGCCACATTTTGAGGTCAGAATGTTGCATAGGACGAGTGATCAGGGAAAAGTGTGTTACTCCCCATGGCTGTGGGCCAGGTTTCTATGGGTGCAGACATGTTACCATATTCCAGGGTTAGGACTGCCTGCAATGAGTGCATTTCCATGTTTAGAGTCCTAGCCCAACCTGTCGACTGTACAGAGTATCACTAAATGTCCACATTCATGGCTTATATATCTTGTTGGTTAAGCAAACATGTGTGGTTTTCAAAGAAAAGTGTTTTGCATTTCACTCAGGGTTGAAGTCAGATATTACTGACATTTGACATTGCAGTTTCTGACTTTGTACCCATCAGACATTCCATGCTACTACAATCATTCCTTCAATGGTATTACATTATTAGAGCAGTATTTCAAAGGTGTCCTTCTCTTTCGACCTTTTTCACCCCATTATCATGGCTTTGGCCAGATTTCTGGCTCTCTGACACTGACAGGTTTTCTCCTAGCAATTAGCAGCATGGCCTTTCTTTGCCTTTTTTAGACTGTGTTATGTTGCTGTTATGAACCCCATGACACTCCCTAACATGACATTGTGTGTGAGGCATGGACACTTCCCATAGGCCTGTAGGCCAAATGTGACAGATGCAGGCCATTTCTAGCAAGGTAGTCCATTCTGATATGTTCCCAGAATGCCAGCAGTGGACAACCCTGGGATGGCACCAGTAAGATGACTGTGAGTGTTACTGATAATTTCTTTCTGTTTGTGTTTAGCCATCTAGTTGATGCCTGGATGCTACTTAAGACTAGGGACATGTTACTGCATTTCTGTGGGACTATGTGGGGGTGACACATCGGTACACAATACACATTTGAAGAGACCATGCTGATATTTGCTTAACATTTTGGTCCCATTTAGCATAGTGGTGTGCCCTATCTTTCAGACTACAGGCTTAACAGTATCAACCACAGGTCAGATTGTTCTGGCATAGACATTTGTAGTTTCAGACTTCTTACCTTTCAAAGCCATACTGCCACTGCCAGACCTGCTGGGATATCATGGTGTAAAAGTCTGTGGGTGGAGATTTCATGGATGTCGCCATGTGGGGGACTTTGCCAGGTGTTTCTGTATGGTTTTCTACAGGTGACCTGCTGAGTGAGGCTGGGGTTAGGTATGGAACCCCCACTTTGACATCCATGCATGTGACCTATGACCCCCAGTTATTTGGCTCACCATATGTACTGCAGTGGTATTTGTCAACTAGGGTGGTACTTCATGGTGTGGGTAGGCCAGTACTGGGAATACACTTCCTGCTGTCCCACAGAGCTGTCAGGTGTCTGCTGCTATCCCAGTAAGTCACACCATTCCTTTGCATGCTTGAATCTATTCCATAGATATGCTATCAGAACATTGCACTCCATTCATTAATTTTGTTAAGGAGACTGACTTACTTTGTGCCTGAGGCTGTTGTGAGGATGGTGTTTGAGGGCTGACTATGTCGAATGCACATAGTACACTGCCTATACATGGTAGGATATAGGTGGTGTGTTGTTTGGCATACATTTTGCTGTGTATGTGAGTCAGAGAGAGAGATCAGTCCCTTGGGTCCTACAGTGTCAGTGTATGTGCTATGTGTTGCCTCTTTGCCAAGGACAGAGCATACTGGGCATGCCTCCATCTGCCTGCAGGGGCAGGCTCAGGATGCTCCTACTCCGAGTCCATCTGTGCCACTGGTGACCTTGGCAATGGAGGGGGGCTGTGTGGCCTTTCCCCATTTTGTTCCTGCTGCAGCTGTTTCCACAGGATCATATTGTGCAGCATGGCACATACTATGAACATGTGTGTACATGTGGCTGGAGAGTACTGTAAGGATCCACCAGATATGTCAAGGCAGTGGAACTGTGACTTGAGCATCCCAAACACATGCTCTATAATGATCCTGGTTTGTGCATGTGCCTCATTATGGTGTTCATGTGTGGGCATTTCTGATGGGTGTCATCATCCACAGCTCCAGTGCATAGCCAGCATCCCCCACCAGATGGCCATATTGGATGTCCCCACTGGCAAATGCCCAGTATAGCTGTGACAAATGCAAGATTTGGGAGTTGTGATAGCTTCCAGGGCTGCCAGCACACAGACTGATGATGATGCCCTGGGCATCGCACTCAGTCTGGAAGTTGATGGAGTGAAACCCCTTGTGGTTTAAGTAGACCCTACCCTGGTCACCTGGTGGTGCTTTGATGTGGATGTGCATGCAGTTTATGGCACCCAGTACCTCCGGGTATTGTGCGACATGGTGGAAGAGATGCATATTGCTAGTCCTCTCCTCATGGGTGTTGGCGAAGTAAATATGCTCAGTGACATGCAGTCGCATGGCATCCAGGAAATGGTGGAGTATCCTGTTTGATTATGCCTGTGAGACCCCCATAGTATCCCCAGTTTGTCTTTGGAAAGTACCTGTAGCTAGTATTCCTAAGGCTACACATACCTTGGTATCCACTAGGATGGGTTCCTCTCTTTTGGTTCTGGCTCTGAGGCGAGGCTGGCACAGCTCAGCAAGTTGCTGAAGTATGTCCCTGTCCACCCTGTAGCGCTCAACTATCTCCAGATCAAGTATCCCCCTGGTAGATTATCCTGGATCTGAACACTCTTCTCCTCCTTGGTCTGAGTTGGTTGCCAGCATTATCCTCCTCACCACCCTCAGTCTCTAGCGCATACTGATAGATCAAAGCAATAGCAGCCACTGACATGTTTTGTTAGTTTTGTCAGTTTAAAATTCCCTCGAATGTGTACACCAGTGGTGTAGAGTTTGTGGGAAAAACCAGACTGAAAGGTGTTTGCATAGTTTATAGTAATGTGCTGGGCTGCTGCCTGTGTAATTGGCTGATTCTGATACATTCCACATGCCAGCTATGCTTTTTCTCCTTGATTGCCTTCCTTCTGCAGTTTCCCCTTCCCATTTCCTACCTGTTTAATCCCTGATGCACACTGTGCATTCTCACTGCTCAAATGTAAACAGTCCTGCTATCCCCTGTTTTTCTTGTGTTTGTGTTTTAGGCCTGGTGCATGTCTCGCACACCTGTAGCTAAAGTAAACACTTTGAAGCAGAGCTGGTCCTCCCTGGACGTGAACATGCTCTGCATTTTATGGAATAGGAAAATACAGCCTCATACACACCCCCTTCCTTAGCTGTGCTTAGCTAAGGGCAAACACGGGCCACTGAGCTCCAATGTGCTTACAGCAAGCATGACACACCCCCTTTTCATGTTACCTGCTCCTCCCATCTACACTGTAATGTTAAAGAACCTACACGGTTCGGTGCAGTCTGACATTTAGAAGAAATATGTGATTCAGTATAAATCCCCTCATTTGCATACACCACTGTCTTACTCCTGAGTTATTACACTTACACTGAGCCTTTCCCCTTAGCAACCATTATTTATTCCATGGTATTGTTTTCATTCTGCATGTCATTAACTATAATGGCAAAATGCAGATTTCTGTAAAAATAGCCCCCCCCCCTTTTTTTTTTTTTCGGCACAATCCCGTTTGCTGAGATCTGACATTAAAAAAAAAAAACTTTTATTTTAGAAAATTTAAACTATTTTTCTTGCCAATGGCCATATATTTGGCCATTGGCATGCCTAATGAATGGAATGGATGCTTTATTTGAGGCTGTCATGCCTCTGTTTTCTTATTTGCAGAAATCTATTCAGCTAGTAACTGAATACATTTCTGCAGGTTACACTATTCCTGCACAGACACCTGCCTGCTTGCTGAATCGCTAATTCACCTCATTTGCATGGTTTTCACCAGCAAATGAGGTAATTAGCATAAGGCGGTGGTGTCCGTGCAGGAGTAGTATAGGAGCACTTGTTCACATCCTGGGAGCCCTTTGCTGAATTGTTCGGCAGACATATTGTGTGCAGCAGCTCCTGCACTATTCCTGCAAATTGTGCAGGGCTTAATGAATCCTGGGGATAATCTTTTAGTTCTTAGATATACACAAAGCATACCACTGTGACCTTAGGATACATAATGTGAAACAAAAAATGCAGTTTCTTTTTACATTAAACTATTCTTTTTGACAGTGTACTGACTGACTCGGTCATAAGGTGGAGGCTCTTGTATCCATATCTTCTTTCACCGCTTATCATAATCATTCTTATTTGTGTTCTTCTACTGTTCCTACCTATGATGTGCATTGTACTGGCTGCTGCTTTTCAGCATAACCCCTGCCTCTCATTGTCATCAGTAAAAACTGGCACTGCTGTGTTAGTGGTCTACTGTTGAGTTTAGTTCATCACATTTTATAAGCATATACTTTTGTCATGTCATTTTAATACAGCAACATAGAGTGAATATAGTCAACCAGTCACTAAAATAATGCAAATGGAAAACTCAATTTAGTGAAAATGTATTGTAATTGGATTTGTATTTATGTACCAAGTCCTAGCTAATTAAAGATACAAAGCTACCGTTTTATGTTCTGCCATATTGTGAATAATTACTAAATATTTTGGAGTATTTAATATTATTTTACTTAATATTTATTTTATTTATTGACATTTGCTGACCCGGAAAGTTCACTCGGTCAATAACCCATTGTCATTAGAGGCCCAGGAAGAAAAGCGCTACAATTAATACAGAGAAAAATAAAGATTTAACAATATTGATCAATGTAGATTACAATACTTACAAGACTTATACAATGTAGACAAAACATTGGTAATCAAGTAGATAATATAATTACAGATAAGTAAATACAGGCCAGTACAAGAGTTCATTATTAAATGTTGCCATTGTATAAAACATGGCAGTTCTTGTAGAACAAGTATTGGTACTTTAGCTGAATTACCGATATGGTAGTAGTCCTTTGAACTGAGGATACAGGATACTATTAATTAGAGAATGTTTTATGGTGTGGGTTAGTATTAATCTAATTTTATTCTAATGCTTTACAAAGTATCTACATTTTTTTTAAATTAGAATAAAGTGCTGCTTTTACTGATTGTTGATTTACTAGTTTTGTTGCATTTTGTTTAGTATTTACTAAACTGTTCCCTTCTTTTGAATATAATAAATAGATGCAGTGCACTTACGTTGAACTTTCCACAAGACTTCTAGTACAGCTGTCTTATATACAACAGTATTGCTCATCCCCTCACAAGCACTCTTAGATGTCAGTACACCTTGATACCTGTACTGACCTAATGCAAACCAACAAGCATCACTGCTTGCAACCTCCAAGCTGTAAGTACAGCATTGTCCTTTAGCTCTAATAATTTATTTATTCAGTGTAAGTTAAAAGAGATGTCCTCATTTACTAATTAACAAATAAGACATCATAAACAACCAGATGGGAATCCAGGCATCTTACTTGTATGCTTGAATGTGTGTTTTGCTAAAAATATTTCAAGCTTGTAGAAACTAAAGCACTGCTGTGGATTTCCTGTTGGGTGAGGAAAGTAAACCTATATTTTTTGTGTGTGTAATAGTGCTGCTTTCTGTTTTACCTTCTCCATTTTCTTTTCTGCTTTAAAATTTCTGCTTAGCCTGGTATTTTTACTCTATGTGTGAGACAGACACTTAAATTATTTAGGCTGCACATTTTATATGTGTTTTAATTGGTTAACTGTCTCTTGAGTGATACTTAAATATACTTTGAATTTCTGTCCCTTTGACTTTTACTGGAAAGGTTTTAAGCTTTCAGGTGATTCCTTACTTGTGTTTCCCACCCAACATCCCCTTTGTTGATCTGCTTTTTAAACATGCCCCCGATTTAATAAAATCCATGAAGTCATAGTGTAAAGTCTACATGGAAGGTACCATGGCTGTGTACATGGTATCCCCTCAGTAGCGCACTATGCATATTAATGAAGGACTGTTACTGAGGGAGAGTGGGGTAACATGGTTATTTAATCAGTGTAGGGAGTGTGCTACTATGTCCGGAGATGAGCAACACATCCCCTGCCCTGTCAAAGTGCTGAATATCAATGTAAGTATACATACTTTTTTTGGTCATGTTTGCATGACATGAGACAGAGTGCAGCAACTGACATGTGCCAGACATCTAAAAATAGAAAACAAAGACATTTAAAAGGGCATATTTAAGCATAGCTGAGCAGGTTTGCATATTGGGTCGCGGTTCTCAGCGGTGCTTAAACATAGTTGAAAGGTATATGTAAAAGTAGAGCAAACTTCTGCACATCCACATAGCCAAATGGATACAGTGACAACCTTATGTGCAGTAGATACAGGGTTTGTATACACAGACAGATTATAAAGCATGCATTTTTCAAATACAAATTATGACAAGTATTTTTAAATCCTGCTTTGCAGCACTCAGCTAAGCTCTGCTAAGCACAGCTAAGCCTTGACAAGCACTGCTTAACAAGGAATGTTTTAGCACTTCTTAGCTGGTTTATGCATTGCTAAGTGGTGCAAAGCACTGCTAAGCATTTGCCAGTCCAAGCATTGCTGAGCATTGGCAGTTTAAGCAGTGTTCAGATCAGCTAAGCTGGTTTTCTGGCTGCCAAGTGATACTCCGCATTAAAAAAAATGACCCAGTGGTGTGTAAAGGTGGAGAAACAGGCTTATTTAAGTGCAACAGGTGGGAATACAGCATAACCTGTTGGAGCTTGAACCGTGCAGGAACTATGGCAGGTGTTGTAGAGGGTGCGTGCTTCTGGGTACAGCAATGGAGCATTCTGGAGCCCAGGGTCATGGTTGGACTCCTTGTGAAATACCATGATGTCTGGCTGCTGCAGGACCAGTACTATGGAATGGAATACAAGACGGAGCCCTGGGACTGGCTGGCACACAACTTCACCAGTGCAAATGGAATCCCCTGCACATGTGAGCAGGTCCATCACCATTATGATGATCTGAAGCAGTGGAATGGGGGAGTTATGGAAACCTGGGTCCAGGATGCTTGGGATGGGAATGCCTCACAAGTTTGTAAGTACTGTTAGCATTGTTTTATTCAATACCTAATCTGAATATGTGATAGACAGGTATGCATAATGGTGTGTTTCTCTTCCTACAGTTGCAGAGGAGAGGGTTCGCAACCTAGAGGCCTATGCAGGGTGCCTGGCCAGGTTGTGCCATGAGTGTGGTGAGTTCAAATTAATTTGCAATCTATAGTCAAATACAAATGATGGAGTAATTCAGGCACTGCATGTAGGTACATACTGTACAGATTTGTGTAATGCAATGAATGTGAATGTAGGGCTGTACTAGCAATAGCTGTCTACTGCAAAGTATAGTGCAATAAAGATTAAAGCATTAAACCTGATAATGTTAATGAAATAAAGCTTCTATTGCAATAATTGTGGAATTACAGCTGTATTGCAACACCTGCATTATCCCAAATATTGTTTAATAAAGACTCGAAAATATGACAATAACTGCATGACAGTACCCCTAATAATGCTATGTTGTTCAATATATGTGTAAGTAGGGCTTTTGTTCATGAAATCGAGTATGACATCTGGTCTGAAATAAAGGCACAAAAAATACCACTTACTGACTCAAGGTTAGCTAAGAAAGAGTGTTATGCTAAACTGTAGATTTAGAGCTTTACTACAAGATATATGCATTATGAATTTTTTCTGCATTAACATCTCTAGCAATACCAGGAACACCCAAGGTATATTGTATATATCAAGATTGTCTTGTGTTAACCATAGCATTTCAGCTATATGCATTCCTGCGCTGAGGTATTGTGCTGCAGGCAAGTATGAACCTGAAATAGCTGTGGACTGCTAATATACTATCTGCAACTGTATATGGGTCAGGTAGCCAACCCAGTACACTGATATAGTTTGTACACTTCACAGATATTTCCACCCATTAAGAGTTTATTATGTGCACCTGCATTCTATGTATTAATGTACAGTTTACCTAGTATCTCTGTCATGCATGAATCTCATGTATGTGTGTTCAACTGTCACTGCAGGCTTGTGTAAAACTGTACTACTTCTACCAGGTCATATTTTTTTTTCTCAAAAATGTTTTTTTTTTTATTTTTCAAATACATTTTAATGAATTCCATAGTGTTCATACATAGCATCTTAAATAACTATGTACACTATTTACATTAGCCTGACACTATAACAGATCTTAATATATACAGTTACTTTATAAGTATGTCCAATCCATTATCAGAGTGTCTGATCAATTATTATATAGTGTTAGTCAACAATAAGACTTTTCCCCAAGGGTTGTTGATAAATGTTTTTGGATAAATTCTTAGTTCTTTCATTTTAATTTCCAATCATGCTGTGGTCTTCAGTAGGCTGTAGAAGTCTTTAAAAAATTGGTATTGTGTTTGTATTCTATCTTCTTGTTATACACTTCCTTGAAATTACAAGTATAGTCCATACTAGATACATGTTTGACCTATTCAAATGAGGACCTTTGTACACATTTAATGATACAATAACTTTAGTTAAATAAAACGATTCATTAAACAAAGCTTGTAGGAAGTTATTAATACCATTCCAGAATGGTTTAATTTTAACACAATCAAAGAAAATGTGGTTCCAATCTGCATTGTGTACTTGCTCACATCTCCAACATATTCCTTTTGTGGAAGAACTAATTTTTCTGATTCTATTTGGGGTTAAGAATGCTCTGTGCAAGCATTTCCAATTAAAAACTTTCCAGTCTTGTGTAAAGGATGTATATTTTATCGATAATAAGATATTTGTTTTAATATCTTCAGTTAACTGTACTGAGTGCCCTTTTGTTATATATTTCCAATATGAGGTTTTGGGTTTGTTTTATAGTTTATCAATGTTGTTGTTTGTCTTTCGGCTTTTTCCCAGTAAGGGGTCGCCACAGCGGAACTCCGGTCCACTAATGATTGGCAGTAGATTTTTTTTTTATAGTTTATCAATATTTTGCAAAATTTTGAAATACTGTTTCCCATGTCAAAGTCATTATGTATGATTTCATATATGTATTTTGTAAATTTAGGTATTTCTTTAAATGAAGAATTGTTAATTATTCTACTTAATTTTTGTGAATATGACAGAATACTCTTTAAAGTTAGCCAGTCCTGTTGTGGAATTTTGCATGTTGTTTTTATTACTTGCATATCTAAAACTTTTGGTTCTTTGATACATTGAAGCCAACAAACAAATAATTTCTGTTCCCAGGAATTAATAGTTTCACTATATATTTTATCTGGAAAGTTCTTTATGACTATAAATTATGTTAAAATATCCAACGAGATTTTTAAATCTATATTTACATTAATAATTTTCCTAAATGAGTCAATGTAATAATTAATCATAAGAGTTGTATTGGGTTTAGTTATGTTATATTGCATGTGCCATGGCAATTTTTTTTTTATTTATTTGAATTTTTTTTTTGTAAATCAAATTTATTTATTGATATTACAGTTAATAATTCCTTCTAATTTCCAGAGTAATTTGGACTTATCCAGTCTGAGATTGTTTTAGATATTGATGCTTTTATATATGTTTCTATATCAGGAAAGATTAATCCTCCCTGTTTACATGGTATGATATGATATATTAAAGCTATTCTGTTTCTTTTGGGAAACCATAAAAATTCTATTAGGCATGAACTTATTTCTTTAAGTATATTCCTTTCTGGTAACAGTTGTATTGCCAAGGTTATATAGGATCTTGGGCAGTAAAACCATTTTATTAACTGCAGTCTATCTTCAAATGTTAATATTATTTTGTTCTATTTTTCTACAGAGATTTTAATTGTATTGATGATACTGTAGTTTTTTTGAGACTAATTCATTATTATCCTAACATAGCTCATTTTCTAGATAATTTAAAGTAGATTCTTGTTTCCCTATGATGTGATTCCCCCTTAGTCTGCAGTTCTTTTTTTATTTAAATATAACAATTTTGATTTTGATTTATTGAAATGGAGTCCTGAAGTCATGTGAACTTTGTCAATTAATATATCTAATTCTTCTAATGTCTCTTTTGTATTAGATAATGCTGATAATATGTCATTATCAAATAGCATTACTTTAGAATTGCATTGTTCATAAACATGCATTCCTTTGATTTTTATATTGTTATGAATTGAATCTGCCAATATTTCAATAGCCAGAACAAATAGAATTAGTGACATGGGACATCCTTGTTTAGTGCCTTTTTTTATATGTATAGATTCAGAGGTAAAAGGACCTAACTTGACATATGCTAAATTATTTGTATATATATATATATATATATATATATATATATATATATATATATATATATATATATATATATATATATATATATATTTATATATATATATATATATATATATATATATATATATATATATATATATATATATTCTTTAGGAGATGAACAAAGGATGCAGGAAATTCAAATAGCATTAGGGTTTTGAATAAATAGTCCCAATGTAGGGAATCAAAGGCTTTCTCTCTATATAAGCCAATCATGAGAGTTTCTTTATTTTCTTTATTAACATAATCTATAAGAGAAATTATCCTTTTAATATTTCATGTGTGTGTCTATAATATATAAATCCAGTTTGATCATTAATTATTGCTTTAGATAGTGGTATTTTTATTCTGTTAGTTAATATTGTCATACATATCTTATAGTCATTATTTAATAATGATATAGGTCTATATGAGGCACAGAGGTTTGGGGATGTGTTTTACTTCATGATTGGTGTGATTAAGGAATATCTCCAAGAGGGTGGTATTCAAGCTTGTGACTGAATTTCTAATAGAGTTTTATGGAAGAGGGATAGTATCTTTGAAGGAAAGAGTTTATATTTTTCCATGATTATGCCATCTATACCTGGAGATTTATTATTTTTACCATCTTTTATTGTATCTGTAATTTCTTTTTAGGCTATGGGTGCCTGAAGTTCTAATTTTAATTTTTCTTTTTTTTTATATTAGAACATTTTTCATCTAGATTTAATTGATCAATATGTGTATTTTCTTTTTGGAAATGTTCCATATAGTGATTTCTATAGGCATCAAGAATGTCACCTATATCTGAGACATTTTTCCTTTCTTTTCATGGAATATACTTTTAATGTTATTAGCTTTTGATCGTATTTTGATTCTTGTTGATAAATTATGTAGATATTTGGGAGAAGTGGCTAAGGTATTAATTTTTGTTTTTTTCTAAAGCTAAACTAATTTTATGTGTTAGAATTTCATTGTATTTATTGTTTAATACTTCTACTTTCTTTTTCATCTCCAAATGATTTTGATTTTTTTGCAGCTTTTACTGACAAAAGTTTGGATTGTAGAGATAATAATTCAGAATCTCATTCTCTGATTTTTTTATACCAAGTTAGGGTTTTAACATATATATAAGATTTTAATGAGTCCCATATCATTATTTTGTTTACCTCTGTGGTGTAATTAATATCTAAGAAGAAGAACTGTAATTCAGATAATAACCAGGGTTTGAACTCTTTGATTTTAGTTATATATGCTGGAATTCTAGAGTAAAAGATTAATGGTTTGTACCCATTTTGAAGTTTCAGTATCAATGACTTGTGGTCTGAAAAGGGGCAGGGAGTGATTGAGAAATTAATGATTTTAGAGTGTAAGTCATGGGCAGTATATATTTTATCTATTCAAGTTTGGGTATCAAATTTGTGATCTTGATGGGAAAACAAAGATTTATCTTCTTTAAATTTGACAGTATCTAAAAGATGAAATTATTCTACCCACTTGTTTAAAGCTTTTGATACAACAGATGTACACAGTGGTCTTTTATTTGTAGTTTCCGAAATATCAACTATACAGTTAAAATCTCTTCCTAATATTAAGTTGCCTTTATAATTATTGCAAATGAAATCCAAGTGTTTTTTAACAGCTCCTGTTCCAATGCCTGGGAACCAGTATAAATTGGCTAGGGTCCATATTCTGTTATTATAGTTAGCTATTATTAATGCCATAAGGCCGTCTTTATCTTCATACTTATAAATGATTTCTGGGTTAATCACATTTGTTTTCCATAAAATTGTTACCACTTTTGTCTTTGTCTTATAAGTGGATTGTGCTAATATCATATATTCCTTAGGATTCCATTTGTAATTGTCATTTGTTTTGAAATGAGTTTCTTGAAGGAAGACAATTTGTGCTTTGTTCAGTTTTAAATATTTAAGTAGATTTGATCTCTTGCTAGGATTGTTTAAGCCATTGGTATTTACAGATAATAAAGTTAAATCCATCTTAGGTTATTTAGACTATGTATTTTTTGTTTTATTGTGACTATTAAACATTTTCTCTGATAACCTTAAAGTATATGGGCTGGATTCACGAAGGCTTGCATGGAGTCTAAGAGTAGTGTAAGACTCCATGCAGCCAACATGTCTGCCAAGCGATCCAGGAACAGCCGGCAAGGGCGTGCAAGAGAGCTCCTAAAATGACTCTTGCACGGACAGGGTTAGTCTATGCAAATTACCTCAATTGCTGCTAAAAGTTATGCAAATGAGGTAAAATTGCAATCCAGGAAACACTAACCTGTCCGAGTAAGAGTAGTGTTATTTGGAGAAATGTACTCGGTTGGCAACTGAGTACTGTTCTGCAAATAGCAAAACAGAGCCATGACAGCTCCAAATAAAGGATGCATCCAGTTGATGAAGCATGCCAATGGCCAAATATATGGCCACTAGTATTTTTGTGTGTTTCAATATAATAAAAAAAATGTTTTTTCCTCGATCTCCAATGTTTAAGCGTAGCGTAGTGCCGCACAAACGTGTGGCGCACTAAAAAAATCAGAAAATCAAGCTTTTAAAAGCCACAAATATGATTTAATTCAAAATATTCATCTGCCATGCAAGTGAATGACAGGCTGAAGACAACATGGGTACTGAGTAGTGGTTGCTAAGGGGGGAAGCTCAGTCTGAAGATGTAACCAAGCATTAGTAGGCAATCCTATGCAAATGAGGATAAGGATAGTGAATCCCAATATTTCCTGCTATGTGAACCATGTCCCTAGAGTGTAAGAGTAGGATAAGGGGAGGAACAGAGTAGAAGATGGGTGACATCATGAGGGCATATGTATCAAAAAGACTGTAAGCTTATTGGAGCAGAGTGGCATGTGTTTGCTGTGAGTTACTCAGGACTAGGAGAGGTGTATCTACAGTTGTCTAAACTGAAACCCAGAAACCGAAGGTGTACACCGTGGTTATCACTAAACTTTCTTGCAAAGCTGCTTACACTGTGTGCGCGTGTGTGCGTGCGTGCACATATAAACCCGTCTAAGCCTGTGTGAATGGGTGTGCCCCCGTGTAAGCCTGTGTTAGGTCGCCTAAGCTGGTAAACACAAATGTGCACCCGCCTAAGCCTGTGTAAGCTTGTGTAAGCCTATTTGCACGCGTGTGCGCTCGTGTGTGCGTGTTTGTGCTAGTTTGTGTGGCGCTGCCCCCGTGGAAACAGAAAGGGAAAAGGAAGGAAAAGTAGTAGTAGGAAGTTAACCAAGGAGAACTAGCAGAGCTGTCAGGTGAAATCAATCAGAATCAGCCAATTACACAGGCAGTACAGTAGCCCATCCCAGCCCAGCCCAGCACTTAGATCTCTGCAAACAACATTCCCCCATGTTTTTCTCAGAAACACTGCAACACTGCAATCAACAAAGAGAAGTGAAAACTTAAAAAGCTTAAACTGAGACATAAAAATGTTAGGGGCTGCCATTGCTGTTATAAGGTGACATGTGCAAGATGCTGAGGGTGGTGCCATTGTGAATGCTGCTGAGTAACCTACAGTGAGGAGACGGAGAAGAGTGTACAGACCCAGGGTAACCTACCAGGGGCTACATGAGCTGGAGATAGTGGAGTGCTATCGAGTGGACAGAGAGCTTCTGCAGCAAATTGTTGAGCTGTACAGGCCACGCCTCACACACAGAACCAGCAGAGGGGAATCCATCCTAGTGGAAACCAAGGTATGTGTTGGCCTAAGAATACTAGCAACAGGTACCTTCCAGAGACCAACTGGTGATATGATGGGGATTTCACAGGCATCAGCATCCAGGGTACTGCACCAGTTCCTGAATGCCATGTCAGCACATGTCGGTGATCATGTATATTTCCCCAATTCCCGTGAGGTATTGGCCAGCAATATGCGTCTCTTCCAGCAAATAGCAGAATACCCTGAGGTAGTGGGTGCAATTGACTGCATGCACATACACATCAAAGCACCAGCCGGTGAGCGGGGTAGGGCCTACATCAACCGCAAGGGCTTCCACTCCATCTACCACCAGGTCATGTGTGATGCTCAGGGCATAATACTGAATGTGTGTGCTGGCTGCCCTGGAAGCTACCACGATTCCCATATCTGGCATCTGACGCAGCTGTACCAGACATTTGCCAGTGGGGACATCCCTGATGGTCACCTAGTGGGGGATGCTGGATACGCACTGGAGCCATGGCTGATGACACCCATCAGAAATGCACACACACCTGAACAAGAACTCCATAATGAGGCAGACGCACAAACATGAAATGTAATCGAGCGTGTGTTTGGGATGCTCAAGTCACGGTTCGGTGCCTGGACACATCTGGTGGAGCCTTGCAGTACTCACCAACTACATGTACCCAAATTGTCATGGCATGTGCCATGCTACACAATATGATCCTGTGAAAACAGCTGCAGCAGGAACAGCATGTGGAAGGGCCAAATAGCCCCGCACCATTGTCAAGGCCTGCACAGGCACAGCATGAGTCAGAGAAGGAACAACCTGAGCCTGCCCCAGTAGGCAGAAGGAGGCATGCCCAGTATGCCTTGGCCCTGGCAAAAAAGCAACACATAGCACATACACTGGCTCAGTAGGAACCCTGGAAATGATACATCTCACTGACTTGCACATAAAATAAAAGGGATGCCTAACTTGACACTACCTGTTTCCAAACATGTATAGGGAGTGTAGTATGTGCATCCAACATAGGTAGCCCTGCAGCACCACCTGAGGCATGATTGCCATGTTTTAAGCAATATAAAGCAGTGCTAAGCAGCTGTTACCAATATATAGTATATGTAAACAAAATTGATTGTGCAATTTTGGCCAAGGTTGGCCAAAGTTGAGCAAAGTCAGTTAAACATGCTCGTAACTGCTTTACTGTTCCTTAAGCAGTGTGGTCTGGCCAGCATGAAAATAAAAAGCAGTGACAGGGCTTATAGACTATATATAGTCACAGTACTGAACCACTAAGCCATGATAGCATTACAGTGGCACAGACACAGCAGGACAATTGTACACTAATGCAAACACAAAGCAATGCTGTATCATGCCCCTAATGAAGCAAATGGGTAACCTCACCCACACGCCTATGCAGACAGAGAACATCAGGCCAGGCGTTGTGATGTGGGATGTGTAGGCTATGAAGTCACAAGCTAATATATGTGACAATGGACGCTAAGATCTGTACTACAGTAGTATGCCCCAAGCCAGTATGATAGGCAACAGTACAAACTGTAATGGTGTCCTTTACATAGCAGTGCAGGCACAGCAAATGTGTATAAGTGTCACTTGAAACCCACATCCTATGTACACCCACAGTAAAAATCCAGTGTGCCCATGGGTAGGAATGTACAAAGAATAGCTGTCCCCCCCTGTATGCAGAAATGTTGAAAAGTCTATGCAAAGTGCCTCATGGAAGCCCTGCAGGCACAGCATGATCCCTGTTGATCTATGACACAAAGGTGAAGCCTGCTGTAAAAATACACCATGATTTACCATACACATATAGTATAAATGTGTATACTGTGCGTGCTCACACACTCCAACAAATTTAGTGGATTTCATTCCGCATCACACTGAAAGGTCATACTGGGTATGCTCACACACATAGGCTAAATACAGATGTGATAACAAGGGATCCATGGACAAATGTGTATAGTCATCTCTACTTCCAGAAACACATTGACAAAGTAATCTGAAAATCCTGCTATGTGTACACACAAACTGCCAAGGTATGTGAACTCAATGCCACTTTGTGAACTCAATTCTATCCTTAGTATCACAGGACAGTTCCTTCCTCACTATCCCCCCCAACACAAATAACTCTAATACTAGCTTTACCCTCAATACAGTTTCCACCACTTCAATCAAAAGCATGCTCTCCAAACTAAAAACCTCATCAACAGCAGCCGACCTACTCCCCAGCTATTTCTTGAAACTTACAGCAGATGCTATTGCTATCCCAGTCTCCACTCTCATAAACAGATCAATTGTTGAAAACTATGTGCCCAAACTCTGGAAAATATCCTATGTTACACCCATACATAAAGGCGGGACCTCCACTGAACTTAATAACTACAGACCCATTGCTTTACTCTCCCCTGGCCAAAATCCTAGAAAAATGCATCCATACCCAGATGCTAAACTATCTCCTAGACTGCAACATCCTGTCACCTACTCAGCATGGTTTCAGACCTGCCCATAGTACCACTACAGCTCTCCTCTGCTTCACAGACACAGTAAACTGTCTCAAAATGAAGGCCTGCAAGTGTCAACTCTTTTTTTGGATATGTCCAAAGCATTTGACACAGTCTCACACCAAATCCTGCTAAACAAACTAAACCAATATCATCTATCTAATTCCACTCTTACCTGGTTCCAGAGCTACTTAACTGACAGGTACCAAGCTGTGAAATGGGAAAATGCTCTCTCTCCTCAGCTGCCCATAACTATAGGAGTCCCACAGGGTTCTATCTTAGGACCACTACTATTCACAGTCTTCACAAATGACCTCCACACCTCCACACAGCATGCATCTATAATTCAGTATGCAGATGACACTACCTTAATCTGTGCTGCACAAAACATTCCCACCCTCCTGCAAACAACTCAACTAGCATTCTCTGACGTTGAAAACTACCTTACCAAAGCCCAACTTATCCTCAATCCAAAGAAAACTCAGCTTATGATTATAACCAGTTCTAACAATAACACTAACAGTCAATTCACTATCTACTCCACAAATGCTACTCCAATTGCTCCAGTGGCACAGGCTAAGCTATTGGGAATAACCATAGACTCCCACCTAAAATTTGATAGTCATCTGAACTTAACTATTAAAAAAGTACATGCCAAACTGGGGTCACTCTACCGTATCAAACCATTTCTTACCAACAACACAAGATCAGCCATTGCTCGCTCCCAACTTCTATCCACCCTACTCTATGCATCTCCCATTCTGACTAATCTCAACAAAACTGAACTAAGCAAAATGTTAGCTTGCTATAACAGAATTGCCCATTTTGCTGCAAATTGCTCATATAGAACTCATCACTGTACTGCTTTGAGACAGCTCCACTGGCTTGAACTGCCCAACCTCCTAACCTACAATCAGCTCTGCCTCTGTCATTCTATCTCTTACCTCCCCAATAAGTGTCCTGCCCTCAAAAAACTAGTACAACATCACTCAGCCAAAAGGCCTCTTAGATCATCAAGCAAACTACTACTAGAAGTCACCAACAGCTACAATAGCTTTGGAGATGCACTATATAGTAGTTTGGTGGCTAAAAAAATGGAACTCTGTCCCTACTAGCATTCAAAACACATCATCCAAAGCCTCCTTTAAAGACCTCATCAGGCAACATCTCAAGCAAAGTTGGCAGTGCCATGATTGCTCCCCAGGCTAGTGAAAGCGGATAACATATGCATACTAAATCTAGAGCAATTTATAATAGTTTTTCAATCTTGCTCACAAACACTGGCTAATCTACAATGTATGTACTGTACCTGTGTACTATGTATGTATTCTACCTACATTCCAAAGTTCAGCTGTACACCATAAATCTATTACTTACCTTTATTTTTAAAATTAATATCTTTTTTGATTGTTCTCTCCACTGTAACTGTTTGTTTGTGCCGCATACCACTGTAAAAACATGTCTCTTGTAATTTGTGTGCATACTGATTATGTCTAAATAACTAAATGTGTCTGTATTTTTTCTTTGTGGAGCTTTTCTCCCCGGGCCTCTGCTGAAAAAGGGACTTTTCGGCTCAGTCAAACACCCCCGGTTAACAAATGTAAAATAAAAAATAAATAAATGTGCATGTAGGTCATAGGAGGTTGCCACTACTCAGCAGTCATCAGACCTGTCAGAGAGTACCACAACACACCTGCGATGAATCTGACTAGGCACGTTCAGCAGCTAGAAAGACCAATGAAGTACCTTAACAAGAGGATTACTGGCCTCAAATAGTTGCCCCATGCAACAGGAATGAATGTAACACAAGATGTACTCTGTTGCATACTGTCTAAGCAGGAGATCTCTGCCCAACAGACAGGTCCAAGTCATGGTTACACTCAGATCTGTTCTGAGTCACAGCTCAATGGCACTAAATGTATAGAGCCTACTGATATTGGCAACATCCTGGCAGAAAGGTTCAGTGTTAACTTTACCCCCCTCTCACCCATGAAAGAGCACGTCTATAATAGAAGACTGCAAAGTTGCTGTTATCACGGCTGCACAGGTAAACAACACTCTCCAAAGCCAGTATCACAGCAGGCATGGGACTAGATAACTTCCCAGGCTGTGTAGTATCTACTTCCCTGAAGTAAACATTAACATGGAAGGTCTGTGGCTACTGAAGTTTCCAGAGGACTGCAAACTAGAAGCCATCATTGTAAACACTAAAGATGTGGACATCATACAAAAGGGCTTCACTGAGACAGATGGCTGTTGTCCAAGCCATGTGTTGTAGCTCAATGCCAAAAGATGCATTATCATCACCTTTGTTAAAATCTCTGTAGCCAAGAACTATAACATAGGTGGTAGTATACCTCACACTGTAAGTGTGACAAGAGACCCTGGGTCACAGGTGGACAGTGGATGCAACTGTGATAAGCACATTCCCACAGTAGTCAGGAAACTCTCTTATGTGGCACACCTCATCACAAAATGTGTCTCATGCAGAATAAAAGAGGACAGTGTCCCCCTCTACTCACCACTCACTAGAACTATAAAAGAGTACAACACCATTGTCGCTATGTACCTCACAAGACAACTACAACAACTGGAAAGCCAGCAGCAATACCTCACAAAGAGCATTAGTGGCCTGAAATACATGCCATACACAAACCATCGCAAAATGCCCCATCCGTACTCCCTTGCATATCACCTACTCAGAGGTGTTCACTGCCTAATATATAAAGCTATATCAAACATAGAGCTGCTGGATATGATCCACGTAAAACACTCACTTACTCTGACCTTTGGACCCAAAACCGTGAGTAAAATACAAAAGGAAGGGGTGTAGCCATTTACCTTATGGATATCCACACTTTCAGGTTACTGGCACAACATGAGGCCTTGGAGACCATGCAAGTGCAACTAACATTGGGCAAAGCTGCCCATCAGATTGTAGCCTGCTACAGATCACGTACCTTGTCTCAGGAACCTCACACAGTATTCCAAAGAACAATGGCAAATATAAAGATCCTATCAAACACCATTATATGAGGAGATTACAGCTACCCAAACATTGAGTGTGTGAATTACTCGTATACAACATCCTTTGCCTAATGTGTCCTACAGTTAAGAAACACCAACACCCTAGAACAGCTGGCAGCACGCCCACTACAGGTGACAACATGCTGGACATGATCATCACCAACATGGGGTACCAGTGTTCCACAATAGAGATAAACCCCTCGCTGGGAATATCACATCCTGAAGAAATCACACTGGACATCCACATCCCACCCCCACACCCAGTCAATGAAACCACTGTTAAGACATCTGCAAAAGCAAACTGCACATTTCCCAAGACCAAAGTTGAACGTTCCGAAGACCTCTTGCTATAGGATAATGGTATGCAATCTGCAGAAACATTTACAAGTGCATCCTATGTGCATCTACAGGGATGCATGGAATGAGACATCACAAATAAAACCAAGATGCACTCCTCCAAAAATAAGACAACAAGCAGGTGTTTGTTGTCCATAAATAAGCTAGACAAGAGAAGGAGTAAACAAACACATGATAGATCCAACTTCACTAAAGGAAAGGCATCACTGATCATTATCATGAAGAAACAATGATCGCTCATAAAATAATCCAAGGACGGTTTCTAATGACAAATAGCCTTTGGTCACTGTACCAGACATGTAGGTGTCAACTTCCAAATATGCTGTAAGCTACTGAAAAAAGGAATGAAATACACCAAACCAACTTTCATTGCCCACATCCAGGGGTACAAGTTCAGTGTAAACCCCCCCCCCATCACCCCCAAAAGGGCCTGTGTCCATCACAGAAGGATGCAGAGACCCAGACGTCATGAACATGCAGGTAAAGACAGCCCTCACCAAAGCTAAGAACATAGCATCAATGTGACTGTATGTTGCCCCAGGCTGCGTCTTACACTAGGCCCATAAGGGACTACACACTCACCTACATTCACTGTCCAGACTCAACCGTATCACAGGCTATGTACCCAAAGAATGGCATACACTAACAGTCATCCAGCTCAAAACAGAACCTGGAAACCATTGCCCAATATGTCTACTCAGCCGGTTCCACAGAGCTATTGAGCCAATTGTCATGGAACCCATACACTGAGACATTGGAGATCTTCAGACACTGGACTCTACACAACTTCACCTTGTTAAAGGTAGAGCATGGCTCCCAAACCTAGTTGAATTATTTAAAACAGTTGAACATAGATGGAAGTGAAAGTAGTCCACACAGCACACCTGGACCTCACTAAGGGCTTACTACACAATTCCCCACTCTGTCATCATGGACGAGTGTACCAGCTTGTACACTAACAGCTATGTCACAGGATGGGTGGCCAAGTGGCTCACAGATCAAACACACATGTTTATAGTTGCAGGTACCATGTCCAACTCTAAGCCAGTCACAAATGGCATCACACAGGTCTTGGTCCTGGGACCCCACCTGTTCAGTAGATACTACTCAGAGGTACAAGGAAGCATGGCAGGTGTATGACTGAACAGGTTTGCAGATGAACGGTAACTGTGGTCTATAATTGACTGTACAGCTGACACAGACATCCTCCATAAGTGTCTTACAGAGACAGATACCTGGTGTCAAAACAGTGCCCTCAAGCTAAATGACAAAGAATGCATAGTCATCCCCTTTGGGTAAAACAGAGTGCACACAAATTACCACATAGGTGGTAATCCAGCATGTATGGAGAAAGTCATTATGGCCTTGGGGACACAGGTAGATAGTAAACTCACCTTTGATGATCACATGCCCAAAGTGTTTAGACATTCCTTCAATGTAGCCCATCTAATGTCACCTAATGTAACCCACTTCGTATAGTCTGATGATGTCACCATCCTACAAATATACTTGTGGAAAGGATAATCCCCAGTAATGTGTATAGCATGTCGTGTTAATGTGAACTTCTCTAGTGTCATGAAGTAGTTAGGTTGGGGTTTGAATCCTGCACTGGGCAACTGTGTGTGTGTGTTCTCCTTGGGAAGGAGCAACCTTTTAGGAGAGTAGTGAAACACCTCAAAAGTGGCAAACTAACCTTTGTCAAGTCTGATGATGTCACCATCCTACAAATATACCTGTGGAAAAGAAAACTCCCAAAAAGGTGTATAGCATGTCGTGTTAATGTATACTCCTCTAATCTCATGCAATAGATAGGGGTTTTAATCCTGCACTGAACAGCTGTGTGTGTTCTCCTTGGGAAGGAGCAACCTTTTAGGAGAGTAGTGAAACACCTCAAAAGTGGTAAACTAACCTTTGTCAAGTCAGATGATGTCACCATCCTACAAATATACCTGTGGAAAAGAGATCTCCCAGTAATGTGTATAGCGCATCATGTTGATGCGTACTCTTCTAGTATCATGAAGTAGCTAGATAGGGGTTTGAATCCTGCACTGGGCAACTGTGTGCGTTCTCCTTGGGAAAGAGAAACCTTTTAAGAGAGTAGTGAAACCACCTCAAAAGTGGTAAACTAACCTTTGTCAAGTCTGATGATGTCACCATCCTACAAATATACCTGTGGAAAAAAGAGCTCCAGCACATCATGTTAATGCATACTTCTCTAATGTCATGAAGTAGTTAGGTGGGGGTTTGAATCCTGCACTGGGAAACTGTGTGTGTTTGTGTGTGTGTTCTCCTTGGGAAGGAACAACCCTTTAGGAGAGTAGTGAAACACCTCAAAAGTGGTAAACTAACCTTTGTCAAGTCTGATGATGTCACCATCCTACAAATATACCTGTGGAAAAGAGAGCTCCCAGTAATGTGTATAGCGCATTGTGTTAATGCATACTCCTCTAGTATCATGAAGTAGCTAGGTAGGGGTTTGAATGATACACTTGTTGAGTGTGTGTGACACTGTTGGTCAATGTGTTGTGGGTTTTGCTTTTACTACTGTGTGACATATCAGCATGCATTGCACATGCGAGCTAGCTGTGTGGCAAATACATATAAGTACATGTTACCTCAATGATTGCATGTGTGGGAATCTTGCTTTCTCCAAGAACACAGCTGTCATCCTTGCCAGACTGTGCTGCTGCTTCCCAGACCTTAGGTCATATCTGTATGCTTGTAACAAGCCCAGCCACTGCAGTGATCCCAGGCCTAGGTCATCTGTGTCACACAAAGTCATTACGGTTCCTATTGGAATGTGTGTGTGAGGGACTATGGCCGAGGTATATGTCAGACCTGTTCAAATCCAGCAAAGTCTGTCAATGATGACTATTCATAACAGGTGTTGAACAACCTTTGTGGATATGCATGCAGACCCCTTATTGCCTATGTGATCCACTGAGGGATCTGAACATACCTTTGGAAATGTGATTAACAAAGGACAGATGACGTAACACTTGGTTGCATGTACACATCGGTACCTGTTCATCATGTTGTCGGCTACTACCTATGTGGTACTGTGGGGATAATATGTTCCATAAAGGTGGATGACTATGCTTAGTTTGGCTTATAGCTTTCCAGCATGGGTTTGACAACAGGCATCTGTCTGTATGATACCCTTGTGCAGGATGTGTGTGTCATCTGGAGAATGCATTATAGGCCACAGTATGCATTACCAGGTGTGGACAGACATATCCCTACTGTGATTGCTTGTACCTAAGAGAGCTATATGCCAAACAGGAGTGGTATCAGTAATGGGCGCAGGTGAATACCAGTGGTTACTGGCATAGTATAGTACCTCAAGGATACAAATGTTGCTGTGTGTCTTACATCTGTGTGTCGGTTGTCAAGACATCATCTAACAATTGGTTATGGTGAGGCTGTGGAAGTGATGTATACTACCAGAATGCAAAACAATGACAGATAGTAACAGTATCACCCACAGCACAGTGTCAAACCATGTCATACACACATGTGTAGTCAGGTTCTGAAATGTGTGTAGTACAATGCATACTGGCCACCAATAGAAACTATGGAGTGTTACCGTGTAATACAGAGCATGTCATCCTGGCCATGTGTCCACTATGCACGTACATGCAGACAGTGCACCTCCGCCATGTTCACAACTGTACACCTGCAAATCTGTGCTACACACATCCCACACATACTGTCCACTCTCTAGCACATGCTGCCAATACTGCACAAATCAGCCAAGTGGCACATGGCCGGACAATACACAATTGGAACCAACACCGGTGTAAACAAAACTACAATGACAATCATAGCATCAATGCATCATGCCTGCTTAGCTACAACTTCAAGCATATCATTACACTGTACTGCTGACAACATGCTAACATTGCTTTACTGCTATAAAGACACCCTGTGCATCAGCACCATGGTAGCCTGTTCCTGCATCGATGTTACAGATGACAGGAGGTGGCACAGGTTTCATCATATGCACAGGGTGTATTGGTTTGCCAGAGGCCTACAGTGAGCCATCCAATCAACATGTATATGTGTGTGTGTGTGTGTGTGTGTGTGTGTGTGTGTGTGTGTGTGTGTGTGTGTGTGTGTGTGTGTGTGTGTGTGTGTGTGTGTGTGGGGCAAGAATACTGGAATGGGCCAATGTTGATGTAATGTGTGTGGGTATGTGTTAGCCCTAGGTGTCTTGAGTATGTGTGTGTGTCTGCATGCACACAGTTCCACCATGTGGCTGCCATATATGGGTATTAGTGGGAGAGCCACAGACTGTATCTGTGAGGCTTCACAGATCACAGTCTCTGGCCACGGATATGGTACCTGTGCCTGGCAGGGGTGCTACTGACACTATCAGGTACTAAGCCAGACTGGGTACTATCCCCAGAGGTAGATGGATGTACACTGGACACAGGTCCCTGCTGGGACTGTCCAGAGCCACGTACACGTGGTCTTCTAGGACATTCTATGGACAGCCCACCCCAACATTGCTGGGGCTGGTACTGGCATTACGGGAATGGCTGTGGCTTGAGGGACGTCCGCGGAGACTGCCACCTGCTGATGTTAGTGGCATATGTCCATGTCGATGACTCAACCATCCTGCACTGTCCTTACACATGGATATGACATTGCGGAGGATATCTAATGTCTCTCCCCAACATCTATCAGTGACCTCTGTGTAATGATGGATGGCACCTGCTAGGTCATGGATACTGTCAATGATGGTGGTGTTATGTGCCCTCTGTGCCCTTAGTCCCTGTCTGGTGTACCGTTCCATATGTGCCTGTGCCTCCATGACAGCCTGGAACATGAGTGACATTGTCAGACCTGTGGCACGTCTGCCAGTGGCATGATGAGCAGCAGTGCTCCTACGAGAACCCCTGGACATCTGCCTATGTGGTACCCTTCTAGACATCTGGGTATAGCTGCTGTGTTGGGATGCATGTGCCATGGATACCACACTGTCCTGGCCAATGCCAACTGTACGCTGTCCCTCAGCTATGGGCATTGCTGATGGATGTATTGGCAGTATGACTGTATGCATGGATGGGGTGGAGAGCTGTGTACTGTCGATTGGTGGCCTAACAACAGACCCTGGCAAGCATGCCTGTGCCTCAACACACCTATCATCAGTATCACTGTTTTGCTCGGTGACATCAGTTTCCCTGCTGCAGTGAACCATCCCCAAGGTCAGCACCTGTGAGAGGGAGACAGGAAACACACTTTACAACCTGTACATGATGTCGGCACACATGCACACATGCACACATGAACGCACACATGCACACATGAACACACAAACACACGAACACATGCACACATGCACACATGCACACATGAACACATGCACGCATGAACATTTGCACACATGCACACACGAACACTTGCACACATGCACACATGCACACATGATCACATGCACACATGAACACTTGCACACATGCACACATGAACACTTGCACACATGCATACTTGCACACATGCACACATGCACGTAAACACAAATACACTCATCACTAAAACACACACACACACAAATACACACACACACCACCACCAATCCAGAACATACTCAATAGCGGGTGAGGGTGGGGTACAGTATCACAAGGCAAACAGTAATATTGCATGTGTCAGCATGCAGGACGAGTGTTTCACAACAGCATGCAGTGCAGGTGTTGACAGCCCTTGCCGTTAACATTATACATGTCTTTGATGCATGTGTGTTGTTGTTCAGTGATTGGCCTCACCATGGAATGCACTGTGTACATGGACACGACAGTGCTGTGCAAGTATTATAAGCTCTGCAATGCTCTGTGCACCATCTCTCACAGGTATACATACCATGGCTGGATGTGTATCTGAGTGTCACATAGATATCCATTTCTGATTAGAGCATCTGTGTCATCAGCAGATAATTGTGGACACAGGATTAGCACATGCATGCTATGTATACACACAGGATGAGTGATGCATGTTAACCTGATGGAATACCATTGCTCAACATGTCCATTGTACAGTGGTTATGGTGAGTGTAGGACATATTGTGGACATGCCAGTGCCAGACATGACATGGCATGCTACAACACAACTGCAACATTAAACATCACACAGACACAGTGTGTGTCATGTGACCCATACACTCAATAGCATTACATGACATATATGTGTCACTTTGTAGAAATGGTGATTGCTATGCATATTGTGTATAGGTGCCTATGTTTGCACACACACAACACTGAGGTGCATAGCAGGTAATGCTATGTGTAGCACTGTGGTCACTGTAACTGGATGGGGTGTACTACCATGAGCCATCATCATGCAGCATCATGTGGTCACACAAGGCTACTAATGTGTGCCATACTGGCACATACCATGCTGTACCGGAAATGCAGTACCATGGCTACATTCACCATTTCACAGCCAGTTGTTACATGGGTTAGTAAGGTGCACAATAGGGGGCATTGCCTACCATGAATGTGTAATGTGTTGAAGTGTGTCACACAGACACATGTGAGGCATCTACCCCTCAGGTATATTATGTGTGCTGTGCGGATGAAGTGTGGGATACTGTGGTGTGACCTTACAGCGGGCGTCTGAATATGCCATGTGTAGCATGTTAACGTGTACTGCGTATGACAGTGTTGTGTATGTTGTGTGCATGTGTATTGACTCTGACTATCCAATGTCCACATCAGTGTTGCCACAATTGTGTGGAATGCTCTGTGTATTGTATGTGTTATAGGCAACTACCCACGTTACTGGGATGTGCATAGTCTCACAGCAAACATGCACAGCATGCATTATGCATATGTGTGTTATGTGTACATGGCCTACACCTCACCTATGACATGCACATTCAATTAGCAGTATTAAAGGTAGAACACACTCACCAGCATGGGTCGGCTGCCTTGCTGTCACACCAGAGGGACATACAAGGATATGAGACACTTTGTCAGTGGCAACAACTGTTGCATTGCAACTGTGTGTTTGTAATCGTACACTAATACAATGGTTGATAGTCACAGGCATACAGATTGTATTCCTAATTATTACCATTGCACAACACTAGGCACCACATCATCTAACTACACAGTACACATCTCACAAAAGCATGCTCTAACAATTGAGGTAACAGTAGTCTACAGCTATGCCATGTTACCTGCACGCTCCATGTCAGCTTGCTGGGTGACTCCGGCCTCCATGATGACACACGTTAGTTGTTGGGGTTGTTGTTGGCTAGGAGCCATCTGGCTCAGGAGCAGCTCCTCCACTCTGGTGGTGGGGGATGGATGGCTACCCCCAAGCTGTGGCAAGCTGCTGTCTGCGGATATCAGACGCATGCTGCCGGATATGTCTAATTAAATCACTGCAGTGATGGCGTACCTGCTCATATGTCCAGTTATGCATGCCTATGTCATTCACCCGACGGACAAGCTCTTGCCGCAGCGCAGTCCGCTCATGCTGGTCCTGGCTGGTTCTAGAGAACAGCAGGGCATACTGCTGCACCAGGCTGGATGTTATGACCTCTTCCTCCGCCGTGCTATAGGCGGGATTACGATGGTGGGACATAGCCCTGGAAGACAATGAAACAAAGCAAGTCATGAGGCACACGTATATTTCTTATGTACAGATATAACTGCCATATATAGCAACCTATTGGCTGTCAGAAGATACACACTTTCAAAACCATATGTCAGTACTCAACCCACAGCTGCCTGACAGTGCCCGGCACACTCTACATATCAAGCCACGTTTTGCACAGCAATGAACTTACAACGGTACGTAATACTATACAACAGTACATGGCACACTGTATGCGACACAATGCACAACCTAGACACAGGAGGTATATATCATGCTAATGCATCATGAAAAGTGTAATCCATTGCAATGATTGTAATGTCCAGTGACAGTATCACTGGTATACCTCACTAGTCGTTCATGGCAGACCCCTGCCTAACATATCTGCACATTCGTGAATATAGGTGGCATACTGCTGTACTACACTATATATGTTGCTAGATACGCACCTATATCCTGTAACACACATATGACCGAGGCCATGGTACAGACATACACACACACACATCAGACATACATATCAGACACATAGGTATGGCAACACAAGTGACCTTTACCTGTGTACCTTACAGTACTGTGTGTCAATAGTTACGAGACCGTATGTCTGAGGTATGTAATCTGTGAGGACTACAGGGAACACATGGAACAGTGGTTCCAATCAATGTGGACGTAGACCATACTGTGCTGTTTAGGCATACAGCCTCAGGTAGTACTACAGTTCATACAGGGGTTGGATTCGCCAGCAGTAACACTCAATAAGCATGCATGTACTGCTTTGGCCTACAATGGGCACCCCAGTCGACAACAAGGGACTATGTCAGAACGTATGGCATACTGCTTTTTCAGCCTAGCAATTGTATACACATCTTTTGCTGGCATCACAGCTAGGACACATAATACCATGACAGAAACAGTTTCCACACTAAGCTATCACACATAAACCAAACTCTGACGCATTCACAAACACATTCACCATCACACTCAGTCAAACTCACATAGCAATTATTGCAACAAGTACATGTAGGTGTGTATCACTTCATAGGTAGGTAAGAGGCTATTGGCACTAGGGCCTATAGAAGCCTAGCCATACGCTACCCTGGCCTTTGACACACAGGTCATTGCATCTCATGTGGCCCTGTCAAGCAGAGACAAAAAGGTGATTGCCTGGGTGTATTCACTATCTCCCATACAATCTTCATGAATATTAATGACGACTGCTAATTAGGAGCTTTGTTTGCTATGGATAGTTGGTTTGTTACGGAGTATGGGATGTCTCTGAAATGGGAATCTATCCCTCCAGCATGTGCTGTTTAATGTGGTCAGAAGGTTTTGGTCCCTAGAGCATGTAGCACGTAGAGATTGTGATCTGTTTACATGCAGCATGTCCAACAGCTCTGGTTTTTACATAGCCTAGTATGTTAGGCAGAGGTCACCTCTGGGTAAGGGGTATGCGACACAGTGTAGTTGTTGGTTTGTGAGATAGTCTGCATAGGGCATCTGTTTGAGGCTGGTATTACTCTTTGTGAGGTATGTCTTTCTCGTTACTAGTTGCTGTGGATGTCTTGTGAGGTACATACCACATGGCGTATTATACTCTATAATGGGCTTTATGTGTGATGAGTTGAGAGGAACACTGACCTATATTTCCCTGGATGACACTCCTTTTGTGATGAGGTGTGGCAGGTAGACAGATTACATGACTAGTGTGTCACTGTGATTATCAAAGGGGAGACTACAGTCCACCTGTGTCCCATGGTCTCTTATGACACTTCCGGTGTTAAGTAGACTACCATAGGTTCATAGGTTCATACTAGGCTATCTGCCCTAGGGCATTTATAAGCCTAGCCAGAGTATGTTTGGCTTTCGCCACCCACTTTAAATTAATTTTGCTATGCCCTTTTTCGAGGTTAGTATACAGTGCCTCTGTCTAACAGTGACACAGAAGTGATACCCGGGGTAAACCTATGATCTCCCATCCACTCATCAAGACTCCTCTTGAAGAGAATCAATGAGGGACTCTGCCTAACCTGGACTGGGATTTTATTCCATAGTGAAGGGAGCCTCTGGGATATGAATCTGTCCCTCCAGCATGTCCTATTTATTTCAGTGCTGAGGTTCAAGTCTCTCGAGTGTGTAGCTCGATGGGATTTGGATTTTTTGAGGTGCAGCATGCCCTTAATTCCGGGTTGGACATGGCCTTATCGTCAGGCACAGGTCACCTCTGAGCAGGCGGTATGCCACTGAGTAGAGCTGGAGTTTCTTTAACCGGGCAGCATATGGCATCTGTTTGAGCCCTTTGATCCTCTTGGTGAGGTACTTTTGGGGTCTTTCCAGTTGCTGCAGGTGTTTGGTAAGGTACATCCCAAAGGGCATTGTACTCGATTATGGGCCTGATGAGGGATGAGTAAAGAGGCACGATGACCTCCCCTAATCTAGATGTGAATCCCTTCATGATTAGGTGGGCTATATAAAATGTTTTTCTAACCACTTTGGTCACGTGGTTGTCAAATGAGAGATTGCTATCAACTTGGGTCCCCAGGTCCCTAATTACTTCTTCTGTACTTAATGGATTACCACGTATGTGGTAATTTGTGGGCACTTTGTTTTTGCCAAAGGGGATGACTATACACTTTTTGGCATTTAGCTTGAGGCCATGGCTCTGGCACCAGTTGTCTGTTTCTATGAGGCCCTTTTGGAGGATGCTTGTGTTGGCTGGAGAGTCGATTATGGCACCCAGTTTGCAGTCATCTGCGAACTTGGTCAGCCACAGTCCTTCCGTGTTGGCCTGTACATCCGAGAAATATATACCAAACAAGAGAGGTCCCAGGACTGAGCATTGTGGGACGCCACTTGTAACTGGTTTGGAGTCTGACATGGCTCCAGCAATTCTAACCATGTGGGTTCTGTCCTTGAGCCAGTTTATAACCCATCTAGTGACATAGGGGTTTATATTTAAGCTGGTGAGCTTATCTATAATGCCCGAGTGGGGTATTGTATCGAAGGCTTTTGCGAGGTCCAGATAGGCTGTGTGGACCACCTTCCCTTCGTCAATGGCCTTGGTGACTGTTTCAAAGAAGTCAACCAGGTTTAAGAGGCAGGATCTGCCCTTAACAAAGCCGAACTGGGTAGGATCCAGTGTCTGTAGGTCCCCAATATCTTTATTTATGAGGTCCATGATGATCCCTTCCATAGCTTTGCAGACCAAGCTAGTCAGGCTTATGGGGCGATAGTTTCCAGGGTCTGTTGAGGCACCACCTTTGTGGAGTGGGGCCACTGTTGCTGTACGCCACTCTTTGGGTACATATCCTGTAGTAAGGCTGAGATTGAACAGTAGTTTTATGTTTGGGTTTAGCTCTTCTTGGAGTTCATGTAGGATGCAGCCTGGGACACCGTCTGGTCCCATTGATGCTGTGTTTTTTGCTTTGGAGAGGGCTGCTCCCACCTGAGCATCTGAGATGTCAGGGGGGCAGCACTCTGCTGGGATAGATATTTGCCCTTTTGGTGGGGAGGGGGGGGAGAAGTTTGCGCTGAACCTGTCAGCTAGGATATTGGCAATGTCTGTGGGTTCGGTGTATTTTTTGTCATTTTGGACTAATTCTGAGCATATCTGGGAATTCCCACCCAGGTTCCTAACATAACTAAAGAAAGCCTTGTGATTATCCTTAGTGTCCTGTGTAATTTTTCTCTCGAAGCTGGCCTTTGACGATTTTATGAGTGCCCTTAGTTTTTTGCTAATACTCATCAGAGATGCCTACCCTTTTTGGGATTTTGCTCTATCATGTAGTAGCTTCCTCCTTCTATTGTATAGTTTGTTTATGGCTGGGGTCCACCAGACAGGTCGTCTGCCTTTGGAGGATTGGGTCTTGGTTTTATTTGGGATTGCATGATCCATGCATTCCTGAAGGTGTTCATAGAATGCATTTATAAAGGATTCTGCGGTCTGGGCCATATTTTCCACAGGCCCGGGGGCTTTGAAGGATTCCACCTCGGTTTTTAGGAGTGTGAAATTTGCTTTAGAGAAGTTTTTCACTGTGGTTTTCTGGGCAAGGGGTGGGGTTGGGATGTGAATATCCAGTGAGATCAGTTTATGGTCTGATCTTACCAGTGAGGGATACACTTCTGGTCTGGAGCATAGAGTCCCCATGTTGGTGATGATCAGGTCCAGTATGTTTTCCCCTCGTGGGAGTGGTAACAAGTTTTTCCATAGCATTTGAGTTTATGAATTCTAGGAACCTTTGGGCAAGGGTGTTGGAGCTAGAGTAATGCTCCCAATCTATGTTTGGGTAGTTGAAGTCGCCCAATATAATGGTGTCCGGAGAGACCTTCATATTTTCCAGTGTTCTCAGGAAGGCCGAGTGGGGTTCCTGGGTTTGGGAGGGTGGTCTGTAGCAGGCTATAAACTGGAAGGCAGTTTTACTCACTGTTAGTTGCACATGGATAGTCTCTGATGCTTCGTGCTTTGCCACCAACCTGGAGGTGTGGGTATCTTTGATGAATATCGATACTCCCCTTTTGTGGTTTGGTCCAAGTTTTGGGGCGAAAAGCATGGTATGAGGTATAACCTGGTAGTGCTGGGGTGCTCTCGGGAGTCCTGAACCAGGTTTCTGTTACTGCACAGATATCGATGTTCTCCATGCTAAGAAGAGTTTCGAGTGCGTGCATCTTGAGGTTTAGACTTCTGGCGTTGAGTAGCATTACTCTTAGTTTCTTATCCCTTGTGATACCTATGGAGGTGGGTTTGTCTTTTGAGCCTTGCCTAAAAAAGGCACTACGGGGGTAGCAAGAGCCTTTGCCAATATCTGAAAGCCCAGGGGTGACAGGTGCAAGCTGTCCCTAGCAAAGCATCGTGGCTTGTCGTGCATATCATCCCAAGCTGACAGGCATTGGATCCCCTTTGAATGATACCAATACTTAAGCCAATTGTTGAAATTGATCATCTTGTCTTCATATTGTGGCATCATTCTTGGTGAGGGTAAGATGCTACTCAAGGTCTGGGTCATACCAGCCCGGGCTACATGCTCAGAGAGCTCCTCTATGTCTCTTTTCATGTAGTCCAGGGAGGTACGTCTCAGGTCATTCACACCAGCATGGACAATGACTGAGTCATATTTGTACTTGCCTTGGAGTGACCTGAGTGCTTGTGTTATGTGGCGGATCCTAGCGCCAGACAGGATGCTCACCTTGACCTTCTCCCTGTTCAGCCTGGTGAGTGGGACGTCAGTGTGCCTGACGATAGAGTCACCTATTACAAGTGTATCAGGTGTGTTGTTTAGCCTTAAGGGCTGTGACTGTTCAGCACACTGGCTTTGTGAGATATGTGTTGCACGTGTTTTGTTTTGGGGTAGCGGTTGCTTGGGTGTCTGCTTTGGAGGTCTCTGCTGCTTAGGCAGATCTTTATTTAGAGCCTCCAAGTATGTTTTTGTGTGATTATGTGTTTGGTTTGCTGTCGTGGTAGGTCTATGTGAGACTGGAATTGTAGTGAGTGTGGTTTCCTTCTCCTCCTGACTGGTTATGCCAGTACTGAGTTGAGAGAGCTTAGCCTCCAGTTTGGCTATATGGTTGCATCTCTCACATGTGTTGGAATTTGTTGGGAGGAGGAGAGGGTTGTCTGTGTACATGAGGCAGTTGTAACATTGCCTCAAGATTCCCATATTCACCAGCTGGACCGGAGAGGAGATTGACAACTGACCTTTGAACATGCTAGAATAATATTGGGAATTCCTTTATAATTGAAAACAAGGGCCAATGGGGAGCGAGGGTGTAGTGCTTTTAATTTTTAGTGCTGACTTATAATTGCTTTAGTGAGCAAGTGCCAGGTAACAAGTGCAACATGTTACAGGTAACTTAAATGCAAAAATGACAAACAGTAACTTTCTTTCAAGTGAAGCAAGGAAATAAGTACAGTAAGCAATGCAGATATCACTAGGGATCCACAGAAGTGCTGAGAAGCTGAGTTTTAGGTGGAATTAGCGTTCCAGGGGAAATAACAAGCATACAAACAAAGCTAGATTCAGCAGGCCTGGATCTAGTCTATGCTACAGCAAACAAGGTGTACCAATTTCAGTAAGATACAGTTCAAATATTCAGGCACTATAAACCTTTAACCAAAAGTTCCCAGCTCAGAAGGGCAGAGTCCAGCCTCTCCTCCCACAAGAGTGCAGACCACGAACCTTCCTAATGTAAAATAACTGGCCTGAAGCCCAAGTGCTTAAACCAGAGCTAATACACTTTAAGAATAACAGACACTGAGCTCTCAATCAGCAGTTCCCAACTTAGAAGGATGAAAGCTACCTGTCCTGCCACCACAGTGCATGCCACAAACCTTCCTAATGTAGAACAACTGGTCTGAAGCCCAAGTGCTTAATCCAAAAGACTTAGAATGATAGCTACACTTTAACCAAGTTACTACCAAGCAGTAATAAATACAACTGAATACTTTAAATAATGCCTGGATTAGTGCTCAAGTTATACAAACAAAGCTAGATTCAGCAGGCCTGGATCTAGTCTATGCTACAGCAAACAAGGTGTACCAATTTCAGTAAGAAGAAATTCAGATATGCATGCACTATAAGCCTTCAACCAGAAATTCCCAGCTCAGAAGGGCAGAGTCCAGCCTCTCCTCCCACAAGAGTGCAGACCACGAACCCTCTTAATGTAAAATAACCGGCCTGAAAGCCCAAGTGCTTAAACCAGAATTAATATACTTTTAGAATAACAGACACTGAGCCCTTAATCAGCAGTTCCCAACTTAGAAGGATGTAAGCTACCTGTTCTGCCACTACAGTGCAGACCACAAACCCTCTCAATGTAAAACAACTGGTCTGAAGCCCAAGTGTTTAAACTAAAAGGCTTAGAATGAGTTACACCAAGCAGTAATAAATACAATTGAGAACTTTTAAGATGACGCAAAAGCAAAATAAAGTAGGAAGAAACACAAGTACAGTAAAAGCAGAAGAATTTTTTTTTTTTTTTAGAAAAGTAGCAAAAGCAGTAGTAAATACAATTCTCACACAGTGCAAGCTGGCACACTTGAATATGTAGCAATATTAGTCCACACACAGTTTGAAAAAATGTAATTAAATTAAAAAGGACTAAAAGCAAGTGCAGAAAGGGTTTGTTAGGTAGAATGCGGTACAGAGATGTCCTGGGGAGTGTCTTAGATCAAATCTACAGTGGGGCGGGCACTGCAAAAGCCACCAAATTTAAACTACGACCAAGAATAGGGAGGGGGGGTGGGGAAACAGTTTCAACACAGATGTAAGGAATGTGCAAATTATAAAAATATATATATACTGTTTTCTATATATTTGCAGAGCAGTAAGACACAGATATCAAGCAGACAATTTAGCTCTATAATACAGAATAACACAGAAAATATGCTCAGTTCTATATACTTGAAGATAGTTCTGTAAGGCTGTCTCTCAAACTAAGGTTCCAGTTTGAATACAGGTTGTTAATTAAAAGGAGACACAGCACTAGCTAAATTATATCAGTTGAAAGACAAGGCAGGAAATGAGGGGTGGGAAACAGTTTCAACACAGATGTAAGGAATGTGCAAATTATAAAAATATATATATATACTGTTTTCTATATATTTGCAGAGCAGTAAGACACATATCAAGCAGACAATTTAGCTCTGTAATACAGAATAACACAGAAAATATACTCAGCTCTGTATACTTGAAGATAGTTCTGTAAGGCTGTCTCTCAAACTAAGGTTCCAGTTTGAATACAGGTTGTTAATTAAAAGGAGACACAGCACTAGCTAAATTATATCAGCTGAAAGACAAGGCAGGAAATGAGGGAGGGTGGGGAAACAGTTTCAACACAGATGTAAGGAATGTGCAAATTATAAAAAAATATATATACTGTTTTCTATATATTTGCAGAGCAGTAAGACACAGATATCAAGCAGACAATTTAGCTCTATAATACAGAATAACACAGAAAATATACTCAGCTCTATATACTTGAAGATAGTTCTGTAAGGCTGTCTCTCAAACTAAGGTTCCAGTTTGAATACAGGTTGTTAATTAAAAGGAGACACAGCACTAGCTAAATTATATCAGTTGAAAGACAAGGCAGGAAATGAGGGTGGCTGGGGGAACAGTTTCCACACAGATGTAAGGAATGTGCAAATTATAAAAAATATATATACTGTTTTCTATATATTTGCAGAGCAGTAAGACACAGATATCAAGCAGACAATTTAGCTCTATAATACAGAATAACACAGAAAATATACTCAGCTCTATAAACTTGAAGATAGTTCTGTAAGGCTGTCTCTCAAACTAAGGTTCCAGTTTGAATACAAGTTGTTAATTAAAAGGAGACACAGCACTAGCTAAATTATATCAGTTGAAAGACAAGGCAGGAAATGAGGGGGGGTGGGGAAACAGTTTCAACATAGATGTAAGGAATGTGCAAATTATAAAAAAATATATATACTGTTTTCTATATATTTGCAGAGCAGTAAGACACAGATATCAAGCAGACAATTTAGCTCTATAATACAGAATAACACAGAAAATATACTCAGCTCTATATACTTGAAGATAGTTCTGTAAGGCTGTCTCTCAAACTAAGGTTCCAGTTTGAATACAGGTTGTTATGTAGTACTTCATGGGTACAGAGTTTTTGCCAGAAGGGATGCCAATCCATTTCAACATTGAGCTTGAGTCCATGGCTTTGTCACCAGCCATCTGTCGCAGTAAATATGACCATGTCTCTCTCTCTCTATATATATATATATATAGATATATTTATATATATACATATATATATATATATATATATATATATATATATATATATATATAAACACATAAATATGAACATACATCGGTGTACATATAGATAGCCATATAAGCACATATACGGTCCACCTTTCATGGTGGGAATATCAATTATGCAAAGGTTGCGAGGTATACTGTTATGTACTAATATTGCACAGTTTTGTGCGGAATGCATTGAAGGTGTTCTTAGCACATGTAGCTTTAGCATGCCTCACTGGCTGCAACACTGCAAACCTTAATGGTCACAATTGACATAGTGGAGTTATTTCCCAGCATTCCCCACAATTTAGGTTTGGAATGGTTTAATGATACATTAAACCGCTATGTCCAACCTAGATGGCAACACCATTGGATTATTGGTGGAATTTATGGAAATTATACTAGAAAATAATTTCATCTATTTCAATGGTGAATTTTTTAAGCAGAAAAAGGGTGTAGCAATGGGGACTGCTTGTGCCTCTAGCTATGCCAATATTGTTTTCTACCACTGGGAGAGTGAATTTATTTTCTCCACACATTGGGTCAGGCATATTAATCATTACAAATGATACCTTGATGACATATGTTTGCTCTGGAATGGTACCTTGGACCAATTCCTTGATTTTATGGATTACATTAATTCCACCACCTTTTTCTTGAAATTCACCTACAATGTAAGTCATGATTCCCTGAACTATTTGGACATTACTCTTTCCAAGGATACTTACAACGGTACTTTCCAGTCCAAAGTTTACAGAAAAGCGTCTTTTTCGAATTCCTATCTACACTTTGACAGTGGTCATCCTTTTTATCAGAAAAAAGGCATAGTCAAGGGACAGTTTATACGTGCCTCAAGAATGTGTAGTACAGGGGAATATTTTTTAGAGGAGGTGAATTTACTAAAGCAGCTCTTTGGAGAAAGAGGGTACCCAGCACATTTGGTTAATGAGTTAGCCAAGGAGGTTATTGCTGGCAGGGATGATGTATACTCCCCTTTGTTGGGGAAAGGGACAACACAGGATACTGGTTCAAAATCTTTGGGGAAGTTTGATTCTCACAATAGCTTTGTTTACACTTTTTCGGAGGATTCTTCCCAGGTAGAACAGTCAATTTTAAGATTTTGGCCTATTTTGAAACAGCATGAAGAGCTTAAGCAAATAATCAATGAGCGTCCCTCTTTTGTTAGAAGGAAGGATAGGAATCTTAAAGAGTTATTTGAAGGAAGACCTAGAGTTGGTGGCAAGCGAATTTGCCCCAAACTTGGAACTTATAGTTGTGGAGCATGTAAGCAGTGTACCTATGTGGTAGACGACAGTGTATTATTCATCCCATCAAGAAGGTTTAAATTTAGGGCTGAACATTACTACAACTGTGGGGTGAAGGGTGTTGTGTATTTGGGTTTTTGCACACAATGCTGTAGTTTTTATGTGGGTAAAACCAAGAGAACCCTTAGAAGAAGGATTTACGAGCATTTATGTGAAATTTCCAAAAAGAAGGACACTAATGCTTTTTATAAACATCTTGGCACATGCCCTAACATGCAGTTGAGATTTATGGTCTTAGAACAAGTACTGCAGGACAGTAGAGGTGGGGACTGGGAGGCTTGGCTTGAGTATAAGAAGCTGTTGTGGCAACTCAAATTGAATGCCACTAAACCCCCAGGCCTGAATGACAGTGTCATCATTATCAGTGCCCTAAAATTAAGAAGGGCCAAATTATAAATTATAAATTATAAATTACAAAACTACAGTTTTTATGGCTGAGTCTATTTTACACAACAGATAGTTTTATTTATTTATTAATCAATAAATTTTACCACTTTTTGCAGGCATTTTTTGCGTAAAGTGTACTGAACACACACATTGTGGCTTTACAGGTTTTATTTATTCATTTATTCATTCTAACAAAAGATTTTTAGGATTGACTGACGATGTACTAATGTTTTTTAATGTTTGTTAATGCTTTTTAATGTTTTTTAACATGTTGTTGCTTTATAGAAGTGTTTTTATTATGACATTGCTTACAATTCATTTATAAGCATGGCTTAGTTGTTCTGCTTGCATTGGTTTAACAATTTATTTGCCTACCAATTAAGCTGTTAACACATTTGATCATGTGACTTCACTACTTGCAGTATATAAATTTGTGACTTTTTAAGTGCAAGTTTATCTTGAAAAAGCCTGGTATTTATCCAGGCGAAAGCGCTTGATTTTACATGTTTTTCATCTTTTCATTTTGAATAAAACTGTCAGTGAGTTACTGTTGGACTGGTTTGATTTTCTCCTCTGCTTTGGGATTTTGGTATATACTGTTATGTACTAATATTGCACAGTGTTGTGTGGAATGCATTGAATGTGTTCTTAGCACATGTAGCTTTAGCATGCCTCACTGGCTGCAACACTGCAAACCTGACAATTCATACCCACAGTGTTTAACCACCACATGTCATATACCAGCACTGTATGCTGTCTTGTTTGCCACACACTGCAACCTACATAGAAGTATGCACATAACAACCTTCAACAACATATATACATCCACCCTTCACAAACAGTTGCAGTATGTCCCTTGCTCTATACACACGTACAGATGCTAATATATCTGACACACACAGATCTCTCCATATGTGTGTGCCATACACACACAAGGTCCACACTGTTGTAAGTCCATGGACCGCACAGCTGACCTGCTGGGCCTTGCTGCAACATGAACAGGTGTCACATGTGAGCACACAGTAATATCAGAGGATGTATATAAAGCTGCAAATGCTAGATTAGCATACTAGCCTGGTACAGCTGTTGCCAATGCTAAGCTACACATTAATATGACTATCATGCATTTGTTACTCTGTCACATCCTTGTTTATATAACTGTATGCACTACTCCCCCAAACAACCATTGTACACACTACTGTACAGAACAGAGATAACATGGATCAGATGTTTGACATTTAATGCTGAACTACATATATCACAATCATATCCCACTGCAAACACCTACACACTGATTTCTCCATGGCAGTAGTTATGCAGGGCATCTGTGCATAGATAAGTACCGCTGCCACATATGGATGATTCAAAGTATGTAGAGTACTCTTCAAAAACATCTACTACATGCCAGTAAATACATATCAGTTACATACCTTTACTTTGTATGGGGTTGTATTATTAAGTACCGTGTGTGTAGTAATACAATTTATTTATATATATATATATATATATATATATATATATATATATATATATATATATATATTTATTTATTTATTTATTTTTTTTTTTTTGCTGTTGCTGTGGCTGTTGTTGTTGCTGGTGTCTGTCTGTCTGTCTGTGTCTCTCTTTCTTGCTTTCTGGCTTTCTTGCTTGCTCTCTCTCTCTCTCTCTCTCTCTCTCTCCGTGGCTGCAATGAAATGATTGCATGTGTGGACAACAAGTACAGCCTGCTTTTAGAGGCATCTGCACATGTGCATGTGATGGCCTCTGCACCAATTGGTGGCCACCATTTGCTAATTGCATGCAACCTGCCATGTGGTAATTGAAGTACTCACTGTCATAGCAACCCAATGCTATAAATTGCTAGGTCAGGTAGGTGTAGGCCTTTCAGCTTTCCAAAGTGGGGCCCATGCTTGTTTGCTGTGGACACCGTAGTGTAAATCAGAAGGTTGGTATACTTCTTCTAAATGTTGCTTAGGGTGTAGCCAGTTATTTGTATGTTGTACTCAGACCTGAATGTTGCCTCTCCCAGTACACAGTTGACAGTGTAGAATTGTACTCACCCCTAGAAATGCTAACACAAGATACATGGGAGTATGGAGTTTCTTTACAACATCTACAATTAGCTGCCATACTTATGTAGTTATTGAGATGTTTCCATTTGGCACATGAACTGTTTGGGTACATCTATACTGTGGATATTAATGTACTCACTTCTGCAGTGTTTGTGCTTTTTATTTTGTTGACATTATCACAGGATGCTCATGAAACTGGGACAATTCCAGTACTGAGTATGCCTACCCACATCCTTGCTGTACCTTGAACACACTGGTATTTTGTACATTTGTGTGGGTATTGTCCTGCTATGATACTGTGTGGGGGTTGTGAAGTGCTGCTGTAACAGTATTTACTGCTAGAATGTCTGGTTCTGTTATCACAGTTATGTAATGCAATTCCACAACAACTGCTGGTATAGTTTCACAGAACAGGTTTTGTGTTATGGCATTCCTACCTTTCCTTTATATTCACACATTCTGATGCATGCTATATATATATTTCAGCAACATCTTGCTGTATATCTACTGTGGCCTAATGGTACTTTATGCAGTATAGTGTGTCTAAGTTCTGGGGTTTGAGACTGGCATTGGTGCTTTATTTTGCTGCTGAGCAGAACAAGGCCCCTCATATGCAGAGTGACTAAGGCACTTTTAAGCAGTTGTAAGCGGGTTTGTGTAGGTTTGCGCGATGCTTAGCAATACTTAGCTAAGCACACACATGCGCACACTCACGCAAGCCTGCTAACTACTGCTTAAGTGCTTGCTCTCGCTAACCCCCGCACTAATTTCTTTGAAAAAAAAAGAAAATGGGGAGATAGGAAAGTGGTGAAAAAGGGGCACAAAGCGGGAAAGACAGTAGGGAAAATAGCTCAGGATGTGCAGGACGGGTGTAGGGAAGGTCCATAGCTGCTCATTTCTTTAACAGCAACAGCTGTGCATATACTAATAATTTGGATGGAATTTTGAAACCTTCCACCCCTGAGAGAGGGGTGAGGATAACAAAGTATGTTGTACTGCCAATTAAATTTCAGTTTATGTGTCCAGCGGACATGTGTGCAAAATGGGCAGTTATGTATGGAGTGTAATTTTTTTGTGGGAGCAGATTGCCCCTTTTTTTATCAGGTGAGAGTGGTATGTAGGGTAGGGGAAGTAGGTATATTTGGGGAGATAGGTTGGGAAGGTAAACAGACAAGACAAACAAGATGCATACAGGGGTGGAATATGACACATGGGATGGGTGAACACCAGTGACGGGGAAGGGTGTTTGGAAATCGCAAGCCCATGAGCCCACAGATGGCAACAGTGGAACTGACATCCCCACCCATGGGCAGTCACCACTGCACCTTCACAGCCCGGAGGGTGGCTGTGCTGGGGGCTGCATAGGAGGGGCAGACTCTCCCATGAGTCGCTCCACTTTTGCCTCGAGCTGGCGTAGAGGATCAGTGACTGAACGCTTGATCTCCCTACGCACCACAGCCCGGATCGTTCAGAAGGTGATAGGTGGCCCTCCTCCGGCCATGCTTGCATGGTGGTACGAGCCCCATCCCCTGCAGTGCTTCCACCCGAAGGTGGCACAGGGCCAATGGAGGAGGAGGTCCCGGGCTGGGAACCGGACATGCTGGTGCCAGGTGCCATCGCCAGCTAAGGTGGGAGAGGAGGGCCCACTGGGCCCAGCCTTCCCATACATTCTATGTTTAGCAGGATTTAATGACAATATGGGTTTGTAACAGACAACATCATTCCAAATTAGTTGTAACAGCATGCAGTAGTATTCCCATTTACCCAACACACAAGAATTCCAACAGTTGAACAGCAAGCATAACACATGCATATTTAGAACAACAGTGAACATTCCAACAGCATGCAGGGTTGATTGGTGGCAACAGGCCACCAAGATTGTGGTATGTGAACAGGGCATATGCATCAAAGTACATGCAGATATTTATGAAACAATAGGACATATGTCCCAACAAAGTTTTTCAGATTACACATACCCTTTTAGATGTGGAATGGCATTATTTATGACCATAAAGTAGAGTGTAAAAAGATCACTCCATTAACAACTTATATATACTTAGAACTTTACTCTATATTCCTACTGACTGCAGGTATATATCCCCTACATGTATTACACTAGGCAGTGTCCATTAAATTGTGAAATGGGTTTTGATAGTTGTTTATATACCTGACCTGTATCTGACATACAAACTGTTCAAGATGCAGATGTTACTGCTATCTATTTATATATTTCATTTATATTTATATATCTACATATCTGGCTGTCTTCAGGTGACATTATCAGCTACATTTACACAGGCCCCTACATTTCTTGCAGCACAATGCCATTTGTGGGGAACACAATCAGAAGCTACTCATGTGCCAGATTAACCTGTACATGCTAGCCATGAACCAACAGTTGAGGACTGTATATATGCTTAAGAGCTACTGGCATTCCCTTCATCCACTTTATATGGACCTACACAAGTGTGGATTGACAGCACTTAATACAACTGTACTATTTCCATAATGCAAGGGTACAACAACATATCAAAGGAAGTGACATGGACACAGTCCAGGAATTATACCTTTATCAATTACATTACACACTTTTGTAGTGGCTCTCTCATTCATTTCATATTTTGGTGCATGCAGAATACTTTTATTCCAGACTTATTATACCTTTATTAATGAGTTACAACACTTTTCACACTCTCTCACTTATTTTATATTACAATACATGCGGAGACTTTATTCAAGACTTATTTTACCTTTATTAATGGGTTACAACACCCTTTTTCATGCTCTCTCACTTATTTTATATAATAATACATGCAGAATAATTACTAACCTGCCTGGTGGTGCAGCCTTAGTAGGTTATCTGCATAGGCTTGCCAATTCGCAGCACGGACACCTGCAGCTGTGAAGTAAATGAAGGGATATTAAGACATACCTATCCATTATATGGACTACAATAGCATTTCTTACATATTTCATTCCATGGCAACCTACTCAGTAGTGGGGCATATTGCATGTCATGGGCCTCCTGTATCCATCGGTTCAGTTGGTCTTGCTTCCATCTCTTCAGGTCTACATGGTGGTGACGGACCTGCTCACCAGTCCGAGGGACGCCTGTGGCACTGGTGAGATCATGAGCTAACCGGTTCCAAGCCTCCGCTTTGTACTCTGTCCCTTGGAACTGGCCCTGCAGGAGTCTTGACTCATGATGGTGAACAAGGAGCCAAACCATATATTTTGACTCCTCGATGCCCCACCATTGTGCTTGAAAGTGAGTAACCTCTCCAGCACCAGCCATTCTGACTGCAGACAGAAGCTACAACCAATTATGGTGTGTATTCCCACCTATGGAGCTTAAATATGCCTCATTTCCCACACTTATTTGTGATTGGCCATTTTTGAAAATTCTCAGCTAACAGCAAACCTGCTTAGCAATGGTTAAACTTTCATTTATAAGTATATGTGTGTTAACAGTGCATGCTTACGCTAAGTTGTCATGGCTTAGTGGTTCAGTACTTTGACTATGGTGCACAGTGTCCCGGGTTTGAGCCTTGTCATTGCTTTTTATTTTACTACTGTACAGACAGGCTAGGGGGTGTGGCTGTGTTTAGGCAACTTTGCGCAACTTTGCTCTACGTTGCTACACATTGCCCGACGTTGCCCTACGGTGCACTGGTTAGCGCGGTGCACAGCTCCGCGCAAACCTATTGCGCTATGTAAAGCACTGCTTAGCTATGGGCAACTATATTGCTCTGGGTACAATGCTGCTTAGCTATGGGTAATTATATGTCAATATCCTTAATGCTGGTCACCTTCTTATATTTATCTATATATACATTTTGTTCACTAATGCATTGGCCATTTCAATGCTTTTTACTAACATTTCATTCATATATGTCAGGAATTATTTTATATACTAATTTAAAACATAAAATAGAAAGGGGAGTGGTGGGACTAGAACCGGGAATGCCTCCTCTTTGTGCGAAGGCTGTACTACTATGCTATTGCTATTTGGCTTAAGTTGCATAAACATTTCTTATTATGCTCTTCGATGTAGAAATTGCTAACTGTAGCCAAGCAATGGGCACACCCACGCACACACGTGCAAATACGGGCAGCTATATGGTGAATAATAAAAAAAAAATTGTTTTACTTTTTATTTCATTTGTACAGAGCTTTTTAATGTGGGGGAGTGTAGTGTTGGGGGTATACACATTTGAGTGGACTCGCTCATATCTGCTGACATTTGCAGAGTTAGGCACTTGCAGGGGTGTGGATATTTGGACTGCTCGGCAGTCTGACACACCCCTGCACTCCTACACGCTCCATGTTAGCCTGGGAGTTGAGTCAGTGCACCCTCATGCATATGCATGACGCGCTGACATCTAACTCTTAGACGGCAGTCTCCGAGTAGGACTTCGTTTGTCCTGCACGGAGGATTACTGAATCCCCTCCCTATGTTTGAGCTTTTAAAGGAAATTATCAGTTTTATACTTTGAGTGTTTAACAAAAAAGTAATGTTTCGGTCAGGCATACTAAAAATGTTTTAGTGAAATAAATTTAAATTAATAAATGTTAACAAAACTAAGATCTGCACTAGCAATGGAATGAAAATGATTCCTAATCTGATGGATAAACCTAAATCCATCAGATTATCACTCATGCCTTGACAATCCAGAATATCTGAGCTCCATAAATTGAATTATCATATGGAGAATATTTGTAATAGGAATAAGCAATATTTATATTATAGTACTATTGCAGATTAGACAAAATTCTAATACAATATAAATGTCTACTTATTGTATAAGCAATTAATATTTACATGAAAGATGGATGACAAGCAATTCAATCATAGGATGTATCATATATAAAACCTCAGTAAAGGATTATAGCACACGGTTATTTAGCATATTCACCCTTATTGATGAAGTTCAAAACATATTACTTAATATAAATAGAGGGTAATACTATTTATACTTAATGTTTATAATACAATGTATTTTACCGGATATATCAGAGGTTATATTTAATTGCTTGCCAGCATTTAAGTAATCACTTTGTTGCTAACATACTTAAAGCATCAAGTTTGTTTCATGTGAACATTGATGAAAGTTAGTGCATTTTAATTATCAGTGCATCCCTCTTCCCCCCATTTCCTACACATAAGGATTTTCGTATCTGCCATTTCTTATTATAAAATGAGTGAAATTATATGTTAAAAACAACACATTTACTTATTGTGATTAATGATTACAAGTTCCCTTTCCATATTCATAAATTGCCATTTTATGGCATATACTGAAAGTTTTTAGATTTAAATGGCAACAGTCTATTTTGTATAATCAGCAAAGGTTAAACTGATTATTGTTAATTTAATGCTATTTGTTCAGAATGTGATTGTTACATTCTGTGACATTCCTAGTTCAGACTTCTATTGTTTCCCTTGAAGAACTTTGTCAGTTTGATGTCATGTATAAAACATTAGTTACCTTGGTAACAACTTAAGTATTATGTATGGTCAAGATGGGTTACAAAACTACAATTCAAGTTAAAGCAATTATATGACTTGTATTGCACATTTACTTATATAAGTATGGAAGGTATCTCATATAATCCCTCTTCACAAAGGTGGAAACTCAACTGACTACTCCAACTATAGGCCTATTGCTCTCCTCTCACCTCTGTCCAAAATTATGGAAAAGTGTATCCACCTTCAACTTGTACAATATCTCTCAAAGCATAACATAATAGCAAACTGCCAACATGGCTTTAGACCACATCACAGTACCACCACTGCCCTGCTTTCTTTTGTAGAGACTATAAACCAGAACCGAAACAACAACTTACTCTCTTCTGCCCTCTTCATTGACCTCTCCAAAGCATTCGATATGGTAAACCACCCCCTATTACTTAATACTCTCGAATCCATCTCATTTGATCCCCCAGCTATTAAATGGTTTAAATCTTACCTCACTAACAGAAAACAAGCTGTTCTCTGGGATAATCACATCTCATCTCTCCTGCCTGTTTCCATTGGGGTTCCTCAAGGCTCTATCCTCGGCCCACTTTTCTCCCTCTTCATTAATGATCTTCAAACAATAATCCCTCAAGCAACCTGCATTCAATATGCAGATGATTCGACACTCATTTGCTCAGCTCCATCTACCCCAGAACTAATCTCTCTCACCCAAAAAGTATTCAGTACAGTAGAAACATGGTTCTCTAGTCGCTTCCTCTTACTAAATGCCAAAAAAACCACACTTCTTCTTTTTACTCCCACATCTAGAACCACCCCCTTACATTTCTCCATCTCTTCAAACAGCGCCACTGTTATCTTACCCGACACTTCAACTAAATTGTTAGGTATTACAATTGACAATCATCTCTCTTTCGACCTACACATTAACAACTCCATAAAGTTAGTTAAAAGAAAGATAGGATCCTTATATAGAATCAGACCTTTTCTTACACCATCTACCAGAACAAGGATTGCTCACTCTCATCTTATTTCAACTCTTCTATATGCTGCGCCTATCTTCACTAACCTCAAAAAAACCAGCCTTAACAAACTGGCAACCTGTTATAATAACATTGCCCGCTTTGCTACTGGTAATCCCTATAGAACTCATCACTGCCTCAACTTAAAACTTCTAGGCTGGCCTGAGTTTCAGAACTATCTTTTAATCCATCAACTCTGCATTGCCCATAAAATACTATACCAACCTAATAATACCCCATACTCTCACAACTCATAACCCCTTATAAAAATTTCAACTCTCTCCGCTCATCTAGCAAACTTCTGACAAGTTCAACAAAGTCAAATAATAATGCTGGTGACTCTCTATTTACCAATGCTATTGGGACAAAATGGAATTTGTTACCCACTAGCATAACAAAGATAACTTCATTGCCCTTTTCAAACAGAACATTAAAGTGCATTTCCAAAATCACTGGCTTTGCTCCTGTAATAAACCTGATTAGTCTATCACTATTACTACCTGATAAAACCATTCTCTTCTCCTTTCTACGCTGCATGCCCTCTGTCTTTCTTTTCTCTTCCCCTTACTTCTCTACCTACTATTCTGCAGTGCATCCACTTTTATTTTCACCACTTTCTATTCCCACCTTTTATTCTCCTTACCCTCACTCCTTTCTATATTAATCCTTTCAGTATTTTTCCAACTTGTTAATTGAGAATTGAACTGTATGGAGTGTTTATAGTAACTAACTCTTGTAGTAGTTTTTTATTTTATATATAAGAGTGTTATCTTTTATTTTAATGTTTGCTTGCAAACTCTATTACTAACTCTTAGATTTTCATTATATTGAGTACTGCGATTACATTTTTGTATGACAATTTTAGTTTGTATATAAATTTTTTCATCTCTGAATGTATCTCACTCTGTGGAGCTTTTCTCCCCGGGCTTCTACTGAAAATGGACATTTCTCCAGCTAGATTAGCCCGGTCAACAAATGTAAAATAAAAAAAAATAAAATAAAAAAAAATAAAATAAGAAAATCATCATGCTTCCCCTTGATGTTCAATGTAGTGTATGTCATTTATGACAAGTTAAGACTAGTGTTATTATACACAAGCCCAAGTTATTAAGTCCTGTCTTTAATATCTAAATTCAACAGACTGCTTCACCTTATATGACGATTATATATTTTATGTCTAGATTTACTAAAATCATACACTACATAATTATTGTGTGTGTGTTTTTTTTTTTTTTTTGGCTTTTGTTTAGTTATTTGAGAGTACACAAGCTGTAATACTTATTCTTATTATTAGCTCCTTCCAAGCATGTTTATACAGTCCATAGACTTTAAATTATGACACCCTTCTAGTTTTTTATTTGTTATAAGTATATTTCCATTCTTACATACACACATATCAGTACATCAAGCACGGACAACAATGCCCATCCTGTTTAGCCAGAATACCATTCACTAGTTCATGTGGTGTGTTTCCAGGCTGTTCTTAAAATATCCAAACCATTATTTGTCCTGTTCCATTTTACCAGCCTGTTCCATGCAGTGGCCACTCTGCCAGTGAACCACTCAACACACCTTCCATTCCCACAGATATTTCCATGAAGGAAATCTGATGACTCTCTAGCACTTCCTGACAACCCTAAACACCCCTAGAATCATCTATTCCCATATGCCCAACACGTCCAAGCAAGCTCACCTCCCAGACCACTGCAAAGAGTTCTGCACAAGACCAAGTGCTCTTAGTCTTTCACAATAACTCAGACTTCCACTCTTATGTAAGTCCTTAATGTGTTTGGACCAAAATACATTTTAAATATAAAACTGCGCTTATTATTTATTTATTTTTTTAATCAAGAATCAACTTCATGAGCTAAATGAAATGTTGGGAAACCATCAATATGTGCACATGTATTTTAAAACAGCCCTTATATATAAATATATATATATATATATATATATATATATATATATATATATATATATATATATATATATATATATATATATATATATGCGCCTACTTGATATGGTCGACATTTCACAATGTTGAAATTCATATCGCCGAGACCATATGATCGACATTTGAAATGTCGACCATACAACTAGAACTAAAAAAAAAAAAACTTACCTTAATACTGCTAGCAGGGGGCTCCACCCCCACACCCCCCAGAATTTAAATATACCAACTCCGAGATCGCACTACAGTGCAGAAGTGGAATTCTTTCCATTCCACACTATAGGGAGATGCTGGTATATGTATGTATATATATATATATATATATATATATATATATATATATATATATATATATATATGGTTCTACCTGACTTCGCCGACAGCGCGAAGAAGACACATCGAAACGGATCCCGGAAGATCGAAGTGAAGAAGACCGACGCGAATCGCGAATGCAGAAGACCGACACGACGGATGACAACACCAACGCGCCGAGATGCCATGGGGGAGGGAAAGGTGTGTGTATGCGTAGTGACGGACGTTAGGAGCAGGCGGTAAGTGTGGGGATTGGCGGTCTGTGGGGGGAGGGGGGGGGTAAAGTGAGTTAGGGTTAGGGAGCCATAGGGTGGGTGGTTAAGTGAGGGGTTAGGGAGGGAAGCGATAGGGTGGGTTAAGTGTTAGGGAGGGGGGGGGGGAAATAGAGTGGGTTTAGTTAGAGTTAGGGGCGGGGCGGATAAGTGGCTTAGGAAGTGAGTTAGGGTTAGGGAGGCGGGACCTTAGGTGGTGTTAGGGTGGCGTGGACCTGGCTTGTAGGGTTGTTGGTGTTTGTGCTGGTGTGTGGTTTTTGGTGTGGGTTTGTTTGTGTTGTTTGTTATTGGTGTGTTTGTTATGTTTGTTTGTGTTGTGTTTGTCGTGTTTGCAGTGTGTCGGTTATGTGTGGTTTCGTGTTTATGGACGTGTTGTGTGGTTTCGACTATGTCAGGTAGAACCATATATATATATAGATATATATATATTTTTTTATTTTTTTTTTAACCAAAAATATTGCCGAGAATCATCTCGGAGGCTCCTCAGAGCCATTAAGCATTATCATTACTCTGTCTCCATTACTATAGCAACCTGGGAGTGTCTGTTTCTGTTAGTGTGTCTGTGTACTGCATACCAGAGGATCATGATGCACCTGAAGCAAAACTTCACTTCACTGCAATTTCAAGCCTAAATTCCCTTCCTTGCACAGAGGCAGCAGCCAGGAAAAGAACAGAATGCAAACAGATAAAAAAAAAAAACCTCCCAACAAGCCACCACAAGAGATAACACATTCTTCAAGCCTTCCCACCTCTCACTCAGCATATCTATAAACAAACTATTCTCTGCCAAAATATACCAAATCAGAGTTTTATCCTCCCCCTTCCCCTGGATCCAGGCTAAAACACCAAATGTCTCTTCCTAATACACAAGCATCAGTAAACCTTGATCACAGGCAGCAACCCACAGCTTCCCGGAGACGAAAAAGGCAACATACAATAGCTGCCAGACCCAGCTGCATCCACACACACCATGTCAGGCTTATTCAAACAGCACCTGAAGCTATGATACCTGCCATAATTGATATTAACTATGTTTAGACAGAATAATGACATTTGTACTAGCTTCCAGACATGGCTGCATCCACGCACACCATATCAGGATTGATTAAACAGCACTTGTAGCTGTGATACCTGTTATAATTGATATCAACTATATTTAGAATAATGATGACATCTGTACTAAGAGCTTGCTACTATTATTCAACCAAGGTATGCATGACATTTCTAAATCATACTTTAACAGAAGAGAGCATTAGTCTCTATGACAGCATTTTTTCAAAACACTCTGCTGTTACTACTATTATATATGATGTTAATTTCTTACATTTGAGTCTGAACTCTGATAAATGGTACTTTGTTGAATTAGTTAATTACTTACTTAAATTATTATAAGTAAAAATAATGAAAAATGAACAAGATAAGTATTCATTGAGTTCAAGTAGGGGAATAGAAACTTATATGTCTATATTATATGTTGCTTTGTTTGGCTTATATATAATGTAAACAGTAACCCATCTTGACCTACCTTTGTTTATGAAGAATTACTGGACATTTTGAATATTTTGAATAAATCATTGCAGTTTCTCAGTTGTTTAAGAAACCCTCCTTTTTTAAAAAAAAATAAAAACAGATGACAAATGATGTACCATATCAGTTGATACTTTGACAGCTGTAGTTATAAGATTTTTTTTTTGGGACAACTATCTTTTAATCATATTTTTGTTTCGTCTTTCTAGCATCAATCCAAGGATTTATTTATTTTATTTTTTAAGAGCAGGGGCCATTCATTCCATTTCTTCTGGGATAGACACTATGTTGTTGTCTTTGATGACTATAGTAGCTTCTTCTAAATCATTAAAGGTTCTCATCTCATTGGCAAAAAGTATTTTATCTTGGCTGGAAAGGCCAGTCATGCTTTAATGTTGTTTTGTTTCAATGGTTTTATTATTGGCCAGACTTTTTCCCTTTGTTCTAATATTCTGGAAGAATAATCATTGTCAAACCTTATCAGGCTTTAATTGTATTTTAAGGATGATTTTTCTCCAAGCAGATTTTAATATTAGTTCCTTGTCCAGAAATAAAATACATTTTATAACTATGGATCTAGGTGGAGTATTTGTTGAGTTAAAAGCAGGTTTCCTCAGTGCTCTATGCACCCTTTCAATTCCAAATGAAAGTCACTCTTTCAAGTCTAAAAATTCAGGAATCCAGGTTGTTAAGAATGAAATAATGTCTTCTCCTTCAGTGTCTTCAGGCAGACCAAAAATCCATAAGTTGTTTCTCCTTTCCCTGTTTTCTAAGTAATCTATTTTGTTAAGCAGCCATGTATTCTGTTTAAGCAGACATTCTTTTTGGAATTATTCCTCTTTGAGTCTCCCTTCAATGTCCATTTTAAGAGTCTCTATATTTGTTATTTTTGTATAGTGTTGTTGTAATAGTTCCTTAAGAGTATCAGTCTGTTTTTGAGAATTTAATTTGAGGTTTTCTAAGTCATTTGTAAAGCCATCTATTTTCCAAGATAGTTCCTGTAAGGTAGTTGCCATCAATTGCAGTTCTTTGTTCAAAACAGCACCTGGATGAAAATCCCTTGAGTTGTTCATATTCAGTGACTCAATATATCTCCAAGTTCCTTGACAGGAAAATTTTTGTATATCTCCACCAAAATTGACATTTATGTAGTTTAGTAGTTTATCTATAGATTTCTGATGTTTAAAACTTGAAAATAATACATTTTTCCTATATTATTATACTTGTTTATGGAGTTCTCAAAATTCACTGCTCTTAGTTGGCCATCTAGGCTCTGCCCCACCAGGTCATATTTGTTTTGAGGTGAGCTCTAGGCAAATATCAGGCAGTCAATAGTCAGCAGTAGCTCATTTGTTAAATTCTGTGTCTGATGAACATGTTGTCACACACAGATAAGGGTTCAAATCCAGTGACAAGTACTAATAAATATTACTGGATCTGTTATGTATTGTTAACAGATGTTTCCCTACAGAGATTACAGGTAAATGGGTGCAGTAGCCCATATTATGGGTTAATAATTTATGTGTTCAGAAGTATCAAACTGTTAACAGCATTGATCAGGAATGTGATAAGATGTCAGAAAATAAAGGCAACAAGTACAATACTAATAAAAATAATGCAATAAATAAAATGTGTAATCTTGGTATGACTGAATGCCTGGTGTGTCTGTGAACGTTTGCTGATGGTCTCACCCCATACCTGCCAAGGACGGCATGATAGTTGTTTACTGTATGATACATGTCTCTCAAATGTCATGCTGTCACAGACTGTAATTACTTTTGCCTAATCCCTCTGTTACAGATCTGTCATCGACATGATTATGTCAATAGCACAGTCACACTACATCAGTCCACAGTACACCTTGGTTGTCATATAGGTCCACCTGACATGTAATAGTCCTTTGTAGTTGTATAGCTGTAGGTGTTACAGCTTGACCTATACTGTCCCATGTGAATAGTTTGAGAGGTATGTATGTGCTACAGCAGCTATAGGGCACTGTTATACATAAAAGAAGGCTAGACCTGCAAAGTATTAAACAGTACTGTTGCAAACTATATAGCCTATACTGGTACTAATGGACTGTATTTCTCTCTCCCCACCCCTTATCTTCATCATAATTTATTATTGTTATAAATTAGCTATGGTTTAATATTAACAAATGTTCTCTAAACATTATGTTTGGCCTTGTGTTTTATTATTGTTATGTAATACAATGGTTGCATACTAACATAACATCTTGAATTTCCTATGTTGTTGGCCTTATGCCATAACTGTTAATGGCATGCTGTTACTATACTGACTGCTGTCTCACTTGTTGTGTTCCATATACTATGCAATGTTATGTTACTGGGTTATTTGCAATGTTATGGCATGCTGTTATAACTAACTAAATGTTACGTTCATTACTAACCTATACACATTGAAATACCTCAATACCACAGCTTGACTGCGTAGGCCACTTCCTGGTGATCTGCCTACCCTATCACAGCTGGCCATGACATCCAGTCCCAGGATGTCTGGGTCCCAAGCCAGTGGTGCTCCTCTGCTGACCCTGCACTACCTATGAGTGGAACCACCTCAGGGCATGGGGTCTGTCCACCCAGGAACAGGGGCAGAGGGGTGGTTGTAACCCAGGATCAGCTTCCAGTGATGGTACATAGGATATTGTATCATGGTTATGAGAATTGCCTGCGCTGGATTGAGGGCAGACTGGCCAACCTGCAGGGGCAAAGTGGGCCCAACACCCAACCTCCAGCACAGCCACCTCTGGGGCAGTGAAAGAACAGTGTTGATTGCCAGTGGATGGGGAGCTCAGTCACACTGCTACCATCTGGGGGCACATGGATCTCTGATTCCACAACACCCTTCCTGTCTAAGGTATTTACCCCCTCATGTGTCACACACTGCCCTTGTATGCTGCCTTGTATGTCTGCAAATGCAACCTCTCCTACCCAACTTACCTCCCCACATGTACTTATATCTCTTCCCCAACATTCTACTCTCTCCTTAAAAAAAAAAAAAAAAAAAAAAAAAAAGGGCACCTGTCCCACAAAAAAAAATTATCGCCCCTTACATAGCTCTCCATTTTGCACCTGCATCCACTGGACACAGTTCATTATTACATGAATTAATGAACACTGTTATGTTGCCCTCACCACTCTCCCTGTGGTGTGAGGCTCCAAATTCCAAATTCTGTACAACCTGGACAGCTGTTGCTGTACAAGAAATGGAGAGCTATGGTCCTTTCCTTTACCTGTCCTGCACATCCCTACCTGCCTTTCAGTGATGTTTTCCCCCCTGCTTGCTCCCATTTCACCACTTTCCTATCACCCCTTTTTTTATTTATTTTTTCATATTTAGCATGAGATTAAGCAGAGTGCCATGTAAACCTGCTTAAAACTGCTTAATAGTGCCTTAGTCATCTTATTTGTTTCTGATAGTGTTAGGTACATCTGCAAAATAATCACCCCTGCCACATCTCAAACCCTGGTCCCTATCAACTATAGAACATTGCTTTTGTCCACTAGAATGCTCACCTCTGAACTAAATAAGGTGTTTCCACCAACATATCCTGATTACCACTGTCACACTGCAAGTACATACAATGGGGACATTGGCAGTGTACATGGGACTGTGATGCAGACATTGCACCAGTACACAGCCAAATAAATAATAATGGGTGTACATGAGGCCTGGGATAGCAGGTATAGCTGTTACCTGTACAGAATGTTGCAGAATGTCCACAGTTGTGCCCCTAGTTTTGGCATGGTTTTCCCAGAACATATGTCTCTGCTAAACTACTGGCAAGTCATTAAAGATTGAGGTTAGAAGATCATGACAGACATTTCAGTGTCACACCTCAGACCCATCAAAATACACATGCTAATGCACTTCTGGTGTCACAGACTGTAGGCATGCCCATATATCTTGCAAATACACCTACTCTAGCAGTGACTCAGTATCTCAGTCTGTTAAATGCCTTGCATTCTGTACATGTTGACACTGACAGTTCTGTTTCGAATCCAGTGCATTGCACTTGAGTTATATTCTTGTGAATACAGCAAATTTTCACAAAAACAAGTTGCTGCTACTGAATTAACTGCTACCCATGTTAGCAAGTCAAAGACCTGTAGGTAGGGACACACTGTACATATTCATATAGCCTACCTATATCTTGTCTGTTACATAACAGATATACATTAACCACATGCCTTGACTGGACTGTTATAGGTACCCTTGCCCTGGCTCTGTTGTAACAACAGAGCTGACACTGCTCCCTTAGCGACACATACGGCTTGCTGTCCTCCAAAGTGTTCGCACTCTCCACTAGGAATCCTAGGAAAAAAACAGCTGCTACAGCCTGCAATATATGCAGCTGTATGTTAAGCTACCTGCTACAGACCTACCATACCTCACAAAGCCCTAGAAGAAGGGGATCCACATAACACGCATAAATAAAGGGGTGGGGTCAAAGGTCAAGTGACAGGGACATGTGTCACAGTCTGCCCATACAGACATTCAGAGCTGATAGACCAGCAGCTACTGCAGCAGCATGCATATTCTGATGAGTATGATGTATGACACTCACATGTGTCTTCCCCCTTACTGACCTCAACCCACATTGTTTAACACTGAACTGCCAGATAATCACAAAGACATTTGCCAACGGCCACACATAGCATGCAAAACTGTGGACATGCCTCATAAATCTCAACAGTGGACAGTTTTGTCCCGAGCCTTTGTGATGATGTAGTCTCCACAACTCACTAATGTCCATCTCACAGACTAAGAAAGGGACCAAGGCCTACATGGAGGCTTTAAATATTGCACTGTTGTGCCATATCATTGGCTAATGAAAGTGCTACCCAGTTATTCTGGATGCAGTTAGCAAGTCTGAGATACAGACTGGTGTATAGGCAATCCTCTGTTATTGAGCATTACCAACAAAAAGCAAGCAGCTGCCTAAAGAAAACAGGTCTATAACTTGATTTACCAAGACATACTGTGATTTTGGAAGCATTTTTCTTGAGGATTTTTGCACAAAAGGATTACATCACTCCACCAGGTATGTAATATAAGTCTCCATATAATGAGACACGGATGGGAGGATAGAGATTACAAATGTAGGCTTGTAGTACATCTCTGGGAATGACATGTTGGTAATAGTCTGCTGTCCAACAACTGCAGTCATGCCTCTCAACAGTGCCTGCTGTGAATTAAGTCACAGCTCTGGCTCTCTCAACCCCTCCTACAATGTCCAGCTCCTGCACAAATGTGACTGGATTATGTGTTAGACATAGTGACAGTAAGTAATGGTGGACACAGCTGTCATATCACATGATGTACTGTCATTCAGCTCCTCTCAGTCTGTGAGTGTGACACAGGAGTAGTTCAGACATTGTAAAAGTGTCCCTGACTGTACCTGATGTACTCTGGCTAGGTCACTGTTTTGTTAGCATTCATATCTCATTGCTTTAGAGCTATGGCTAGCATACCTGGCAAGCCCATACAGAAGGAATTCAGGTCATAGCCATTATTAGTGGGGGACACAGGCCCAACCTCACTGATAGAGTGTACATATTGATCATACAAAGTAAGGGTATGAATTCAGTAAGAGATATTACTGTAGCATAACTGTTTTCTGAGGGTTCTGGTGAGTGACAGCCAGATTATCTACATTCTTAGAACAACCATCAATTATTGTCCAACTGTTTGCCAAACATCAACATGTTTGTGGCAAAAGGACCACATATATCAGGTACATGTACACATTCCACAAACATCTGTGTACTGGAAAAGTAGGACGCCTACAGGGAAGATACCCTACAGCACATTTACATTGCTGTCTCTCATTGTGGCACATGGCTGATTACTGTCACCCATATACTTGTAATAACACACACCTATTTTTCTGACAGTGGCTGTATGACATGGTACTGTGAAGTTGCCCATAGGGGACACACCACAGTAGATGGCATTGATGTGTGTGTGGAGACATACAGCACACGCCTTCATAGCACACAGGGACATAACCAGTATTGCTACTATGTTGCTGACATACACATACATACTGTGCTCAAAGATGGCGGGATATGACATGGTAGATAGCAATGAATAGTGCAGGCCAATTTGGATGTGCAGGGTCTGTACAGAATGGATAGCAATGTATGTGGTCCTGTGATGTGTTCCCCTCTTCTTGTCTTTCAGAAAGGATGTATAGATGGAGGCACCTGCCGTTTTCCGCCAATGAAAGTAATGTTATCCTGGATGGCCTCAGAGTGCATCACCACATTCTGCTGTCCAGGAGTCACCAGCATCGTGAACAATGTGCAGCACTGTGGGCTGATCTCGTCACAGCAGTCAACCAAGTAAGACTACAGGACAGAAGCTACAAGCAGGTCTGACACCAGGCAACAGATATGGTAAATGCTACAGGGCAGAGGGCTGCTGCTGTGGCCTGGGACCATGCTGCCACCACTGGTGGGCATGTAGCAGAAAAAACACTCGCAGACACAGAGCAGTTCCTGATGAATCTGGGATCAACCACCAGCTCCCAAGCATCCATCACCCAATACATCATGGAGGTGGGTGCCACAGTATCCACAGCAGAGGAGTATCCAGGTAAGCCTCCTGTGTTCATCACTGTAATACTGTATCAGTAATTGCAGCAGCCTCTGCATACCAGTACACAGATGTCAGGTCTATCTGCATTGGGTGATTAATTTTAACGCACAATTTGTGCACACATACTCAGAATGTCAGCAATGCAGGCAGTATCACAGTACCTATTGTACATGTTGATACATGCACATATTATCCTGTAACATCTGTAACAGCTCAGATGGTTTAGTGGTATGTTGCCATAACTGTAGTGCACAGCATCCTGGATTTGATACTTGGCAGAGCTGATTATTATGTAAGCTCAGTGGTGCATCTGATAACTACGTAACACTATAGTAGAAATAACTAGATAGGTAGGGGGTTCTAATCTCAATACTGGCAACTGTTGGAGTGAAAATCATATACTGTGTAGGTTATACCATTTTGAGTTGTGTACCACCCTGTAAACTTCCCATCACCCTACTCATTGCCTACTTATAAGCAAGCCATGTCTGACCCAGTTCTGTTAGAAATGCTGTAGCTAAATAAATCCCAATTCCTCCACACTACACACTCCAGAGACCTCAACCTCATTACCACAATCAACAGAATGTACTGGAGTGACAGATTCATAACCCAGAGACTGCCCATGCTATGGAATCACCTTCCCATACATGTCAAGCAGAGCACCTCACTGACCCTCTTCAAGAGAAATCTTGATGACTGGACGGGAAATAGAAAATTCACCTTAGGGATAACTCCAGTGGCTTTACTTGACATAGGCACTGGGAACTAAGGTCAGGTGGCATGATGCCAGGGTAATCT